>NC_092861.1:99514983-99605325 GCF_032062135.1 Pyxicephalus adspersus
CCCCCCCTCACTACTCCCTAGACCAAATGCGGCCTCACAAACAAACGGAACCTGTAAGATTCCCAACACCCAATGTCCTAGCCCCCCCGCAATGCTTACAAAAACTCCACCACTCCCCCCAATCCACTGAATAGGCCTGCCATGTCGCCTGGCTCACAGAACGCTGAATCATACCCGCCATTACTCCAATGGAATCCTCCAAAGATCTTGCAGGCATGGGACACCTTGACTCTCTGCCTCTGGAACCAACTGCAGAAACCGATCCCACTGCAACCGAGACAAAAAAAAAAAATCGGCAATGGTGTTAACAGTTTCAGGAATATGAACCGCACACACAACAATATTCTATCGCAAACAGCAAAAAACCAGCTGTCTTAACAAACGAATCACTGGCGGCGAGTAAGCGTTCACCACCTGCACTACCCCCAAATTATTACAGCATTATCCGCTTATTCACCAGAACCTTACCCCACAGTTCCAGAGCCACCACAATGGGAAACAATTCCAATGCCGCCAAACTGGACACCAATCCCGCCTCCTTCCATGACTCTGGCCACACCTCCACGGATCAACAAATGGGCCCCCCATTCTACCAAGCCCTACTTCCCTCTTCAACTCCTCCCTCACCACCCCTGGGTGTATCCTAGCCGATTTTACATTCCTTGCCAATGGCGGTGGCTCCCGCAGGTAACAAGGAATCTGAAAGCCCACTGAAAAACCTTCCTCCAGGAGCTTCGCCGCAGCCCTGTACGGATACCTACTTAGGAACGGCCGCATGGGGCCTACCTTCATCGGCGTCCTCCCTTTTTCCAACGACATCTGGACCTTTTCCCCTGCCCAATCTGAAGCAACGGGCCGCTCCATGCATCCCTCCACATTTTGCGCACTCATGTTTGAACCGACAGGCACTGCCAAACATGCAGCCCCCCTCATTAAAGGCCCAACACGGACCCTTCTTCCAGAAAACCGAGGGCCTGAAGGGTGATGGACCACCGCCCCCCCCAAAAAAAAGGGCTGCACACCCCCAATCCTAACCGGGGTCATCAGTTTCATCCAAAGCCCAATGTCTTTATGATCCCAACGGATAGAAGGATGAAAGGCCCCCCAGTACACTGGCAAATATCGCGAACGTCTGCAACTAGTTTGCAAACATGCTTGGTATCAACCTGTGTCACCATGTCTCCTCCTCTTTTTTCCCCCATTGCCGAGCGACCTGTCCAAGTTAAACCTCTCCAACAGCAGCAAGGTAAAAACGTCCACAAACTCACCTTTCCATATTTGATCCCTCGTCTCCTGCCGTAAGTGTGCCCCAAACGGCCCTTCAAAGCACACATAAACCTCTCCTTTTGCCACATCACCTAGACTGCTATGAGGCGCCACGCCAGACTGCTATGAGGCGTTGCTCCCGCCATTGCCCCCTCTCCCACCTCATTCCTATCGGCCCCCCTAACCCCTACCTCAGCTCCCATCAAGGGGGGGCTCCCGCCCCCACTTGCCACCACCCCCCCTGCCCCACCCCTAGTAACACAGCCCGCAATGCAGCCAACACCTCCTGAGCTTCCCCCCCCTACCCCTCATCACCCTGGCACCTCCCCAACTTCCTCGCGCTCACCTGCCTGGCCTATGCCAGCAGGGTCCCATCACTTTCCTCCAGCAGCATGGCCTGGCCGCGTCCCCCCCTGGCCTTGCAGGCTAAGTAACCCACCCTGAAGGCACAGAGACCACAGACTTCACTGGGTGGGAAGGGGTAGGCTGCTTTTCAGCACCCTGCTGAGCTGGAGACCCTAGAGGGTCCCTACAGGGGCTCCTAAGGTGGCAATGAGCCCTAGGGGGTTCAGGGCTCAGGTGCACCGGCAGCCTAGACCGCCGAGGCCGCATTGCGTCCAGCCCCCCAGCGTTGGTAGCAACCCCCTGCAGAGCAGAATTTACTCGCTCCTGCAGCCATCACGGCCCACAATCTGATGCTGCAGCCCGCAGCTGCGCCAGTAGTGCATCTATGTCCGCCATGTGCTCCAACTTCTCCACTGTCGTGCAGGTTGTACAAAACTTTCTCCACTCTCCCTGTCCTACCATGAAATGATCCTCCCCTCCGTTTCCCCCCCACTTTTCACTCCTCTTCCCCCTCCCTCAACTACATAACCCCCCTCCCCTCGCTGCAAAATAGTTAACCCTAGCACTGCCTGCTCCCTACCCCTTCCCAGTCATGGAGGCCTTCCACTATCCTTTCACTACGTTCTCCCGCTCCAGGCCTCTCTGGACAGAAGCAGCCGAATGAACTCTGAGGTGTTCAGGGACATACTGTCTGCTCAAATCCAGCTAAATGCAGTCAATTTGATTGGAAGGCGTTTCATAATACAGATGGACAATGACCCAAAACATACAGCCAAAGCAGCCCAGGAGTTTATCAAAGCAACGAAGTAGAATATTCTTGAATAGCCAAGTCAGTCACCTGATCTGAACCCAATTGAGCATGCATTTCACTTGTTGAAGACCAAACTTCTGACAGAAAGGCTCACAAACAGCAACTGAAAGCGGCTGCAGTAAAGGCCTGGCTGAGCATTAAAAAGGAGGAAACCCAGCATCTGGTGATGTCCATGAGTTCAAGACTACAGGCTGTCATTGCCAGCAAGGGTTTTCAACCAAATATTGTAAATGAACATTTTATTTTAAGCTTATAAAGTTGTCCAATTACTTTTGAGCCCCTGAAATGAAGCGAGTGTGTTAAAAAAAGGGCTCTGTTTCCTCACATATTTATGCAATCTTTTTGTTCAAGCCACTGAATGAAAGCTGAAAGTCTGCAGTTCAACTGCATCTGAGTTGTTTCATTTAAAATTAATTGTGGTAGTTTAAAAAGATATCAAATATTTTGCTCAAGGCATACTTATTACACTGCCTTTCATTTATGAAATCATCTTTGTACAAGAAATTGTTTTTGTTTTCCATAAAGCAAATTTCAGGCAATTTATAGAAACCCAAAGTAGCTTTTTCTTCTCTACTGAGAAGGAAAGAGGAGGACTGTACATGAAAACCTGTTGGTCAAGTGTTTGAAGGCCTGTTAAAAATTTCAGCAAAGGCCCGGCTGATCACCACACAGCCCTTACATATGGGCAATTACAGAAGAGATGTAAGGTTGATTCCTCAACCATACATCCAGATCGGGCACAAAACCCCTCCTATGTTGAAAGGCATGCAGAGGGTCAGGCACTCATGGAGACCCTGCCAAGCAATATCTTAATTTGTTTGATAGAAATTTTTCATCCACGTTTTTCCAGATTTGTGCTGACCTTTCTGTAGTAAAAGGGGGTATAGGCGCAATTTCCTTCTCTGTTTTGATGAATTTCCTAATTTTGTTTTTTCAAAATTGTGTACGGTTTTGGAGAAAAGATGACTGTTGGAACTGTTTGGGGTTGTTGATACAATTCTCTCCTCCAAAACACATGACCAACTGCATACTTGAGAAAATATGACCATTTGTTAGATTTTGTTTGAAGGCAAATGAAGCAGAGGGAGAAAAAAGCTGGACCACAGAAAGATCTTAATATCTGGGAGGCCATTTGCCTTGCTTTTGTGTACAATTAACCTTTTAATTTTTTCACCAGTTGAGCTCCAGAAACATTTGAAGATATTTCTAGTCATTTTTTTAATTGTGGGGAGTGATGGTGGATAGACAAGGCTTAGGTGTTGTAACTGAGGCAGAATTATTGATTTTACAACCAACACTTTACCCAGAATTACATTTTTTTGGCTTATTTTACCTTGGACAATGCTCCGGCTTTGTTGTTGGTTGTTTTGATGGCCAAAAAACACTCCCAAAACTTTGATAGCTTGACATGATGTTGCAATTTTTAAATGTTGAAGCTGCCATTGGCCAAGATAAAGACAATTACACTTGATATGTAGCTTGAATCCTGAGCCTGTACAAAAAAATTCAGTGTTTAGAACTGCCCTGTTGAGAGCAGCCTCTGTGGTACAGAGTACACTAACATCGTCCATGTATGCACAAATTTTGGCAGACTGACCACCACCCCCAAGTATAGGGACTCTCCGGATTAACCTTTCTTAATGATGACAAGTGGTTCCAGGGCACAGATAAATAGAAGAGAAGAGAGAGGGCATCCTTGTTTAACTCTGGACTTGAGTTGAACATCATCCGATAGGGAAGCCACTGACTAAGACTGCTAGAAACACCACTGTAAAGACATTTGATTTGGTTAGAGTAACAAGAAACCCCATTTTTTTAACACTTTCCACAGATAGATATGTGAAACTTTATAAAAAGCTTTTTGGAAGTCTAAGTCTCTACTTTGCGTACCATAGCACATCTCTCAGTAAATTTAGACAATCATGTACAGTTCTACCAGGGATCCCACATACCTGATCACCCTGGATAACTTTATCAACAACTTCTTAGACTCTATTTACCAGAATCTTGGAATAGCTTTTTGTAATCCGTGTTGAGCAAGGTGATGGGACGCCAGTTCTCCAGGTCTGATAGGTCACCTTTTTTAGGGATCAGAGTGATGACGCCCCATAGCCAGGAGTCTGGAGGCCTGTTAGATGACAAAATCCGACACAAATCATTTTTCATTTTTTTCATTTTACTTTCCTCCTTGCTTCCTGTATTCCTTTCTGGACAAAGAAGGACCTTATTTTTATTTTTGATGTTATCCCACCAGCTTATGAGGTTGGGAAATTTGCATATGTCTCTCCGCCATGACTTGTATGCTAATGTGTATTGTGTTTTGATCCCAGGATCCTCTAGAAATGTGGTATTTAGCCTCCAGATCCCTGGTCCCTTGGATGTAACTGATAATTTTAGGTGGATGTACAATAACTTATGATCTGAGAAAATGTTTTGGAGAGGGATTTTTCCATGGAGTGATAGAGCGATGGCAAAAACAAAAGTCAATGCAAGACTTACTTATATTGCTGGACCATGTATAACCAGTATAATTTGGATGTAACTTTTTCCAGACTTCCTGCAACTCAAGATCAGCCATCATGTTTTTCAGCTGTTCAGATGTTTTATCTTGCCTCCTTGTTCTACAGCCCTTTTTCATCTGGTAATACACAGTTAAAATCACCACAAACAATTGCAGGGGAGGAACCTTGAAAGAAGAACTGTATGGTATTAGGCAATTCAGCTTGCTCATTTCCGGGAGCAGTAGATATTAAACACCATGAGTTCCTTCCCCCTAAATTTCACAGTGGCCATCATAGCTCTCCCAGGTACTATCTCAATAAATGAAGAAAAGGTGACTTTGTTCCCCTTTGTAAGGATACCAATACCTGTAGCTGAATTTCCATTGTCCCCTGACCATACTGAAGGGCCATGACTCCAGGATTGTCTGAAGTGTTCATAATTTGGGTGGTGGTCTATTTTGCACTTCTGAAGACAAAAAATGCACTGTTAATGCTACTTAAATAGCTAAATATTGTTGCCCTCTGAACAGAGCTTTTCAGATCCCTGACATTCAGGGAACAAATTTTAAACTCTCCCATTTTCAGGACTCTATACAGACACTGGGTGCTGGACTGAGGGGTTCCTCGTCTGAGCTGGTCAAAGGTGGAATTGCCGCAGATGGTGGAACCTGCTGACTAGTGTTGATGTTCGAACCGAATATGGCTGTTCGAATTCGGGTAGACCCGACCCGAAAATCACGGGATTCGACAGCAAAAATTTGGGAGGAGAAAAAAAAAATTTTTTTTTCTTAAATTATTAATTTTGTATGTGTATTTTTTTAAACTTGTTCTTTTTTATTTTTTACAGGTTATCTGACAATGACATTATGAATCATAATGTCATTGTGGGATTCCTGGACCGTGGGAACTGTGCGGTCACAGCTAATTGAAAGCAGGTGCCTTCAATTAGCTGTAACCGCAGGCAATACAAGGGCAATAGAGGTTGAATGTAGATTTATTCTCCATTCATACCTCTACTGCTCTGTGATTGGCTGAGAAATAGGAAACCCTGATGACAGCTCAAGCATCATCAGGGTTTCCCTTTCCTCAGCCAATCACAGAGCAGTAGAGGTATGAATGGAGATAGTATCTCCATTCAACCTCAATTGCCCTCGTATTGCCTCCAGGATCAGTGGAGCAGAGCTGTCAGCATAGAAAAGCTCTGCTGATTGCTCTGCTCCCTGAGTTGCTGAGGAAAGGGAAATCCTGATGATGCCTTTGCTGTCATCAGGGTTTCCCTTTCCTCAGGGAGCAGAGCAATCAGCGGAGCTTTACTACGCTGACAGCTCTGCTCCACTGATCCTGGAGAGACATGAATGGATGAGCGAGATTCCAATCTGTCCCTACCTACTATGTAGCGAAACCACATGAAAGGGATTGGGCTTGGCGGAATCAGCGGGGAAAGAAGACCCCGTTGAGCTGGAGTCTAGTCTGGCATCTAGAGCTGAGTACTGGGAGGAGGAGGTGGTGGGCCCTGAGACAGAGCAAGGAGGGCATTAGAATTTAAGGCCATCACCAATATGGACAGTGTAGAAGCTGCAGCTATTAGAGACATAAATGGATGAGCGAGATTCCAATCTGTCCCTACCTAATATGTAGCGAAACCACATGAAAGGGATTAGGCTTGGAGGAATCAGCGGGGAAAGAAGACCCTGTTGAGCTGGAGTCTAGTCTGGCATCTAGAGCTGGGTACTGGGAGGAGGAGGCGGTGGGCCCTGAGACGGAGCAAGGACGACATTAGTGGTTGAGGCAATCGCCTATATGGACAGTGTAGAAGCTGTAGCTATTGGAGACATGAATGGATGAGCGAGATTCCAATCTGTCCCTCACTACTATGTAGCGAAACCACATGAAAGGGATTGGGCTTGGAGGAATCAGCGGGGAAAGAAGACCCTGTTGAGCTGGAGTCTAGTTTGGCATCGAGAGCTGGGTACTGGGAGGAGGAGGCGGTGGGCCCTGAGACGGAGCAAAGATGGCATTAGTGGTTGAGGCCATCACCTATATGGACAGTGTAGAATCTGTAGCTATTGGAGACATAAATGGATGAGTGAGATTCCAATCTGTCCCTTCCTACTATGTAGCGAAACCATATGAAAGGGATTGGGCTTGGCGGAATCAGCGGGGAAAGAAGACCCTGTTGAGCTGGAGTCTAGTCTGGCATCTAGAGCTGGGTACTGGGAGGAGGAGGAGGTGGACCCTGAGACGGAGCAAAGAGGGCATTAGAAGTTAAGGCCATCACCTATATGGACAGTGTAGAAGCTGTAGCTATTGGAGACATGAATGGATGAGCGAGATTCCAATCTGTCCCTACCTGCTACTATGTAGTGAAACCACATGAAGGGGATTGGAATTTGCGGAATAAGCGGGGAAAGAAGACCCTGTTGAGCTGGAGTCTAGGTGGGCCCTGGGACGGAGCAAGGAGGGCATTAGAAGTTGAGGACATCACCTATATGGACAGTGTACAAGCTGTAGACAGTGGAGACATTGCTTTGTAGGGCACTGACTTTCCCTATCTGCTAGCTGTAACTTTCTAAAATGCAGCATGGACAGCCTTGTTAACTAGCATCTACAGCTGGGTACTGGGTACTGGGCAGGCGGCAACAGTAACAGCAGGAGGAAGAGGTGGTGGGCTCTGGAACAAAGTGTACTAAATCTTCATTGCACTTGACATTGCAATGAACTGACGGCCCAGCTGCAAAACTCTGCAGCATACTCTTTGACTATCCTAAGACCCTGTCGAAGACTATGGAGTTTTGCCTCGCTGTTTAATTATTGCCATTCCTCAGGCATAGATGTAGCATGTATGCAAGAGACACATTTCTCTGTGACTTCAACTCCTAAGTTTATGCATACTCGTTATCCTCAGGTTTATCACGCTTCAGCTACAACGAAACATAGATGGGTGCTTATAGCTTTTCATCAGCATATGCCATTTAAGTGCACACACCAAGTAGCAGATCCAGATGGCTGTTATCTGATTCTGTGTGGCACCTTATAGAATACAGAGGTCACTTTTTGGGCATATTATGCTCCAAACTCTCCTCCGGCTTCCTTTTTTCGTGGGATGCTGGAGGAGACTCGGTTGTGTATGAAGGGTACTCTGATTTGCTGTGGTGATTCTAATATCATGTTTAACAGTAAGCTAGACAAATGTACTAAATCTTCTACTACCTCCTTATCCGACAGTAAAGACATACAGGACTGCTTTCGGAATCTGGGTTTGCTTGATATATGGCGCGAACTTCACCCTATGTCCCGTGATTATACATTTTATTCAGCTTCACATGATTCCTATTCAAGAATTGACCACATATGGGTTCCCAGAGCCTTGTTACCTGTTATACTAAAAGCCAGTATACCGGCTGTGCCGTGGTCAGATCATGATCCAGTGGTGATAACTTGTTCATCGTTGGTGACTAGGTCCTGCGCTGGACAGTGGTCAATTAATGATTCTTTACTAACTTGCCCAGAGACGTTGCAGAAATTGACTGATCTCACCAAAGAATTTTTTGAATTAAATACTGGTTCAGTATCTACTCCCACAATATTGTGGGAGGCTTATAAAGCTGTAATACGTGGCCATCTTATTCAACTAGCCGCGGCCAAACAACGGGAACGCACCCAAGCCCAGATTCG
The DNA here is from genome assembly GCF_032062135.1 of Pyxicephalus adspersus. Classification (NCBI taxonomy): domain Eukaryota; kingdom Metazoa; phylum Chordata; class Amphibia; order Anura; family Pyxicephalidae; genus Pyxicephalus; species Pyxicephalus adspersus. The sequence continues at coordinate 99,523,582 of NC_092861.1, forward strand.
GTTAGAGTCCACTTATTCGAGACAAGTTCAACTGCATAAATTGAACCCCTCGATAGGTACTTCAATAGCTTTACGTAAAACTCACGCTGAATTAAATCTTTGTTTATCCAACCATGCAGCACACCAACTACAGCGGACTAGATATAAGTTTTACCATTGTGGCAAAAAACCAGGTACTTTGCTAGCTAAGAGGTTACGTACATTGATGCCGCAGTATACTCCGATTACCCTTCGTACAGCCACTAAACACTCAACTAGCAATCCCTTGGATATAGTCCAAGAGTTTCAAGCTAGATTGTTGGATCTTTATTCGACACCTCCTGTGTTGGACCCATGTAGAGCTGATCGTTTTTTTGCAAATATTGACTTACCCAATATCAACAGCACAGATTTAGAGGGGTTACAGAGTGACATCACGGCTCCTGAAAATCGCAATAGCTATTAAGTCCTTAAAGGCTGGTAAACGCCCTGGTCCGGATGGCTTCTCCCCATTGTTTTACAAAAAAATGGTGGTTTTAACGCCCCATCTGCAGATTTTGTTTAATGATTTGAAGCTGGGATGAGTCTTCCTCCCAGAATCCTTGAAAGCATCTATTGCTATGGTACCAAAGCTGTCGTCCGACCACACATCTTGGGCTAACTACCGACCTATTTCACTTTTGAATATAGATGTGAAAATCCTGGCAAAAAATTTTGGCTATGAGGCTGAATAAATTTCTAGGCAGACTTATACATGGAGACCAAGTGGGTTTTGTTCCTCGACGCCAAGCTGGAGATAATGTTTGTAGAGTCCTTCAGCTTTTGTACCTATCACAGTCTAAATCAATAGAATGTATGATGCTATCGTTGGATATACGGAAGGCCTTTGATTCTATATCATGGCAATATTTGTTCTATGCCCTCAAGACATGGGGTTTTGGCACTCAATTTTTGCACTGGATAGAGGCTTTGTATGCTTCTCCTTCTACTACTGTAAAATATATGGGTTATGTTTTGACTCCGTTCCCGATATTGCGGGGTACCAGACAGGGCTGCCCCCTCTCTCCTATATTGTTTATATTGGCCCTTGAACCACTAGCAGCTGCTATTCGTATAAACCAGGATATAGCTGGGATAGCAGTATACAACAGGGTTTGCCTATCAGTGGTTGAGAGTTATCCCATATTTGGGTATAAAGATTACTTCTCGTTTGTCATCAATATATCAGGCTAATTATCCACCATTGTTCCGCGAGCTCTCTGCTCTGCGTTCCAAATGGCAAAATCTCCCATTGTCCTGGATAGGTAGGATACATGCAAATAAAATGACATACCTCCCGAAACTATTGTATCTATTTCGAACACTCCCAATACCAGTTCCCATGCATGTACTTAGAGATGAACAGAGGAAGGTGTTGCGATTTATCTGGGACCCTGGGAGACCACAGGTGCCGGATAGAGTGTTCTATCACCATAGGTTGCAAGGGGGACTTTCGGTTCCTAATTTCTGTAAGTATATGCAGGCGGCCAAACTAGCCCTATTGGTGGCACTTCATCGTGTTCAAGATCTCCCGATCTGGGCTCATGTATATGCTGAAGAGCTACCTAAGGTACAAATTTATAATCTTCTCTGGTTGTCCCCCTCGAAGCGTCCTCTGGTGGCAGATCCTTCACTAACTTATGCATTGGGCATCTGGGACAGGGTGAAGGGTCCGGCAGGCTTGATGTCTGTGCATGCACCCTTAACTGGCATTATACATTGCCCTTCCTTTCAACCAGCAAGCGAGAATCCGGCAGCTTTCTGTTGGTGGGCTTTGAGGCCTGTTCGATACGCGTATGACCTGTTCTCGTTTTCTGGGATCAATTCTTTTGCGTATTTGCAGGAACACTGATGCCCTCAGGTGAAATCTTTCGATATATACAGGTTAGACATTATGACATTATTAGACTGGTCTTCTTAAATATGCTACAGACTCTCCGCTTAAGCTTACGAGTTTTGAATCTTGCTGTCATCGAGGTTCTAGTTCTGCTGGTCTGGTGTCCATGATCTATGATTTACTGTTAGGTACGGACACCCGCCCTCTTTCTTATGTAGCTAGATGGGAAGCAGATATGGGCACTGAAATGGACATGGAAGGGTGGCAGGAGATATGGCAGGCTATTGCTAGCTGCTCTCCAAATGTAATAATGCAGGAAAATGCATATAAAGTGTTGTTTAGGTGGTATTTAACACCGGTTAGAATTGCTAAATTTGTTACTGGGAGTGATCCATCTTGTTTCAGAGGTTGTAATGCCCCCGGTACTTTCCGCCATATATGGTGGGATTGCCCGGTGGTCAAAAAACTCTGGATACGGGTTTTCAACTATATACGATCAGTTCTACATGTGGCTATTAGGAGGGACCCTTGGACTGCACTGCTCCATAAAATAGACTCTACTTTTTCTAAAAGTCAGTGCAAACTCATTTCCTTTTTTTTTCTAGCTACACGTCAGGTGATAGCGGCAGCTTGGCGGAAACCCTCTCTGAGTTTTTAGGCAGTAATGTCTAGGTTGTCGGATACCATGGTTCTAGAAAAAATGTCGGCTGTGGCTAACGACTCAATGCATAAATTTTATAAAGTGTGGACGCCTTGGTTAGATCATCATGCCACTCCTGATATAGACCGTAGGCTCTTTAAATTATGATAAATGATTGCTCTTTCCTATTTGCATAGTAAGCTTCGAGTACATTTCTTTTCTTTTGATTAGATTTAGTTTATGTTATTTGTTTTAATATTTATGTTTTTTCAATTATTATGAATAATATTGGCATTGATTTCTTTTTTTTTTTTTTTGGTTCTTGTATATTCTGAAAAATTTCAATAAAAATTTATTAAAAAAAACAAAAAAAATGAAAATATCCATATTTATAAAGTAACATGCACATGGAAGGGTCAGGGGTAATCCTAAAACTGGCATTGCACTAAAATTCAGTATTGCTAGGGGTCTGGGTGGAGGGGGGGGGATATGGGTGGCAAAGCCATGCAAGGATGAATTAGTTGTGGCGGTCTGAGTCAAATGAGGGGAGTGACCAATTCAATTTTTTAAAGGAGCAGAGGTGCTAAAATTTTCCCAGCAAGACCAGCGACCCGTAAATTTTCCAGAGTCATCATTATCAAAAGCCTTTATTTCCTCCATTCTAATTATGTCATTGACCCTTGTGACCCACAGGGCAAGAGTGGTGGGCATTGATTGTTTCCAAAAGAGAGGGATGAGTTGGCGGTCAGGTGCCAACAGGCGATAGTGCAAGGTTTTCGTGTGGGAGATCGGGGGGCCTGGGATTAGGGATAGCAACCCCATCTCTGTGGTTGGGTTGTAGGTTGTGGCATATAAGCCTGAGCACACCGAGAAAATAACCTGCCAGTATGGTTGCAAAATCAGGCAGGCCCCCCAAATATGCAAATAAGTCCCTTCTTTTGCACCACATCTCCAGCAAATACTAGAGGTTGCAGAGGCGACCAGAGGTGACAGGATCCCTGTACTAGCAAGATAAAATTTTGTAGTTCTTTTCCTGCATGTATCCACAAACTGATGCTTTGTGCATCATTTCAAAGGTGGTTAGCCAATCCGATTCCGCAATCTCATAACCAAGATCTCTGTGCTAAGCTGTAACATATTTAGGCATGGATTTGTCATAATGGCCGATTAACATCAAACCCCTATGGGAAACAAAGCATTGTCAAAAAGGGGAGGGAGTGGTGGATAGCAAGAAACAGTCATAAGCCGTGCGCCAGTCTTTCAGGGCAGCCGTAGCAAGGGATATATCTGCTGAGAGCCAGGCTCTGAGATCTAAGGGAAATAATTTTCCACTAAAGTAGAGGGCTTAAGTCGGGGCATAGAATGCCACTCAGTCACACGGGAGAGAACTGCCGCTATGTGGTACAATTCAAAATTTGGCAAGCCCATGCCCCCCAATCTGCTTGTGTCTGCACAGCAGAATATGTTTAATTCTTGGCCAGTGGCTGCCCCATTGAAACTTTAGAGACAGGAAGCGGAGGGTATGGAAGAAGGACTTAGGTGGGGAGATAAGGACTGTCTGGAAGACAGTTTGTGAGGAAATCCATTTTTAAAACATGCATTCTACTAAACCAGGATATGGTAAGAGTACTCCACTATTCAAGATCTTAAGGTCAGAGGGAATAGCAACCCCTAGATAGGTGATGTGGGAAGAAGGCCATTGAAAGGGAATGTTATGCAACCGCTGTGCCATCTAGGTGATCCAGGTAGACTAATAATGAGGGCTTCTATTTAGGAGATATTTACTTTAAAATTATTATAAAGACCACATTTCTGCATCTCCAGTAGGATCGGGGGTAGAGAGTTAAATGGCTGGGTCACATATAGGTATATATAGGTATATATTATGGTGAAAGGTGGGGGTCCGTATTCCTTGTATGGAAGGATTGGATCTTATTGCAATTTCCAGAGGTTCCATGATTATGGCAAAAAGGAGTGGGGAGAAGGGACAGCCCTGCCTAGTGCCATTGGAGATGGAGAAGACCTCAGTTCCATTTACCATAACCTTTGCTGCCGGGGCTTTATACAACCCCATGATTTTGCTTCCGAACTCTGGTCCCAGCCTGATTTGTTGTAAAGTTAGGTCCAGAAAGTTCCAGTTAACTCTATCAAGGCCTTTGCGGCATCTATGGACACTACACAGCCAGGTACCTTATGTTTGTAGGCGTAGGAAATTGGGTGGATGGTCCTTGTGGTGTTATTCGCGGCCTCACGGCCTGGAATAAAACCAACTTGTTCTTTATGTATTGGGGATGGGAGGAGAGGGGCCACTCAGTTGGCCAAGATTTTGGCATAAAGTTTGATATCCACATTAGATATATAGGTTGGTAGTTACCACAGTATGCAGTATATTTTCCTGGTTTTGGGATAACAGAGATGTTACCCAATAGCATGTTCAGGGGGAGTGGGTGATCAGCATCAACCACGTTGAAAATATCCATCAGTGATGACAGTAAATAGGGTGTGAATGCCTTATAGAAATGGGGTGTAAAGCCATCTGGGCCAGGACATTCGCCAGATGTTAACAGTTTGATGGTGCTAAGTAATTCCTTAGGTGGCCCTAAGACCTTGGATGTGGCATGGTTTAAAGTCGGCGGGGCCATTTCTTGGATGTAGAGAGACATATGCTCCTAATGGGTCTCCGTGCTGTTAGTGGGAGGAGTTTGGGGGAGATTATACAGTTTGGCATAGAATGTTTCAAACCCTTTAGCGATGTGTCTGTTGCCGTGCACCTGTAGCCCCTTAGAGTTAATGGATGGGATAGAGAATTTTGGGGGTCTAGGATGTGTTGTTAGCGCAAAGTGTCTACTGAATTTGTTGGCAAACTCATAATAGTGCTATTTGGCTCTGTTCAGTGTTAAGATCATTTGGGAGTCTAAATATGCAGCAGTTCACATCTGGCATTGGGTAGTTCTACGAGAGTGACATGGAGTACATGGAGACAGAACACGCGTATGTATAAATTCTAATTCCGCTACTTTAGCTAGAAGATGCTTAATCTGGGAGGTTCTAGCCTTTTTCAAACTAGCACTATGTTTAATAGGTATCCCATGTAACACACATTTCAAGGCTTCCCAAGGCAGATTAAAATCACCTCCAATGATCAAGTTGTGGTAACAAAAATGGTCCTGAGCACTGACCAGTGTTTTAAAAAATCTGCACTGTCAAGGTTGGGAGCATAAAGGTTAACCAGTGTATAAATCTGGTTGGCCATCTTTATGGTCAGAAATTTTTAGTAGCCCTGTGGGGCAGTGGGGTACTGTAATACCTCCAGGTCAAATAACTTGTGAAAAACTATTGACACACCTTTAGATTTAGCAGATGGGTTGGTGCTATGCATACCCTTTTGGTAGTACCGACTCTTACAGAAAGGTATGGAGTCACTTTGAAAGTACATTTCATACAGGAAAAGTATTCTGGTCTTGGTTTTGTGAAAATGGTAAAGAACCTGGCTGTGGTTTTCAGGAACATTAAATCCCTGTACTATCAGGAAGTAAAGGGTTATACTTTAATCCACCATCATTAGGCATAAGTAAGTTGCATGGTCGGTGCCCCTAGTAGTGGGACTGGGGTTAGGGGATTAGAAGAGAAAACTGGGGGGTAAAAAGGGGGGAAAGGACAACAATCTGGTGCATGTCTACAGTGTGTAACACAATAGTCCACATTAATATAATAATAAGTGGGGTAACATGGCTGTTAAGGTGGTGGGGCTGTCCATTTACTCCCGGCGTCCCAAAACTGAGTAACAAACATCATATTAACTGATCTGAGGCATAAGTAATAGGGTGGCAACAATACTTTTAAAAAGAATAAACAACATTAGTTTTTTTTACCGTTAGAGTAATATTAGCAATGACAGAAATGTCAACCAAGGTGGTTAGAGGAATAAAGTGGGATATACTCATCAACTGGAGCAGTCGACAGCACTCGACCATGTAGTGTCCTAAGGTGATGCAGTCCACATGTCATTTCAGTGATCATGTGTAGCTTTCTCAGGGGTAGGGGGATGTCACTTGTGAGGATTCTTACTCTTGTCCAGGATCCAGGGTGAAGGAGGAGGTGGATCAAGGAGCGGAAGCTGCACAGGCCAATCAGGGAGGAATACATCAGGCAGGCCCAGGTTGCACTGGAAAGCCAGTAAGCCCTCAAGTTTGCAGGAGTAGGCAGTTATCCCATTGCCGGTAGCGATCAGCTGGAGGGGGAACCTCCAACAATATCTGAAGTTTTTGTAGATCTAGGATAGGTTTGAGTGCCCTGCTTAAGGTGAGTGTGACGAGAGAGGTCCAGCAGTAGTTGGATTGGTTGGCTATTGAACAGAATAGATCTTGGTAAGTGGGCAATTTTCATATTGTCCCCTATGAGGTGGTAGGAGTGCACCCTGTAGATGAAATTGCGTGGTTTATTTGGATCCTGGCCTTTAGAGCTCAATGATCCTTAGGTTTATTTAGGAGGTCACTAAAGATAGCTGTCATCACTCCGAATAATTCCTCCATATTGATTTACTTGGGGAGCCCCCTAATCCTGATATTGTTGCACCTGTTCCTATTCTCCAAATCATAATTTTGGTACAGGATTTGTTACAAGAGGGTGGAGTGCATGTTTTTTGTGCTAAACTAAGTGACACAGGAGTTCCTCTGTAGTCCCCTCAATATCTTCCATCCTGCTCCCCAGGTCTCACTTTAGTTCTAACATTTCTGATTTATAGGTGCTCTGCCTTCTCTGGACTCTGGAATGTTTTTTAGATCCTCTTTAGTGGGTAAGGCTCTGAGAAAAGTTTCCATGTCCCAAGCCATCTGGGGCTGTTAGGAGATTGTGGCAGACACAGTAGGAAAGGTAGGAGGCAGAGAAGGCTGAGAAAGGGGGTCCCTAGGGCTGTTTGGTGAAGGAGACCTTGATATAGGGCTCACCTTGGTAGCTGGGGGAGCTGTGGCAGTCGGCTGTTCTACCACGGGTGCCATCTTGCCTCTCCTTTGGCTGCGCATGGCCCGGTTGGAAGAAAGTCCTGATTTCCCATGATCAGGACCCGCTGGATGCTGCACTGGGATCCCGGTGATTGTTTCTGCTCATCACCGCTGAATATCTGTCACGAATAACAAGGAGGGGAGGGAAACAGAAAGGTTATACTCAGGACTAGGCCTCCAATGGCTAGTGAAAAGGGAATGGTCACCCCTTGCAGACACCCTAACCTAGCCCTAACTCCTAACAGTATGAATATCCCCTGATGGTAGGAATACTCATACACAGGAACCTAGCCCCTAGTATCCCTGCAAAGCCCTAGGAGTAATGACTGGCTTGAGACTACTGGTTCCTTCCCTTATGAACGAACCAGTGTCTCCCTGAGGCCTAGAAAACAACAAAAGAACAACAAAACACCAAAAGTAATTCTACTTATCTTAATAGCAGATATATAAGCAAGCATTCTGGATAGGCAGACACACCAGCCAGACTAAATAGAGGAGCAGTAATGACCACCAGCTGCAGCTGATATAAGGGGTGTGGTCATTACAAACAACAACACAGAAACAAGTAAAAACAAAGAAACTGTCAGATAACCTCATATGCAGCTTGTCTGACAGATCCTCTAACTTCAGTCACAGAAGGGACCGTGACAATATCAGGCTGGAGCTGGAGAAAGGCAGGAGCTCACAGAGTCAGGATCCTATTATGCCATGTGCCAGGCCATGCCCTCATAATTTAATTTAAAGAAGAATGGGTCCTTCATCTAAGGCAGCAAACAAAGGGGCTTCACTACAACAGGGACTACCCTACATTAGAAACCATCTTGATTTGGAGAAAAAAAATATTTATACCAGAACTTGCTCCATTGCTTCATATAAAACTTAAAATAGGAGTGGATTTGAAATAAACAGGGAATCTATACTGGCAGAGTCTGGAAAGGATGCAAGACCCTCGGCAAGTCAGTTAACATCTGTACAGCCAAACCATGTGAAAGTCCCACTGTTGCTAATCTCACCTCATCCTGGACAGTTGTGGAAGTTCAATTGAAACACTCAGGGGTCGATCATAGTACACTTAGATACCTAAATACTTAATGACACTCTTGGCCAGTTTAAAAGAAAAGTAATAACTTAACTGCTTCTGAAGATCCAGAGAGACATTGAGTGTGTCTAATTGTGAGTAATTTGTCCCAAAGGGGAAACGAGACCCAAATATATTAGGTTCTTGCTGAAGATTGGGCAGTTAGGGAACCTGACCAAGCTGTCTGTGTGGATCTGACCTAGGACATCATACTATGTCTATCTAATAAATTCCAGTGTCTGTTCTATAAATCTCCAATTCACTTGAGAAAGACCTTTTCTAGTTCTGCAGTTCCAATAACATTGGAATAGCCTTTGACAAAGCTGAATAGACTCAACTGAGAAGACTAGTAGTGTTGCGCCCTGCTTTTCTTAATTGCATAATCTCCATTTGGTCCTTATCCTAAAGGATCATCTCCTCCTCCTGTGTCATTGTTTTTATCTGTCTGTCATTTGCAATCCTTATTTAATGCACAATCTGGCGTAGGTTGTTGGTGCTTTAAAAATAATGTTTGTTATTTAAAAAAATACTAAGTTTATGTAAAACTGACAGCAAACACAAGGCCCACATTTTTTTTTAATAATTTTAGGTCCTGGTTTAGGGGGGAAATCTGTTTATAACTAGCATACATTGATACCCTTACGATGCCTGATCGGAGGAGCCGCCTGGGGGTAAATATTGCGACTTTCTGCAGTCTAAACCTAGGCTTTGCCATCCGACTACTAGATTTTCCCAGAAAAGTTACAAGCACACACACATTCTTGTTTGCCTCTGTATATATATATATATATATATATATATATATATATTTGTAATTTATATATATAATATATATATAATAAATATATTTGTAAATTTATATATATCTATGCATATAGAAAATACTTTTAACATTAAATCCTCCCCAACTTTATTTTATTTTTTTAATTAACAGAATATCTGTTTACTGGTGTACAAATCTAAAGGATCATATCAATCAATGATTATGAAATTTCCAATTGCAAAAAAAAAAAAACAAACAGCCAATTTTGACAGACTGTGCAAGTGAATTTCTATCACCTGTGCGCTTAAATTTGAGCAATAATATGTTATTGTGTTAGTGGCCATATTGTTTGATTGCAAAATTCTGCCTTTATTACCACTTTTTAATGTTTGTCCTGCTTAAATATTTTGTAATCCAGTTTTCCACCCTTGATACGCCAAAATTGCATATTGGTTTGGTAAGTATTTTTCGAATGCAATATTTGTTGGGCAACTTTTGAACTATTTTGGCTTTATATGGAAGTGTGGGTTTACATGTGTTTTGTTTGTACTTTTTCATTTTTGTCATTTAGTGTAAATTTAGTGATGTGATGTGTTTTTTTTTTTTGTTTTGATGTGTTTTTATATTTTATTGTGACCTTTTACCAAATGTTTCTTTTGAATAAAGTTGTTTGTAAAATATTGTTTGTTTTTTTGGGGGTTTATTATGTGATCTCCTTTCCAATCTCCTAGGACACACAGTTTAAAAAGACAATTGTGATTGTTTTTAAGCTAAAAACAGCACAACTGTCTTGTTATTATTCAGTTGTTTGATGCACATAGTTGTGCGCCAAACTTCAGGAGCATGTAGCTCATAGTTGTGCGCCTGCTATGTGCACCTGAACTGTTTTATCAGTTGAAAAATGCACCGCACTTTTGCACAGTCCTCATTCAGGTAAGTTTGTATTTTTTTGTGTATATTGCTTATTTTGCTTTGTATGCACTCATGTACGTATAGACTTGAGTGCACATAAAGCAAAGCATGTATGTATGCATTTAAATGTGTGTACATATACATAGAAAAGAGAAATTATAAGAAGAAATAGACAGAGGGCTTTTTGGACCATCTTGCTTCACCTTGAAAAGATTGCCTATTTGTTCCTATGATTTCTGATATCATGGGCTTGGCTACAAGCAACATTCATGGATGATATTGCTTCTGGCTAAAAGAAGGAATCCACCTTTATGTGCTTCCACTACCAAGCTGAAGTGAGTAAGTCAATATATATAGTGGGCCAAGATCTAAAATGCCATTCAAACCTGCAAAAACACCCTGAAGGGATGGAAAAGCAAGAAAATGTTTGGCACAAAGTGGATTTGGCCTTGGACGTTTGATGTACTAGTACTATTTGTTTTGTGTAAACACCTAAATAATGCATACACTCCAGTATTTAGGAGCATTAAGTTAGACAACAACACAACATATGTTCATTTCTAAGAGTGCAAGACCCTGCTTGTGAGCTTGGCAATCAATGTGGTTTGATGTTGTGCTTGGCAACCTGGACCTCCTTCCTTTACCATCAGGTGTGTTAGAATGAGTATGCAACTCAGCTGGACAACTAATTGACAACCAGTTTGGACAGCAATGTAGAAATTTGCTTGTATACAATAGGGCTAAGATCAGGCAGTACAGCACAATGACAACAAACCTATAACACTTCCACTAATGATCAGAGGAGTTGTGTGGGGGCAAATCAACATGAGTGAAAATGTCAGACTATTAAAAAAAAAAAAGAAATAAAACCCTGACAATTTATTCAGAAAAGGACTATATGTACATAATACATTCAAATACCAATTAGTGACAATGGGACAAAGGCAACGGGGGGTCAAGTAGGAGTTTTGTGTGGAAACCATGCAGACAGTTGTACTCAATACTTGTGGAAAAAATGACAACACATTGCTGAAGAATTGCTAAACTACAGCAACCCGCATTACCAACCAGGCACAAAAACATTGCAGCAACAGATGAAACTAACAATCATGAGGATTACAAAATCGCGAGGGGCAGTGTAGGCTGTTACCTCCTCCTGTATCCCTCCTCCAATTACCAGTACTGTACTGTTCCTTCTGCCTCTCAGTTCTCGCACAATAGCGAGATCTGACAGGCAGAAGGAACAGTACAATACTGGGCGTATAAGACGACCCCCAACTGGATGGTTAGAGTGGTCTGCCAATTAATTAATTGGGGTCGTCTTATATGCCCAGTCGTCCAATACGCTGGAAAATACGGTACTTACACAAAAAAACATCAAGCATTAAAGATTCAAACTGATTTGGATGTTCGAGTTTTCATGCAAAATTGTCAGATTTTCTAGCGGGTATATATATATTTTTTCCTTCATAATCTATTTTTTTCGAGAACAAATTCTATGCCATAAAAATTTGTATTAGCCTCATTAACTGAATCATAAGGAAAGCAATGCCACATTAGGATCCAAGACCAAAAAAAGAAAAATGTTTCCCCTTAATGTGGGTTTATTGAAAGCATAATGAAAGCCTCAAAATACTTGCTTACACTGAAAATGGGACAGATTATTGCCCAACAGCTACTATGAATAAAACATTCTTATGTAAGGCAAACCAGATGCACATACAAGATACAATAAAGATGTCTATAGCTATCTGATGTATTTACAAGCAATAATTGCATCTAGCTGACAGAAGACCTCCATCATCAGCTTCTTTTCTCAGAGAGGTATTTAAAAGATGACAAACAATTTTCCTATGAATATGGAATAAACCAATTAGTATGTTTAAAAAGAACTGGAACTGTCATTTAATACATACTTATAATGTATGTAAAAAAAATTAACCAGCATACTTAATAGGCCATAACTGACTTAAAGTTGACAATAAATCACATATTTTGTATTGTAAAGCAATAACAAGAAAACTGGCCCAGGAGCTTGCGCTTTTAAAAATACGTTTAAATGTTCAAACGTTCAAATGTTGATTTTTTTTGACTGACCTGTTCTTTACACAGACAAAATGCCTTACTTAAAATGGTGAATAGTAAATGCTTATAAACAGGATAATGCCTCTTTTAATAAACATAGGTAAATGATTATGAAAAAACTGCAGAGCTAGATTCAGCACAATCACATAAATTTGCCAAAATATTACTATACATGTTTATGCTTTATTGTACTTAACCACCTGAGCGTTACACTGATTTCTAGATTTCTGTTCCAAAAGCGTCACAGGTTTTCATGAAGGGATTTTAGTGTAGGCGAAAAAATACGGGGTTAACCAAAAGAGCAAAAATATTTAGTGCGAGAAATTACGGGCTTAGCGGTTAGGGGGTTAAACCAAAGGCAATTCAGTGTTGTTGTCTATAAGTACCTGTAACTGTTTTTGTTTCCCACACAGGAGAAAGTGCAAATGTACCAGTAAGCAGTCTTCCAGCACAAATATATCAGGTAATTTTGACATATTACCTTATTTAATATAAGGGGGCTAATCTCCAATTTACCATTACAGTTATGTATCTTCACTACAGTGCTGATCGTTATATTTATAAAAGGGGAATCAGCTGATTGATCAGCTACTGTATAGGGGACCAGTGTAGTACACTTTCAAAATGATAAATGGTTTGGAAAACAAATGGAGAACAGTGTTTTGTTTTTTTTCAAACAAAAAAGTAGAGGCTGCAATGAAATTGAATTGACCATGTACCACTATTGCCTCCAGGCCCTACTTGATAGGTATGGAAGAACCTCTATTCTCCACTTTTAAAAGCCTAAGCACCAGGGAACAAAACCTACTCCCACTTTTATATAAATGGTGTTACAAAAGTTACAATTTGATTTCCAAAAAAGAAGAGTTTTTTTATAGGTAGACCCCATATTGAAGTATCCACCACACTGATAATGGTTGTGCTTTTTTAAATGCTTAAAAGATCCACCAATATTGTTTTTCTAGTGTCAAGAAGCACTTGTTTTTAACCTAAATTTTAAAACGGGTAAGTTAGGTTTAGTGTGCTGTCTAACTGAATTAAAAAATGGGAAATGTATGTATTCTTCCTGTCCTGTTTGCATCATGTGTTAGTTATGAATTGGTCTGAGCAGCTGCAGTTTTATACTTAAAATACATTTAATACACTAATATTATCTCTAGGAACAAAATAATTTTCTCAAATATGTACCTAAAATTGTATATTGACTTAGTTTCACTATCCATTGGTGCCACACACAGCTGTTTGGCTCTTTGCTTCTGATTCCCTAATATAGGAGAGCAGTTTCTAACAAAACAGGAAAATTTTATCTGACAGATGAACAGGCTGTGGTCTAATTTTGCATAATGCCTCCTTCCAGAAAAATTGTATTGTCAAACAAGGGGATTATTTTAAAATTAATTTCAATGATTTTTTATTGAGTTTTATGTAAATAAGATTGTACAATAACAAATTACAAATCAATTGGAATGGGAATAAAACAAAGGGGCAACATAGTAATTAAACATAGCACTGAAATTACGTATGTATGAGGAATTTCAGACATCATTCTAGTGATCAAATGTATCAAAAATATATTAAAGCACAATGAACCAGATTAATTTTCCTTTTTACAGTTTACATCAACATAATTGTTTAAAGAAAGGATAAATAGCAACACAACCTTTTTAAAATTTGTATACCTTACATAACAAAAACAGCAAACAATGTAACAAAATAGGTCCCTTTTGTTTTTGTAAACTCGTCGGAAAAATCAGATTTAAATGTTACAATTTCAATAATATAGTTTAGTGAATGTAATAGCGGAATGGTATAATATACTAACGATAGGGATTCCCTTTAGGGGATATTGCCAACCCCTAGAAGCACATAGAGGTAAAACATAGAACAGCAGGGTTTTTGGCAAACTTGACGTGTTTCAGTGATATATTCTCATAAAATACAAAAGTACATCAACACAAAAATGCCGATCTCCCAATAGATCCAAAAGTTGGTCAATCAATTAGGTACTAGACATAAATTAACCTACTTAATTTACAGTCACAGTGTAGGTCTGTAAATACTGCGAGTTGAGTATTGGATGCAGATTCGTATGCGCAGTTTTTGGACCCGACATGTTTTGCCCATTAAGGGCTTCTTTAGGGGTTACTGCACGGTAGTGGATTTAGGTTCAAATACTTGATGCGGTCTAAACATTTATAGGATATAGGGCAACAACTGCAGAACACATAACGACAAAAATGCATATAACACTATATTACATAATGACAAACATTCAACATTATAGCACATCATAATCAAACAGGAATTCACTTTGATTACATAATAAATGACAGATACAGTTTGTCTATAGTGTTTGTATAAGTATTGAAAATGTTAGTATTCCAAAGAAAGTCATGGCATGTTTATTATAGATAAGATAGAATGATATAATATTTTTGTAGTAATATTTATGTGGCAATATAGATGAATAAAATAGGACCCAAAAGGGACTATGTAGTATACCGAGGAGTGAATTAAAATAAAGACTTACATTTTGTTATTTTACACATATTACCATGTGTGTTGAGTTTATGTCAAAAAGGAAGCACCTATATATATATACTAATGTCAATAACATAAAATGATATAGTATTGATGTTGCAGTATAGAAGAATCAATAAGGAATATGCAGTATACTAAAGGGTAAATTATAATATAGACTTACATTTTGTTGTTTTACACTTATGTTTTCATTTGTGTAGAATTTATGTCAAAAAGGAAGCACCTGTATATATAATAATGTCATGGGTAATATGGACCAGTAAGGAATTATGCCAAACAATTATGTAAGTAGATCAGAAGGGGAAAGAGAATGTGAGGTCAAAGAGAGGCGGCGTCCTGGGGTTCCCCCTGCACAAGATGGTGATCTCACACATGTTCAGTAAGATCTGTTTTTTTTATTTTTACTTTAGGTGAATTTAATGAGAAAAGATCCCTCTTTGCTAATAGAAATTTATATTTGAGACCCTGTATCTGGCAAGTTGTTATGTTCAGGGGCCTTAAGTTAAGTTTGTTATCAGCTCTCAGGTGTACCCTGAACATTTCAAGTCTGTACAACAATCAGTGAGGGAGACATGAAGGTTTATACATTGGGGTAAAATCAGCATGGACACAGATCTCATGCTGCTGCAGCTCCTGCTGGTGTACAAAGGGTAGGATTATTTCACAGTGCAAAGTGGGCGGGGAGCAGCCACAGCTCTCACACACCCACGCTTGAGGAGCTCACACTGAAGCAGAATCCAATAGAAAAAGATGGGAGATGAGTGTGTAAACAGAGCTGAAACAGCTGATTGTGACGTCATTTTACAGGCCCGATCAACTGGTAGTATGCATTTCGATGGTAGCATTATCTCATAGAACAGAGCCACATGATCGTATGGATGGTAGTGGATACTGGTGACACTAAAAAAACATTCAGAAATAAAGAAATAAAATAGAATTATACTAATTATTTGTACAGTTACACCTTGGATGGTGCTAGTAATGACACCATATAACAATCTTGATCGGTATTGTCAGTCACATTCATGTCAGAGTGATAGGTACCACAATTAATAATACAACAATCTGACAATAAAACATTAAATAATCGATAACTCTGCATTCCCCTTCTGGATTGTTATCTTGTGGTGGTGAAGGGGCTTCTGTATCTCAATGAAGCGATGAGCTATACCGTGTAGGGCCACCCAAGACAAGCAGGTCATTGCAGAGAGATCAAACTAAATACAATCCACTGGAGAAGGTACTGCCAGACCACTTCAGTTAATTTCTGCCAAGAAAACCAGATGAACAGAAGAAACCAGAGTTATGTCGATATGGCATCCGAAGACAAGTCCCCCAGGGCTAAAGACGTCAAACAAGCTACTGGGGAAGAGCAGAAGACAAGTACAAGTAGAACAAGAGCTAATAATGCTGATGGATTAAATCCAAGAGGACATCCAAATGCTGAGGTGCTCAGGAATATCAAAAGTACAGTCCGAGGCTGCAAAAGACAATATACTATCGGAACGTGGAACGTAGGATCTATGAATTAAGGAAAGCTGGATGTGATTAAAGATGAGATGGTAAGGCTAAACGTTGATATCCTGGGAATTAGTGAACTAAAATGGACTGGCGCTGGTCATTTTACATCAGATGTACATCAGATTTTCGATTGTGGAAGAGATACTCACAGAAGAAACGGAGTAGCCATTATCACTAATAGAACAGTATCAACATCAGTCCTTGGTTACAACCCAAAAAGTGACCGAATGATCTCACCTAATTCTGTATTTCAAGCCTTTCAACATCACAGTGTTTCAAGTTTATGCTCCAACGACTGAAGCTGATGAGAGGGAAGTGGAACAGTTTTATGAGGATTTGCAACAGCTACTGGACTCAACATCCATGAAAGACAATATATACCTCATAGGTGATTGGAATGTTAAAGTTGGCAGTAAAAAAACAAGTGAAATAAAAGGCAAGTTTGGTCTTGGAAAACGGAATGAAGCAGGACAGGGATTAATAGAATTTTGCCAAGACAACATGCTGGTTATAGCAAACACCTTATTTCAACAGCACAAGAGAAGACTTTACACATGGACATCACCAGATGTCCATTATATATTATATATATTTCTCATATATATAATATATATATTCTTTGGGTGCACTACTTTGAATTTTTATCTCGAGAAAATAATGTACCCTAGACTGCGGATATTCTCCCTCTAGCCTGAATAAATGATCTAATTTGATAATACTGAAACAATGTACAGGGCAGAATGGAGAATTTATCATGTAAATGGGAACTGCTCATAATAGACCTGCCATCAAAAAAGTCCCTAATTGGGAAGAATCCTTTGTTACGCCACCATCTGGAGCGTCCCTGATCGTAATCAGGAGCTAATTTCAGGGTTCTGGCAGAGAGGTGTAAGTGAAGTGTGTGGAGAATGTAAGTTATGATTATCTTTTTGCCCATCCCATATGCCTAGGGCATAAGAAAGAGAGGAACCAGGTTTTAAAGTAAACCAATCTAAGAGTGAGTTGATGTTTATTCATTGTGGGGGTCCTCCATCTAGGTCTAGTTGGGTGACCAACATAGGAGTTAAACTGACACATCACTTCCTTACTTATCTGGGGATTCAGGTTTTCCTGAAATGTACAATTGAAATTATGCTCCTTTATTTATTTGCAGAATTAAATACATGGAAAAGCCCTCTATTGTCTCTCATGGGTAGATGCCATCTCAGGTTCCAAAAGTTATCATGAAAAATATATTGTTCAGGGATAACACTGATTGCTTGAAGAGAAACACATAAACTCTTTAAAGTATTTGGGTTTGTTACACCACATTTACCTATTGGTTCCTGTCCTGGAATTTAAAACCTTTCGGTTTTGGGAAGCCAGAGGTATTACAATACTTGCACATGTTCTAGATCAGCGGTCGCCAACCTTTTTGGTCCTGCGGACCACTAAAATTAGCGGCTCCTGACCATGCATGCACGGGGAGCTGGTTGTCAATGAAAAGGGGAAAAATCTCCCTCATAGTGACGTCATAATGCCATAGGCCCCGCCAACTCTGCCATCGCAGATCTGTGCCTGCGATTGGAGAGTGGGTGGGTGGTGTCGTGAAACAAAGCCCGCCCACTTCCCTGAGCCCCAGGTATTTGCACGGAGGACGTGGTCCTCGGCTCTGGCCAGTGTGCCCCCCTTGGCAGGGTCCTTCTCCTGACCCCTCTCGGGGGTGCACCGACCAGAGCAGCGGACCCCCAAAATCGCTGTTCTAGATGAGCAGAACTCACTTTTGCCATTTGCTATTTTAAGTGCAAAATATGCTTTGCCCTCACATCACTTCCTCTATTATTATAAATTAAAAACTACTTTGTTACAGGGTCAACCCATTCCACAGTCTCCTCTGCGATTACATCAGATCATGAGTCTATTCTCTTTTAAGCTAACTATCTCAGGTATCTATAAATATCTTGCTAGTAGTCCCAATGATAAAGTTCTTAAAAAACTTCATAAAGAGAACTGGGCTGCCTGTTTGGATCTGACATGTGAAGACACTCTTGACGTATTTGTATGTTGTTGAGATCTAGTTAGGAAATCTATTATCAGGAAAAATGGAGGGAAATGCAGTTTAAAACTCTCTATATAACATATTATGCTTATGATCTTAAATTTAGTCAACAGTCTTCAGGAAATTTTTAACGGCTTGCCCGAAATGCCAGGGACCTAATGGTTCCATTGAACATGCTTTGTTGACCTGTCCATTTATTTTGATATTTTGGGATTCGGTGTTTCTTTTTACGTCTTCTATTTCGGACACCGTGAGGCAATTATCTCCGATTTTAGCTCTTTTTCCGGTGATCCAGGTTCAACCTGATCTTGCTCCTGGCTACTCTCCACTGAAAAAAGTTGAACACCTTTGCCTATTGGCAGGAAAAAAATGTATTATGCAGAACTGGCTTAATCTGTCACCTCCTACTTTGATTCAATTACAACACGTACTTTATAGACTGATGTTAATTGATAAGACTGAAGCTTCATTACACATGGAAACACATTCCACTAAATTCTTTGATACTTGGATGACTTTTCTGAAGGTAACTTTACCCCCTGACCAAGTGGAAGATATCATAAATGTCTTTGAGGATTCCACTTGGTATCATCTTAGGTCTCTAGGGCAGTAACTGATTGAGGGGATTTCTGCTCAATAGATTTATAACAGTTTGTGTGAAGTGATACTGCACCCAAATATAGGATTGGGATTTCTTGTATCGGTATACAGTTAATATAACACTAGATATGCTTTCACTCTCAATTTTATCCAAAGTACTAAAATTAGAGAAGTGAAATGTTTGTTTATTGGTTGGTTTTATTGTTTTGTTGTTTTATATCTTATGTGTTTCTACTGATAGAGTTATGTTTTCCGAATGTCGCTGTATGCCATAATATGCAATAGAAATTTTGACCAGAAAAACCAAATAAACAAGTTTGAAAAAAAAGTGGTGGTTTCTCTAAGATATGTTCCTGTTGTCATAACATATTTAGGAAATAGACTAGATGTATTTTCTTTAAATTTTGGATACTTATGCATTGTGATTTTCCCCATTTCCTTTTTGTACCGAATCCCCCACAATAAAAATTTTGCTTCAAGAAAGAGCGGAACAAAGGATAGCAGGTCCCCAAGTAGCTGCTATCCACATAAGAACCTCTATCGAAATCGAGGGGCAGGACAAGGCCTCCAAGTCAGTCCATTGCAGTCAGGCAATTTGAGCTGCCCTGTGATATAGAGAAATATTGGGAACCCCAAGACCTCCAAGCCTTTTAGTAGTGAATATGTATCTTGCAAAGGATTGTCCTAGGTATTGCTATAGCCAAAGTATGAAACAAATAATTTCTTATTAATTGCTGCAATTCTTCCAAATCATAAAGAGTGCCATCTCTGCAGATCATCAGCTATGAGGAAGCTCAAAGGGGAATAATTAGCTTTCTTAGTGTTTGGAAAGAAGGAATAATTTGAATACCTAAATAAGTGTTGGTCTTTGCATTCTATTTGAACTCATAAATTTGTTGGAGTTGGGATACCAGAGCTGTGGAAAATGAAACGTTGAGGGCTTCTGATTTATTTCCATTTATTTGTAAGCCCGAGAGCCTGATGACAATTCCTTGAACAGGTTAGGTGGAGATATTAAGGGTGTTGTGATGTACGTATGGACGTCATCAATGAACAGACCACATTTGTGTTCTGTGGGTCCACATTGTATCCCCCAATGTCTGGGTTAAGTCTACCATTAGTTGTTCAATAGCTAAGGTGAAGAGTAAAGGAGATAATGGGCAGCCCTGCCTAGTACCACGCCGAATATCAATCAAGGGTGAAAAATATTCCTTAACTGAAATTCTAGCTGTGGGTTTAGATTACAAAGAAGTTATTAGGTGTATAAAAACTGGGCCAAATCCCATTTTATGCAATAAGGCCGTCAGATATTCCTATCACAGACTATCAAAGGCCTTGTGTAGATCTAGTGATAATAACCTAGCTTCTCTTTTTGCACTTCTATCACAATTAGTTCAATAGTTCTCCTAGTCTGGTCAGGAGCTTGGCCATTGTGTAAAAATCACACTTGGTTGTATGTATGTATTGGTCTAAAAAAGAACCAAGTCTCAGAGAGAGTATTTTGTGAATATTTTAGATCACAATTAATCAATGAGAAAGGTCTGTAATTAGCTACATAGGTATGATCTTTATTTACCATGTTTTGGAATGCCGCTCATAAGTGCTTCCACCGTGTTTTCTTCCGCCGGGACCACATTGCCCTTGCGTAGATGGTTAAAAAAATAGGTCATATGAGGTGCCATACCATCCCCAAAAATGTTGTAGTGCATATTATGAAGACTATCTGGCCCTGGGGCACTATTAGTATTAAGACTCCTAATAACACCCAAAGTTTGCATGGTAATCCAGCAAAGAAAGATTGCAATCTGGCCTCCAGTATCATCAACAGTTTTTCATACAGCTTTTAGTAAAACTCTTTAAAAAGTCCCCATTAGTTTCAGGATAGTCGCCCATCAGCTAGTCTGATTTTGGGGCGTTCATGAGTTGGGTTTGGTTGTGAGACATAAATTGACTTCTGTATGGAGGGCTTCTTTTTAGCCTCCTAAGTCCTCCTGTGGAATTTTGCTTTTGTTGTTTTTGTAATTGTAATAATTTCTGTTGTTTTTGTTATATTAGTTGAGATGCCTGTTCCATGAGTTTGGTAGCTAAAGAGATAAAGTGTCCTCTGATGTGTGCCTTATGGGCATTCCAATTAATGGTCGGAGAGGTGTCTTGAGGGTCGGTAAAGCGGAAGTAATCGTGCAAATGTTTTTGAATGGTAGTACAATGTATAGGGTCACTTGATGTGTGCCTTATAGGCATCCCAATTATTGGTCAGAGAGGTATCTTGAGGGTCGTTAAAGCGGAAGTATTCATGCAAATGTTTTTGGATGGTAATACAACGGGAGTCATTTAGTCTTCATATTGGGCGAGAAGTTTTTGTGCCTAGAATGTTTAACCACATCACTACTGGTTCATGATCAGACCATGGTCAGAATGTTTGCTTTACATAATTTGATGTGTAGGTGACAGTTTTTTGTTTATTGTTAAGAAAACCGTGATCTTTAAGTCTAAATAGCTAAGAAGTCATAATGTTTCCCATTCATTTTTTCCAGAATGGCCAGGGTTTGGCAGTTCTTATTCTAGATGTACTCAGGTTGATAGTACACCCAGGAGATCAGCACTCCAGCCAGCTCTCACTGTATTTTTGTCTTTACAAAAACCGATACTTGGAAAAAATATGAGAATAGTCTATACAGCAATATAAGGGTCATTTAAAAAATTGTTATCGATAATAAATCAAAATCTTGTCTGTTTTTTTATTAATAGATGTAGTAATATATAACACCACAAAAGAAAAACACAATAAACAAAAAGGTTACAAACATTACAAAGAAAAGTTTCATCATTCAGTTCAAACAATCCAAATAAACAGTTGAGTTAAACAAACAAGCGTTTATAATAAGTACAAAAATCATTTGTCATCTATTAGTATTGGGGGTCATTGTCTAACATCCTTAAGATAAACCATGATGTGTGTGCCAATGTTTTCATAATTTGTACTTTTATGGAATGAGATTGGGTTTCTATATAAGATTCCTAGATTTCAAAAAAATGTGGAACTGGATGACTTGTGGACTGAACTGTGGCTGTAATGGCCGCTCTAATTCCTTCAGTGGAATGCCTATTCCGTCCGAATCCTAGTTGATGTATAGTCAATACAGTTGAGAGAAAGATTTGCAGCCTGTTTGCCGTTACTTTAGCTAAGATTTTAAAATTACAGTTTAAAAGAGAAATCAGCCTATAAGAGGCCAATAGATGTGAGTCCTTACCTGGTTTAGGGATTAGCGTCGTATACGCCTCATTGAAATCAGGAAAGCGACTATGACGGGACAAATTTTGATTGAGAACTTCCGTTAATAGGAGACTAATTTCTTGTGCTTTCTTGTGATTTTTTTTAATATTCTGCCAATTTTCTGAGCTTGGGGTCCTAATAATAGCTAAAGATCCAAAAGTATGAAGATTTTCACTAGAAAATGTTTACCTTTTTTAAACGGTTTATAAGTTTTCTTCAGAGCTAGGGCAGTGCAGCAGCTTCGTATATTACCTTGTGAAAAAAATGTTCAATGGATGTGCAATAAATTTGTACTGTAATATATAACTTGTCTAGCACGGAGAAACCGGACCAGTGGTCGCTACAGCTTGCGCCGAGGTGGTGTGAGCCCTGAAAAGGGCCAAGGTGCAGAGTCTAAGCAGTAACCAGGTCTTCTCCAGAGCCTCAGATGGTAAGGATGTTGCGCCGCTGGTTACTGCCAGGTTGCGGTCCTTGGGCACACCAAGGTGGGCAAAACACAGTACCAAATCACAAAGCAGAAGGATAGTTAAGGAAGGCTGGGGTTGAGGCAGGTAGCAAGCAAAAGAGGTCAGGTCACACGCCAGGGGTCAATTGCCAGGAATCCAGGAGACAGACACCAGTGACACAGGGGCCACTCTGAGCACAGGGAACACAGGAGACACTGGAAGCAACAGGAGGCACAGGTGACTCAGGGATATCCACAGACAGACAGGAACACTGGAACAGCACAGGGAAGTTGGCTGGGAACCAACAGACTGGACAACTAGGAGTAAACGCAGGAGCTGGACAGAGGAAACACTGAATTAGGCACCAGGGCAACAGGAACTAGCTCAACAGAACTAGGGTTTACTTTTATAACCTTGTTTGTTTTCTTTTATCTATTTCCTAACTCACTGTTTTTTTCTTTACCCTAATGTATATTTAGTAAAAACTAGTTATATTTGGATATGTCAGGAAAGAGATAGCCTGTTAAGTTTATATTGCTGTATCCATGCATGGGAATTTCTCTGTTTGTGTTGGTGACTAGGCTTAGAATTAGGCTTCAGGCCTGTTTCAAATTCACCCTCAACATTGGTCATGTGTCCTGAAACAAATAAAGCTGAACATCACTGATGCCAATGAAAGGAATAGTACTACTTAGTGAATCTGGCCAACAGACTGACAGGTGTCACAGTCCGCCAAGATTTATGCTATGTAGCACTGGTCTGATTTGTCCCTCTCCTTGACATCAGTGGAATCATCCGTGGAATCAGAGGCAAATTTGACCAACACTGCTGGTGACCATTATCTCTGGAAAGTGGATATTTGGAATTTAATACATTAAAAGATTCTGAAGAGAAATCTTCCTCTTCCTGGGACATCTCCCACCCATTCTACCTGCCCTCCCCAAATAAAAAAGGAACAGTGATGCTTGTACAGTGCTTATTCCCGAAACAAAAATTTGATGTGTGCATACAGCCTTGTCATGTGTCTATAGGACAGGAAGTTAATTCTCTCCAACAGGACATAAATGGCAAAACACCTGAGAGAATTTATAGGTTAAGGTACATACCCTCTTTCCCTCTGTTTCTTTTAAAGTGCCAACCCCAATGTATTAAAAAGTACATAAAGAAAAACCCAGGGTTTGTTTGCAAAAAAAAACGGGACATGTATTAAAATGTCATACAACAATGTGAATGATCCACTGTCATAGATAAATAGACAATCGTCACATAAACACATTACAAAATAATGTGGATAGGCGAGATAGAACCTAATCACTATACAAAGGCAGCTAGGTGTTTTTATAAACAATTGCGCAAAACGACTCAAACCCAGTGCATTTTGCCATTAGACTTCTTCAGGGGACATGGTGAGAATGCTATATTGCTGTATACTTGAATAATATACAAATTTAGTATCACTACATGCAATGTATGTGTATGCAGTATGAAGTGTAGGGATACTTGTTATTCAGGTTTTGGAAGGTTTGTAATCTATGACTTCCATTGGATTAACATCCTGATAATAAGAATAACCTAAAATGAATGGTTGTCCATATATGGTTTAATACACTGATTTGATTGGTGGGTATCCTATATCATATATATATATATATATATATATATATCCAGGAATCATGCTTTTTTTGTTTGTTAGTAATCATAAGGGTTGTAAAAATGAATGTTATGGCTTATTGTAATGCAGTTATATTCCATTTGAGTATGCGGATACAGGTGTTGGTCAGATTAGCAGCAAATATCTATTTTTAAGTAAAGTACTATAAATTCAATTGATACCTGTTTTCAGAAAAGGAAATATCATTACTTAGTACTGCCAATATCAAGACTGAAGCCTGATTTCATTTAAAAGTGTGGATTCTTACCTCTTAGCTGACAGAGATTGTGGGCTGCAGCCATACACTGAGTACAAAGTGCCGATTGTAAATAGCTCCCGACCTAAAATAGGCAAGGAGTTGGCATCCTAATGGAGTCCCCGTGCCTCCGTGTAATCACATGCATGTGCTGTATAGAAATGTGTGTGTAGGGGTGTGAGTAATACGTTCATATCCCTCCCTAGCCCTGTCCGTCAAGCTATTGATCCACCCTGGCTGCACACCAGGCAGATCAATGGTACATGGCTAGCATGCATACCAGGCGTGGCAGGTGAGTTCTGTACAATGTGCAGCTCAGTATGCCGCACATCTAGCCGATTCATCAAGCAAAATCGGAAGTTCCCTCACGTGCGCATATTCGCCATCCGGCAACGGACCCCTCAAACCTATTTGTGACCGGACCCAGTTAGCCCTAAAAAAAAATGTATGATGTGTTCAAATGTTTCAAACATATATATTCGCTTAAGGTGCGTACACACTTCCAATTTTTATCGTTCCAATCGAACGACGAACGATCGATTGGGCAAAAAATCGTTCGTAAAAAAGTAACCAACGACGCCGACGAACGAGGAAAGTCGCTGGAAACGAACGACCGGACCGGCGGATCGGATTGGACGACGATCGCTGAGCATCGTTCGTGTGTACGGTCGTTCGTTGATCGTCCATGTTCAGAGCATGCGTGATGAACGAACGTCCGTTCACTTTCCTGTCGTGCACATAGTTCCTCTATCGCTTAAACGATCGTATCTATTGTGTGTACAATATCTACGAACGATCGTGTCGTTACCTCTATGTGCAGTATCGGTGCTATACGATCGTTCATATATATCGTGCAGGAACGTTCGTTGTTCGTTTTCCGACGATAATAATTGGAAGTGTGTATGTAGCTTTAGAAATAGGCATATTGTTAAATGACCTAATATTTTCAGGTTCGGAAAGAGTTATCTTTTCATATTTGGGCTTGGTCTACACAGACTGTTTTAAAAACGTGTGTAAACAAATCTGTCACATTTATATGCGCTTTTTTGCACTTTTACAAGCAATCGTAAGCTTTTTAAGAAAGCTTACATTGAAAATAATTGGGGCTTTTTTAAGTGTTTTTAGCAGGACATTGGAATCTGAAAGCCCCCTTTAGTAAGGAGTTTCCCAGGTCTCCGCCACTCCACCCTGGGGAATGAGTACAGGGGTACATAAAACTCCCTACTCATTCCCTAAATGAGTCCATTCATGTCATGAGCACAGGCACTAGGGATTAAATGGGGACAAGGCTCCACATTCACCTCGAGTGCTGAATGGATGAACAGGGGAATCACTGATGACAGCTCAAGCATCATTAGGGATCCGCTCAGCCAATCACAGAGCACTAGAGGTGAATGGGGAGTCTTGTCTTCATTTAACCCCTAGTGCCTGGGGATCCCACACTGTCAGTAATCCCACAGCTGTGCTCATGACATAAGTGCAGCCATGGGAATCATGCTTTCATTGTGGGATAACTTGTAGAAAAGAAAGTTTAAAAAGTTACACTAAACACACACGTTTAATAAATTACTTGAACTTTAAAGCCTCCTCTTCCACTTTGTTTTTATTTACTTTTTATTAGCTTTTCACTGGTGTCCAAATGTAAAGGATTATATCAATAAATTATTCTGGAATGTCCAACTGTAAAAAGCAAACAGCCAAATTTCACGGACTGCGCACGTCCCAATTACAGACGAATTTGTAGAAGCTGTGCACATAAAGATGTGCATATATAAGGGTGATGTCTATCTTGCATTTTCCTTTGTTTTTTTTGTTTTTTTTCTTTGAGGAGTAGGGGGTGGGGGGCTCCTGTATGGTGTGGTATACTAATTTATCTTGCTACATGTTATACTTTGCTTACAATTTAGCACAATAGCTGCTGTTGTTTTTTAAACTTTGAATATTTCAATGTCCATTTTTTGCAATTAAGAAGTCAATGGTAATGCTATGTTTTTGTTAATATCCATATTGTTTCATTGCAATAATATGTCTTTATTACCACCTTTAAATTTTTGTTCTGCATAAATATTTTCAAATCCGGTGATAGGTCCTATCCACCCTTGATAGGTCCAAATTGCATATTGGTTTGGTAAGTATTTTTTCAATGCAATATTTCTTGGGCCATTTTTAACTGTTATGGCTTCATATGGAAATGTGGGTTTACATGTGTTTATTGTTCGTATATTTTTTAAGAATTTTCTCATGCAAATTTAGTGGTGTCTGTGTGGTTATATTTTATTATGACCTTAATATGACCTTTTAGAAATTTTTTTTTTTTTGAATAAAGTTGTTTCAAAAATTTTCTAGTTGTTCATTTTTTTGTTGTTGTTTTTTTATGTGATCTCCTTTACAATTTCCTAGGATCTTTTAACCTTGGGTGATCCAACAGAACTACAATTTAACAAGTAAATTGTAATTGTTTTTAGGCATTTCTTTCTATGAATTGTTGAAAGGCTAAAAACAGTACAATTGTTCTATCTAAACTCAGTTGTGTGATGCACATTGTTGTGTTGTGTTGTGCCAATGCGGACCCGCTATGTGCGCGTAAACTGTGTTCTATCAGTTGAAAAACGCGCTGGCCATTTTTGCAGAGAAGAATCCTCATTCAGTAACATACATACATACATACATATACATAAAAAAAGAGACATTATAGAAAGAAATAGGCAAAGAGGGTTTTTTGACATATTGCTTAACATGCTTCAAATTGAAAAGATTGCCTATTTCTTCCTATACTTTCTGATGTCATAGGCTTGGCTCAAAGCAAGAGTTTTGAATGATACTGCTTCTGGTAAAAGTAAGAATCCACCTTTATGTGCTTCCACTACCAAGCTTAGGAGAGTAAGTAAATATACAGTTAGGTCCATAATTGTTTGAACAGAGACAACTTTTTTCAATTTTTGGTTCTGTACATTACCATAATTAATTTTAAATGAAAAAACTCAGATGCAGTTGAACTGCAGACTTTCAGCTTTAATTCAGTGGGTTGAACAAAAAGATTGCATAAAAATGTGAAGAACTAAACCTTTTTTTTTTTACACAATCTCTTAATTTCAGGGGCTCAAAAGTAATTGGACAATTGACTCAAAGGCTATTTCATGGGCTGGTGTGGGCAATTCCTTTGTTATGTCATTATCAATTAAACAGATAAAAGGCCTGGAGTTGATTTGAGGGGGGCTGCTTGTATGTGGAAGATTTTGCTGTGAACAGACAACATGCGGTCAAAGGAGCTCTCCATGCAGGTGAAACAAGCCATCCTTAAGCTGCAAAAACAGAAAAAACCTATCCGAGAAATTGTGGCAAAATCTACAGTTTGGTACATCATGAGAAAGAAACAAAGTACTTGTGAACTCAGCAACGCCAAAAGACCTAAACGTCCACGGAGGACAACAGTGGTGGACGATCGCAGCATCATTTCCATGGTGAAGAGAAACCCCTTCACAACAGCCAACCAAATGAACAACACTCTCCAGGAGGTAGGCATATCGATATCCAAGTCTACCAAGAGAAGACTGTGTGAAAGTAAATACAGGAGGTGCACTGCAGGGTGCAAGCCACTCATAAGCCTCAAGATTAGAAAGTAATTGGACTTTGCTCAAAAACATTTAAAAAAGCCAGCACAGTCCTGGAAAAACATTCTTTGGACAGATGAAACCAAGATCAACCTTAACCTGAATGATGGCAAAAAAAAAATTTGGAGAAGGCCTGGAACAGCTCATGATCCAAAGCATACCAAATCATCGCAGAGGCTGTGTGATGGCCTGGGTGTGCATGGCTGCCACTGGCACTGGGACACTAGTGTTTATCGATGATGTGACACATGACAGAAGCAGCCGAATGAATTTTGAGGTGTTCAGAGACATACCGTCTGCTCTAATCCAGCCAAATGCAGTCAAATTGATTGGGAAGCGTTTCATAATAAAGATGGACAATTACCCAAAATATACAGCCGAAGCAACCCAGGAGTTTATTAAATCAAATAAGTGGAATATTCTTGAATGGCCCAGTCAGTTACCTGATCTGAACCCAATTGAGCATGCATTTCACTTGTTGAAGACTAAGCTTCGGACAGAAAGGCCCTGGAGGAAAAGAAGTTTAAGCTCCGGATAAGGAAGGGATTTTTCACTGTAAGGTCACAGATAAAGCTAACAATAATAACGATTACAAAAAGTCACATCAACTCATACTAGACAAGCAAACTTTCTTGATTAAACCCCCCTCCCCCACAAACCAGTCCAGTTAAAATAGTAAAAATGAAAATGCATATGTATTTATATACATTTAAATGTATTTTGACATACACACTCAAGTGAAACCACTAAATGTTCCTTGATACATGAATTATACCATCTTTTTACCAAACTTTTTTTCAAATATTTGATTTCTCTAAAGCCAAACTTTGAAATTTAATAAAATGTTTAGTCGCATTTTTTTTAAATTCATAATATTGTGTGGTGACATATTATAAAGTGATAATTATTATATATACAGCTTGATATAAATTAGTTTGTAGTGTTGCAACCAAACAAAAAAGTATCAAAACAACAACTGCAACAAATTAAAGTAATAATGAAGCAATTTTGTGAATTAGTATAATGTAACATAAAAAAATGTAACATAAAAATGAAGCACTTACAAAAAAAAGATCAAGCACTAAATAATCAAATTGACCTTTAATGAACTGTAGATGCCCACAGAACAGGGACCAGGTGTGCGCTAACTGATTGCTATGACATCACCATTGACAGAGCTCAACAGATCCTCCTGAATCGTGCAGCTGAAAATTAATCGCCTTTATTGGCAAATTCTCGACCCTATTGCTCATTTATCAATGCTGTAAGCCGGCAGGTGAGCTCACTAGTACTCAACCCCGACATCTGGGAATACGCCGTGGCCAGCAAACTTACGCCACATCTCAAATTCAAGACTGTAAACAAATTATTTGGTTAGGTAACAGGATAATGGGACTTTGAAGGCCAAATCAGCAAATTCTTCAAACACTATTTAAACATTCTAAATTCTAAGACTTACTTTATTCTGAATCACATTTTAAAATACTTTACAAAAAGTTAAATAAAAACAAAATTAGCACCACTAATGCAAGGTATTCCAATGACTCTACGCGTTTTACGGAGTCCGCTTCCCTAGGAGGAGGGGATCTACAATTTGATCATTTCATCATTTGAAAACATTCATATACACATAAAATACGTGTGTAGGGTGTATATGAATGAATGAATGGGATACAGAATAAACAAAGATTGAAGAGAAGGAGGTGAGGGTTGTGTGGTAGGGGGCTTAGTCCCATAACCAGGAGTAAGTAGGTGGAAACAAATCTTTTTAAATTGAAATAGATATCAAACCCTAAGGCAAGCTGCAATCCAGGTCTAAATGATACATTTAAACCTTTTTTTACAACAATAAGTACCTTGGTTTCCAAGTTGATACTTTAAACATTTATTGTTTAATACCAAGCAAAATCTCTTTTCCACACAAGAATAAACATACAAGCGAGACAATCGAGCTAGTATTCCTACGTGAGATTTTCTTACACTTGCAACTTCGGCCCCATAGCTTGGATAGATATTTATATATTTAGAGGCCGCAGCTTGGGGCATGCTTGGTCTCTGATTAATAAGATATTTATATATATATTTATTGAAGGAAAATATTTAGTAGTTATATAAATGCATACAACAAACCTATTAGGTAATTTTGTATATAATATACCTGCATCTTATAAAAAAATATATTTGTATTCTGTACTATTTGATCCTGATTTCACATAATATTAATGGACTGTAACCATTTCTCTGTGATGATAAATATTATGTACCACTCATTTCCGCTTGCTGATACCTGGTATCTTATGTACTTATGATGCTTTCTATCAACAGAATTCTTCCTTGCATATTTTAAATGGACTGTAACCTTTTTCTGTTATGTATATTGATGAGTACAACTTATCAGCTCTTATAAGTCCTTACTCTTTAATGTCACATGCAATGATTTGGACGACTAATTAACTCTTGCTGAGTCCTTACTTAATGCCTCGATTGTACATAATTACTTAAAAAATCTAACATAGCTGTGCGTTTTGAATTTTGTTTTTTTTACTTGGTTTGACACATTGTAACATTTACTCACAACATCTTCCAATATATGTTATATCATAATGTTTATGAGTTGTAATTCAAAAGGATTTGTTTTCACCTACTCTCGGTGGCGGGACTAAGCCCCTTACCACACAACCTACATCGGGAGTTATATGGCATGTATCAGCTAAGAGGTAAGAATCTACACTTTTTATATGAAATCAGGCTTCAGGCTTGATGTTGGCAGTACTAAGTCTTGATATTTTCCTTTCTGAAAACAGGGATCAATAGAATTTATTTATAGTACTTAACAATAGATATTTGCTGCTATTCTGACCAACACCTGTATCCTCATACTCAAATGAAATATGACCAATTTTACTCATTGAAAGATATATTGTACTTAGAAATACACTTTGTTTGTTATAAAAAAATGTATACATACTTTTGAAATTCCTACAAGGTATTTCTGGCTAATCTGTCATATGACATATTCTGAGTATAACTACTTTGCAATAAGCCATACCATTCAGCCTTTTTACAACCCTTATGATTACTAACAAACAAAATAAGCATGATTCCTGGATATATATATAGGATAAAGAATACTCACAAATCAAATCAGTGTATTATAACATGTTATGCACAACCATTCTTTTTTTTTTAGGTTATTCTTATTATCAGGGCGTTAATCCTATGCAAGCCATAGATTACAAACCTTCCAAAACCTGAATAACAAGTAAGTGATTCATCCATACCCCCACACATTTTTACAAACCTTTTTACTTTGAACTACTCTCGGATAAACCATATGATTAGAATCCTAATCCTCACTTTGCCACAAATTGTAAATATGAACACAAGCGACTACCTACTTATTAATACCTATTTCATCTTTCAAAAAATCATTTATTTAACTTTTTATTCATATTTATTCTTATTACTTGTTAACATCATAGCATGTAGTGATACTATATTTGTTTATTTTTCCACTATACAGCGATATTGCGTTCTCACCATGTGCCCTGTGGAAGCCTAACCGCAAAACGCGTTGGGTTTGAGATGTTTTGCGCAACTGTTTATAAAAACACCTAGGCATTATCTCCCAGTGGAATTTAACTGGGAGTTGCCTATCCTCATTATTTAGTAAAGTTTTTATGTGACAATTGTCTATCCACGACAGTAGATCATTTATAACATTGTTAGACATTTCAATACATTCCAATATAGTCCTTATTTTTGCCAACAAATTTGGCAGCTTTTTTGGTTGTTTTCCTTAAAAACACCTTAGAGGGTTTAATTATTTTTTGATTTATGTAAAATGAAAAACAGAGGGGATCATTTAAAAAGTACTGGTAAAGCTAAAGTTATTAAAAAGCACCTTTATAATGCAAACTCCCTTGGGACACTCATTTATTAAAAGACTACACAATGTTGACCTTAGATATATTTTAAATGATCCAGACAACTAAATTTCCAAAGCATACAAAAATACTGCAAAATGTTATCTGTAAACACGGAAACCTACTACTATTTTTAAATGTATTCAAATTAAGCCATGTAGGTAAGATTTTAGAGTGTATTAACTAATATAATTTCTTAGTTGCAGGTTTTGGCATCTGAACTCAAAACTGGTTTTACAGAGACCATGCAGGAATTGTCCCGTATACAGCACGGAGAGTACACTCTGGAAGAGAAGATCAAGAGCTGTCACTGTAGTATGGAGGAAAAGGTCACAGAGATGAAAAATTCACTTAATAACCTTAAGGTATAGCAATGATTCACAATCTGATGGTTTACTTTTAATATAATCTCCTAATAATTTGTATTCCTACTGTACAGTTATTAAATATAAACACAGCAAGACACACTGAAATGTTCTTCTATCCTAAAAGTTAAACAGTTATAAATATCATCCTGTTTATTAATAATTTAAATAATGCAATAGGAAAAAAAATAAATGTGCTATCATAACCTTATCTACTCTAGTTCATTTACATTTTTATGATAATACTAAACAGTCAATAAACAAAGAACAAAAAAAAGGAAAAATGAAAGATTTTAAGTCCTACCCAATACATAATATATAAATAAGTTGTGTAAGTAAAGTAAGTAAATACTTTGTGTAAGTAAAGTAAAGTAAGTAAATAAGTTGTGATAAACAAAGCCATTGCTAAAACCTACCCTGAAAATAACCCTACCACTCTGACTAAACCTATCCCCTAATTTCTAAGCCATTTATATGTGATGACCATGTCTTCGCTGACATGGTGATCAAAGGCTTTGTTGATTTGCAAGTTGTCATAAACTTGGTGGCATGAGGGTTTATATTCTCGAAACAATCAAGCACTACCAAAATGTGAAAATTACATTATTACTAAATTAGTTTGTAATTATAAAGATTACTGAATGTGATGGTTAGATGTAAAGCTCCCCATACCACACAAGCTTGACTGCACAGGGTTCCTATATATTGTATGTGTATGACATTTTGTCTGATTAAATAATAAGCATATGGTGGAGATAGGGAGCAATGAAAGAAGTAATATAGGAGCTGCATATATATGAAGATGTGCTTGTTCTACTGTATCTTTCATCTTCTCATAACCCAGGATATCTATTGAATACCAGAGTCAGCAGTGACCCATGTACATTGTAAAAAAATCAACCAGCACATCCTAAAAATTACAAACAATTTATTGAAAATAAGTGTGTTAAACCTAAAATATTGCATTGGTTAATACAGTTCCTTGATTCTGTGGTTGGATTTTTCTTCCTGCCCCCAGTTTCATGTCCAGTGATGTTCCTCTACTGCCCTCAGCTATTAAACATGGATGCAGTGTTATGTACTTTAAGGAATCTTGTAAGTGTATAAAGCCCTATTTTGATATGCCCTATTTTGCTCCTGAAACAGCAAACATTATGGTCTGTGAAAAGAATTGTGCCTGTTTTTAGGACATATGTGAGAAATTGATAGAGAGGCCCACAGCAAGGAACTAAGTGCAGGGGCTACATGACAGGGTGCAAGGGCTGCCCAAAAAGGGGGGGAAAGGGTAAGTGGAGAGATTAAGGAGGGGTTAGTTGGAGGGTCGGGGAAATTAAGGTGGGAGGAGAATAAGAAAGGATATATGGAGTATGGAATGAAAGTTAGGGACAGTTTTTGCGGGAGAAAAATTTGCCCAGGAAGCAGGTAGGCATTATGGAGTCAATTGACACATTAGGGAGCGTGACCTGAAGATGGCACCGGACGGCTGTGGTTAGGCAGAGCTCCGTGGGCTCCCCCCGTCATCCACAGCACTTCGCCCCTGGTATCCACTTCAACAGGTTGCAGATAATGGTCAAAAAGCAAGGTAGGAGTGGGCTAGCCAAGAAGCTGACAGCAGGATCAAAGCTATTTTAGCAGTTGTAACTGACCGGCCAGCGAGAGACTGTGCTAGGTGCCCTTCCCCCGCAGCTTCTCAGAATCCACACAGCAGGCAGCTGCAAAACTCTGAGGACACTCAGTCAGCAATGCTTATCTCACAGAGCTAAATGGAGCCGGAATTAGCATCTCCTGAGTCCCTGGCTGTGTATGTTCGTGCTTTGCCTTTAAAGGAAGATATTACTTCCATGTTTACTGACATGAAAGAGTGTTTGAAAGCACAGGTGACTTCACGTCAGTCTGATTTTTCACATTCTCTCTCTAGGGTAGAGGAGGCTGAAAATAGATTGGACTTTCATGAACAGGCATTAAGAGAACTGCAAGATGCAAACCAAGTCAGTCAAAATGCAACGTGACATATATTATCAGCTAGAAGATGCTGAAAACAGAGGAAGGAGGAATAATTTAAGATAGAGGGGTCTCCCTGAAACCATATTCTTAGATCAATTGGAAACCGCAGTAAGGGGTCTGCTTAATCAGATTTGGGGCTTTCCACTTACAGCCCCCCTTCCCACATATTTCTTTTTACAAGATTGTTTTACACCATCTGATTAGGACATTATTTTTTCTCCCTTTTTTTTTGTGTGGATAAAAATTTCATTGTACCATCTGTGTATTTGGCTCTCTGGAATCTAGATTATACTTGTTGAAAGATCCGAATGCTCTATGAGGATTCTGTGTCTGGTTGATTGTTCTGGCTACAGTACTTAAAGTCGGTTTGTTCCATACAGTCATCTTTTTCATTAAGTGCCGTGAGCTGTTTGGTGATTGGTGGTGGATCCTGCAATATCTGAGAGCTCATCCACAATTGGTTCACTAATCATGGGGTAATGTATCCCCAGGGGATTCAGACGGCCATCTTGCTCCCCTGATCCCTGCATTTTCCTGCATCATCCTAATCCATATTCATCCTGTCACGCAGAAGTGTCACAACTTCAAACTCTCACATATCTCCTCTTGGGAGATTATTATACATCGTCTGATTAGCATATTTCTGTGCTGGACACTCTTTCCTGTGGAAAGATTTTTTTTTCATCACACCATCTGAATATTTGGCCCTCTGGCATTTAGATTATACATATTGCATCTAAATCCTATTGGGACTTTTTTCTCAGATTCAGTATACTGTGAGTCTAAAGTTTTCACCAGCCTTCTCTACTGCATTTATTAAGTTTGCGAGACTTTAGGGATATCATCATGTGCAGTTAATTTCACAGGATGTGAGGCTTCACCACCGCTGGGCCTTACATATGGATGTATAATAAGCTATAGAATCGGGAAAACAAGCCTTCTTAACTTCCACTTTCTATATCTTCTAGTACAATCCCATAATATTGTCCTTCTCCCTTCTGTAACATGCGCAAGGGTAAAGTGAATAGCCAATCCTCCCAAAAATGGGAAATAGGAACCTTTTTTGCCCGTTCTAAAACCCCTGGTCCTAGTGGAAGTGGTCCTAACACTAGATTCAACACTGCTCAGACCACCATGCCTGGTCTGGAACCCCCTGACTTTACTCAAGAGGATTCTTCTTCTAACTTTCCTTCCCTATTGGGTGAAGATAAGAACCCTTCAAGCCCTACAAGCCCTCCACAAACATCCATGGACCCCTCTGAGGTGTGGGACAGAGATGCCTACCTGAGGTCTCTACCTACCAAAGCAGACTTTGAATCGTACCTTGTACGCATCCAAAACTCTTTCCGCTCTGAACTAGCCACACTTAGATCTGACCTTGGCTCCAGAATAGAGGAGGTGGAACGAACGACTGAAGATCTCCGTACCCACATACAAAATCACACCCAAACTCTTAATGAACACTCAATGCTACTTCAACAACTTCTGTACCATCAGGATGACCTAGAGAATCGGAGCCGCCGTAACAACATAAGGATTCAAGGACTTCCAGAATTGATAGAACCTAAAGACCTTCATGCAGCAACAACTTTGTTTAATGAACTTCTTCAGAGGCCTAGGGACAATGTTATAGAAATTGATCGCATTCATCGAACTCTGGGCCCAAAAAGCCAGGACCCAGACAGACCAAGAGATGTTATTTGCAGAGTCTATTCCCTCCAGCTTAAAGAACTTATTATGCAGGAAGCCAGGTCACAAGAGGAGTTCACCTTCAACAATCGTCCCATTATGCTCCTAACCGACCTCTCTCGTAACACTTTGGCACTCCGCCGAGCACTAAAACCACTGTTACAACTGTTGAAAGACAACAACATCAAATACAGATGGGGCTTCCCATTTCAACTTTTTGCTCACAGAGGTAGCAAATCTGCGACATTTCGTCAACTAGGAGACTTGCCCACCTTCTTGGTGAGGTTTGAGCTCCCCCAAGTCAACCTTCCAGATTGGCCTACGCTCCCCACGCCTTTAACCCCTCCCAGCGAATTCTGAATGGCAGCAAGTACAGAGGAAGTCTAACAGAGACCAGGTGCGCAATTCTTCACAGGCCCTCCGTGAATGTGGACTAGTTTATCAGGGGGTTTTATTATACCTCCGAAGCTGAAGGACTAGTTGTCCCCTTCTTTAGAAGGTCTGGGTTGCTTACCCACAGAGGTATTTTTGTGAAAGATTTCTCTTTATGCTGAACTGCTTTGATACTGTTCTTATTGATATAGTTTATGACAATGATTTGTTTTAAAATAGTATTTATATTCAGAATTATATTTGTACCCTCCCCCGTACAGCTTACATTGGCTA
Source organism: Pyxicephalus adspersus (assembly GCF_032062135.1). NCBI lineage: Eukaryota > Metazoa > Chordata > Amphibia > Anura > Pyxicephalidae > Pyxicephalus > Pyxicephalus adspersus. The sequence goes on from NC_092861.1 coordinate 99,560,503, forward strand.
TCTCATCCAATACTTTTATTTGAATATAATTATAGGCCTGGCCCCGGTGGTGGGGGCCTCACCCTGACCACCTGAGCTACCCCTTCCAAGGGAATCTGCACAGCTGATCTGCGCTTATTGTTTTTTTATTTTGTGTTGATTGTCTTTTTGTTTTGCACACTGTTCCATCCCCCTGTCTACCCTTCCCCCCCATCTGACCTCCCCCGGAGTCCTTACACCCCTGCCCTTGGGAATATCTAAACCACTGAGAAACTGAAAAGCCGCTCTCAATTTTACTGCGATGGGCCCGGTTAAAGTAGTTACATATAATGGTAAAGGGTTGAATACTCCTGAAAAACGCTCCTCCTATTTTGGCAGAATTACACAGGCTGAAGACACAAATAGCTTTCATACAGGAAACCCATTTCCATGCTGACAGGATCCCGAGGTTGGGCAATAAGGGATATCCGATAGCGTATCATAGCTGCACCCACTCATCTAAATCCAAGGGTGTGAGTAATTTGATAGCCTCCTCTGTTACATGGCATTTTAAGGTACAACTGAGCTGTTCAGACGGCAGATTTCTTTTTGCTAAGGGGTCTTTAGAAGGCTCTACAGTCACTTTAGCTGCCATCTACCTTTCTAATACCAGTCAGGCCTCCTTTTTAACTGAAGTACTCGAAAAACTAGAAAAATTTCAAGAAGGTATACTGATCTTGGTAGGAGACTTTAATTTCTCACCTGAGGGGACAGTAGACACCTCTGGTGGTGGTCCTACTCATTTTCCAATTCGTAACAACGGTAGAATGATAAAAGTTCGATCTCAATATAGGCTCCTCGACATATGGCGCGTTTTACATCCCCAGGATAGAGATTATACATTTTTTTCTTCACCACATAGCTCATACTTGAGGATTGATTACTTTTGGCTCCACATTCTGAATTACACAGGGTACTATCTTGCTCTATTGGCTCCATAACTTTATCAGATCATGCTCCGGTCTCCATTTCTATCGAGTTATCTTATTCCTGTCCCAAATCCTGGAATTGGAGCCTGAACGAATCCCTTCTCCAAGACGCAGCGGTCTTGGCAGTTGTCAATTCAGAATTATCCAATTACTTTCAGACCAATGCCACTTCTGAGACCAGCCCTCTTTTGCTTTGGGAAGCCCATAAAGCAGTTATACGGGGTGTATTCATCAAAGATGGGACGGGACTTAAGCGAGCCCACCAGAAGGGGACACTCTCCAGCGTATTGTATCTCTTGAATCTTCACATAAATCTTCGCTAGACCCTACAAGTGGGTAATGAACTCCGAGTTCTCTGTGAGAAACTTTCACTACTTTGTCTAGAAAGGGCTAGACTTGCTCTGACTAAATTGCAGGAGAATGTTCTACGAGCATGGTAACAAAAGTGGCCGTCTGCTAGCCAATGCTCTCTGTGTACACAAAACTGGCTCGTTTATCCCCTTTCTCACGGACAACTGTGGACAGAAAATTTACCATACAAAAGATATAGCAGAATCCTTTGCCGGTACTACTCCACATTAGTTATCAAAGTCATCCTCCCCTTTGGCGTCGGGAGAAAAGATACAGGCGATCCAAAAATATCTCTCGGCGAGTGGGATGCCTTCCCTTTCTTCTTCTGAGAGGGAGATACTAGAGACCCCTATCTCAGTGAAGGAATTTAATGCGGCCATAAAAGACACCCCCACAGGTAAAACCCCTGGACCAGATGGGCTTCCATTAGCATATTACGAAGCTTCTCAGGCTCCTTTGGCGTCTCATTTTCTGGCAGCATTTAATTATATTATCGAAGGAGGCCGGTTCTCCTTGGACTCCCTGCGGTGCGGGCCACCATTACAGTCATACCCAAGGAGGGTAAGAATCCCTCCTCATGTGCGGGTTACCGACCAATCTCCCTCCTTAATCAAGACCTCAAACTTTTTACAAAAATTCTTGCCTCCAGATTGGTTACGGTCATGTATAAACTCGTTCATTTTGATCAGGGTGGTTTCATGCCCGGCAGGGAGGCCAGAGACAATACAACCAGAGTACTGAACTGGATTTATTATGCCAAGTCCAGACGTATTCCGCTAATGCTGCTGTCAACGGACGCTGAAAAGGCTTTTGATCGGGTAGATTGGCTTTACATGGACTATACTCTACTACACATAGGCCTAGGCCCCAGAATGCTATCATGGATGCGGGCCATTTACTCTGAACCCACGGCCAAGGTCAGAGTGAATGAACTGCTCTCAGACTCACTGCCCATTTCTAATGGCACAAGACAGGGCTGTCCCCTATCTCCTTTAATTTTCATCCTATCCCTGGAGCCGCTCCTGCGCATGGTTTGTGCCTTCTCTACTGTCTCAGGCCTGAATATGGGAGGTTCGGTCCAGAAAGTAGCGGCTTCTGCCGATGATTTATTGTTCGCCATAACCAACCCTGTTGTCTCTGCCTAATCTCATGACAATCCTGAATGAATTCAACACCATGTCCAACTTCAAAATAACTACTCCAAATCAGCAGCCTTAGATGTAACGCTTCTGACTGGAGCCCGCTCCCATCTCCAACAATCGTTTGCTTTCCGATGGGAACCCCATGCGATTACGTACCGAGGAAATTATTTGACAGGAACTATCTCCCGCTGCTTTCCACAGTGAACTCTGATCTGATCTGGGATAAACTGACTTTTTCTTGGCTGGGATGCATAAATGTTATCAAAATGAATATTCTCCTTCGGTTTTTATACTTTTTTCAAACGCTGCCCATTAAAATTCATGGGTCCTTTTTTAGGATCCTCACCTCCAAACTTTTTCGCTTTATCTGGTGAAATAAAGCTCCAAGGCTTTGCAGATCCTTACTTATGAGGTCTAAATTGGAAGGAGGTCTGGGAGTCCCAAACCTGTTTCACTACTATTTGTCTGCTCATCTGACACGGGTACTGGATTGGTGCAGAAATGGAGGGCTTAAGCAATGGATATTTTTAGAACGGTGTTTTTGCCCAACACCTCTGCACCTCCTCCCTTGGCTGCCGATTTTGGTCTTCTCGAGTCTTAAATCTCATCCTACGGTGGGATACACATGGGAGCTGGCTGTATGGAGCTTTCACCGTTTACATCTCTCACCTTCCCCGCCACCTCTTTTTCCAGTCCTGGGCAACCTGTCTTTCCCCCCAGGGATGGAGGACGGGAGATTTAAAGAATTGCTCTCTGCGGGGGTCTGCAGGGCACTACACTTTATTGGATCGAACAGATGGATTGACCCGGGGGGACTAAGAGAGGCTACGGGTGAATTTCAACTAGATTTCTGGAAAACTATGCAGATCACCCATTTCCTGTCTGATCTCCGCCCGGTCCTATCCTATCGCATGCCCCTTACTCCTTTTGAACAACTATGTATGGGAGAGGGTGGTGTTAGACACTATCTGTGGTTTATAGGCTTTTACAAATTCCACCTCCTTATTATACATTATACAACTGGATTCTTGGGAGACTGATTTGGGTCTCTTGCTCTCTATGGAGCAGGAAGAAAATATTCTTTATTGGACTCATAAAGCATCCATCGCCAGTAAATACCAAGAAACTTGCTTCAAGGTAGTCTTGAGATGGTACCGCACTCCAGAGAAACTACACCAAATTTTTCCAGAGGTATCAGACCATTGCTGGCCGTGTCAGACAGAAAAAGGTACGCTGCTACACGTATTTTGGCATTGCCCCCTCTTGCGAAATTTCTGGGTCACTGTTCAGACTATTGTTCAACAGATGTCTGACCAAGATATCCCTGATGACCCAGCTTTTTTCCTTCTTCAGCATAATTTATTTTCACGGAAGGCATACAAAAGCTCGGTCATCAGACACCTTATTGTGGCTGCCATTTCCTGCATTGCTGCTTGCTGGCGAAATCCGTCTCCATCCACGATTGGATCGTGGCTTGGTAGAGTCAATGAAATCCATCGAATGGAAGATCTTACCTCCACTGTGTGGGGCACTGGCAGGAAGGTGGCTCACACTTGTTACTACTGGTCACAATTTATGCTTACTACCGAATACCGAGACCTTGCTTTCTGTAATTGAAATCTATGTATGGTTTTCATACTCACATTTTTCCCTTTGGGAGCGATCCCCCCTACTTGGTGCACTCTTCACTCCACTCTTCCCCCTGTCCCTTTTCCCTTGTGCCCCAACCTCGAGCCCTCCACATACCCTTTTGTTGAATTATTTAATTACAGTTCTTCTTCTTTTTATTATTACTTGCAATGTTATAAATTGTCTTATGGTATTGTTGCACCAAGTGTGCACCAATATGGTTGGAATATTTTTATGGTTGTCATGTTAGTATGTGCCTGTTTATTTGGTTTAATTCCAATCCTGTGATATCCTGTATCCCCTCCCCTGTATTGTACCCCGTTAAAAATTTTAAATAAAGAATGTTTAAAAAAGAGAGACAGGCATACATTATCACTGAGGTTTCCCAGCTTGCTTAATTGCTAAAAAAGATGAGTGCTCTTTTGCTCTACGCTTCCCAGAAAAGTTAGAATCTTTTTGTGTTGATTTGGGCATACCAAAACCTTCTCTTCCAGGATGGCGAGATGTGGAATATGTTAGCTCTCCATTTTCCTACCAAACAGCCTGGCAGTGGAATCAAAGAAAACGACCTTGCCAATTGATGGTGGCCGCTGCAAAGTCCTAATATGGGGACTGTTTTACAGTAATGATGGGTTAAAAAGATAATATAACCTTGTGAGTTTATGCGGCCTTAAAAATACCCTTTATTTGAAGGTGAGGGTGGCAGGGTGGTATCTTACTGTATGTTTCTTGTTGCAGATTTTGATTGTCACATGATTAATTTAATGGCAACATACTCAGTTGTCACCCCCCAAGCTCCACAGCTGAGGGCCTCTTTTGGCCCCTACTCAGCACAATGGGTTTTCCTGTGTTTGGAGTACCATGTATATGGAAGGGATGTTTGTGTTTTTGGTTTCAATAGGAAACTGGAGTTTGAAAAATGTACTATGCGTTTGTCTTTTTTTGTTAAGAAGGATGTCATAATGAAACTACAGAATGCACAGAGGAGTATACACACTTTTTCTGTTTCAATTATTAGGTTATGCTATCTAAATAAATAAATTTAATTACTTATAACGTGAAAGGACTACACTCTGCCACAATGAGACATCAGGTTCTGCAAGAATTACACTAAGGGGAGATATACATTTTTTTTTACAGGAGACACACCTTCTTTTTCACTCAAATGTTAGACGGTCTTCTAGACATTTCTCTGAGTGGTACAAAATGGCTTATCACAGTCGGGGAGATCAAGGGGCATGGCTATTGGTTTTAGAAAGGGAAATCAATTTGAAGTAGCTGATTCAGTTTCTGACTCTTAATATGGATAAGCGAGCGCATTTTAAAAACTCGATCTCGCTGTGAATTCGGCAGGTATCGCTTAGAGACATTCTGAGCGAGTATGGCCAGTGTAAATTCACCAAACAAGATCGAATTAAAAAAAAAAAAAAAAAAGATTGTGGGCTGTGCTGATCAAGGAGTGCAGCGCCGGTGTGCTATCCCCAGCACTAGAGGTTAAATGGGGACAAGGGGAAATTCCTCAGCCAATCAGAAAGCACTAGAGGTTTTGAATGGGGATACTTGTCCCCATTTAACCTCTAGTGCCAGGTATCACACACAGGATTCCCAGGGTTGCATGAATGAATGCAGCCCTGAGAATCCACTGCGATCCTATATGGCCTCCAATATATATATGTGCCCTATTATAATATTATTACTCACTTTTTATATCACTTGGACACCTTATATATATTTTTCACGGTATATATATTACTGATAATTGGAATATTCTGAGATTAGAATTAGAATTTACTTGTAAAAAAGGGTTTGTACATTTCCATCTTGGAGCACTTTTATGTTGAAGCATAAATTTGTCTTGAGGACTGTTAAACACAATATAAGATTGTATTGTTATGGAACACTTTGTATTACTTTTGTATTATTGTGATTAGTGTTGTCTGTAAATATGTTTGTATAATTAAATAAAAAGCCTAAATAATAAAAAAAAAAAATTACACATTATTGCAGCAGCTTAGGGCTGCGGCGGCCTCACAAGGTGAGGCCTGGCTGCAAGCTAGGGTAGTGGAGGCTGTTCGGGGGGCTACCAGTGGTCCTTCCTCAGCTAGATTAGAAGGGTTATCACCTTGGAGGCAAAAGCCTCCGTTGCTCCTGAGCCCAGAAACTTTTGCCAGAGCTCAGCGCCATTCTGGGAGTGCCTTGAGGGACCCTCCTATCTGGGCGCAGATTGGCCCGGTCTGGTCCCAGGCTGGGGAAAAATCCCCTTTGCCGGTGGAGCTCTGGTGCGGGGGCGGCGGCTGCCAGGGAGCGAAGCCCCCATTCAGATACTGGTGAGGTCTTGATAGGGGAGGGCTCACTTGAAGCCAGGGCCCCGCGTTCTGCAGGGGCCTGGCACCATGCATCCAGTGTGGCAGGAAGCAAAGCCCTTGTTTTTACCACGCTGAGGCGGTGGCTGGGGAGGCCTCGCTTTTTGCGGTAGTGATGTGGGCGCGGCTTTGATCCCAGAAGTTCCCCGGTTTCCCGGAAGGGGAACTATCGACATCTGGAGAGCACAAGGATGCAAGCCTGGTGCTAGACGCAGCACGGGGCCCCAGGACAGTGGAGGCAGGATCACAAGAGGAGGAACTGCCAGGTAGGAACATAAAGGGGGTCCATTGGGAGGTGGAACGGGGGCTGTGTAATGAGGACAGGCAAGGTGACCTAGCTTGGAGTAGGGGGGGGGGGAGGGGGGGTAGGGGTGCAGACCACGGGACCAAGGTGGGTATTTGGGGGGGTTCAAGAAGTGCTGGAAGGATTGAAGAAGGTTGTGAGGCGGCTTGATGGTAGAGGGGGGTGGGGGGTCATGGGGAAGGCTGGGGCAAGGAGGGGCAGAGTGTGGGTGTTTGGGGAAGCTTAGGACAGGCAGTAGCAGCAGGTGGAAGTGAAGGGGGGCGCCACAGTGGTAGGAACGGGGTGTGAGCAATTGGGTGGGGACAGCGTGGCTGAGGGCGACAGGGTCACAGTTTTTTCAGGGGGGGCAGCAGTCAGCAGGCAACAGGGTCATTGGCCAGAAAGAAGAAAGGGGTGTGTTGGCTATTTACTGAGGGAGGGTGTAAATTTGGGGGGGCTATCGATTCTGCCATGAGTGCTCAGGGTGCGGGGGTAATCACGGACTCTCGCGTTGTTTTATGGACTTTATGGACGCCTTTCGGCTGTTGCCGGTCGCCAACAGTGTGGGTAGCTTTTAGGTTGCAAGTAGGAAGGTATTTTGTGGATAGGTACCTTCTTATGGGGTGTTCGATCTCTTGTGCTTTGTTCAAGAGGTTTAGCACCTTTTTGAAATTTGTGGTTCGTTCGGTGGTGGAGGTGGAATCAGTCATTCACTATTTGGACGACTTCTTATTGATTGGGCCGCCAGGTAGTTCTGGTAGTACCCTGAAACCTAGGCCCTAGTTGCCCTGAATTGCCCTAGGAATAGTGACTGGGCTTGAGACTACTGGTTCTTCCCTGATGAAAGAACCAGCGTCTCCCTGAGGCCTAGTAACAACAATAGAACAACAAAACACCAAAAGCAGTTCAACTTATCTTAAATAGCAAATGGAGGAGCAGGAACCCTGAAGAGGACAACACACCAGCTCTTCCACATCCCAGAAGTGAATATCAACCGCATAGCATGAAGTGTGAGGCCAGACTAAATGGAGGAGCAGTAATGACCACCAGCTGCAGCTGATACAAGGGGTGTGGTCATTACAAACAACAACACAGAAACAAGTAAAAGCAAACAGACTGTCAGATAACCTCACGTGCAGGTTGTCTCACAGATCTTCTAACCTCAGTCACGGAAGGGACCGTGACATCTACATGCTGGAGGTAATTACATGTGGCGCCGGCAATGAGAGAGCTGATTCTAAATGTGAGGTTAGACTTTGTGAGGTTTCCGGGCATTCCCAGTTATTGTAATTGTTTGGTTGGATATAGTGGTCAGAAGTAGCTGGAGGGGTGCGTGATCAGCTGACAAGCTTAACAAAACGAGAATTAAAGTGAAAAAAGAGGTTGGGAGATTTATGGCAAGAAATGGAGTGATAGTGGTGTGTCACCAGGAGCTGGGGGAGAAGACCTGGCGGTATCTGCGAAGGGATGGGGTGCATTTGAATGCTGATCTGTGGTTTCTTGGTCAGCAGGATGGTGCGCAGAGAGCACTTAATACATGGAGGGGCGCACAGGCGTGAGGGATCCCGCTTGTGCGCTATGGCGGTTGAGGTCTGGAGGAAGGTAAGTGACCGAGGGTAATTTATGGAGGGGCAAACAAGCTGATGGTATGCTCCTTTAGGTTTAGTATGGTATAGGCCCCTGAGGTGGTGCTGGGTGGGTAGGGGCCAGTGTGGTATTGATGGTGATTCAGACTTTACCTTCCAAGACCTGCAGCCTAGTTTATTGGGTTTAAACTGATTGGTTGTGTTAGTAAAGGGAACATGGTTGTTATATGGTTGGAAAATTTGGGAGGATTTTATTATAGTAATGGTGGTGTTAATGTGTATGTTAATTTATGCTGAGTTGAAAATGTATATGGAGTTTTGTTTGGTATTTATGCAAATGTTGTAAATTAGTTAATTTATTTGTAGTAAATAAATGGCTGCTTGCCAGTCATTTTTAAGTCCATTAAGTTGTCAGTGTGTCATTGGTGGGGTTTTGGGGCTGGCAAGTTGGGAGGAGGTGGGGGAAGGTATGTTTGGAGGGAAAATTGGGCAAAGGTCCGAGATACCCCAGTCATGATGTTTTTTAAAGTGTACAGTTGTTCTGTGTTTATGTTTTCTCTTTTTTTTGTATATGGATTAACCACCTGGCCGGTAAACCCGACCTTGGTTCGGGTCTATCGATTTTGTAAAAAACGATAAACCCGAACTTTTCTCACTGTCTAAATTCCCTCACTTACCTGGTCCCAGCTGCGATGATCCAGCGTCGATCGAAAAAAAAAAAATACTCACCTTCTCCCCGCAGCTCCTCCGGCGATGTCTTCTGTCTTCTTTCTTCATCCGGCGAGTGCAGTGACGGTCATTGGGAAACCGGTGTTTCCCGGTGATGTCGCTGCATGCGTCGGTGGGGGCGGGAGGCGGGGCGGGAAATTCAAAATTTTGTATTGAGTTCCTTTGCATTGAACTCAATACAAAAAAGCTGTATTGAGTCCAATACAAAGAAATCCTTATATAATATATACATAATTGTATTATATATATATTAGATTAAGATTTTTTTTTAAAGATTTTTTTTTTGTTTTATTAAAAAAATTTTATTAATAAATTTATAAAATTTTGGACATATTTCATTGAATTATAAGTAATTTTTGAGTAATTCGGTGAATTATAGCCTACAATCTAAAATAAATTTCCATGTAAAAAATTTAACACTTTTTGCATGGCAGTACAGAAGTTTGGAAAGAATTAGAATACCCGGCATTCGCGTACGCGTCCCTCGGCAATTCCTGATGATGTCCGTGCATGCGCCCGTCGATGGGGGTCGTAGCGGGAAATTCAAATATTTTGTATTGGATTCAATACAAAGTCCTGTATCCAATCCAATACAAAATAATACAAAATATATTTATGTGGTTTTGTCTATAGGTATGTGACGTTGGACTGTTGGACACTAGGGAGGTGTTTTAGAAAAATATATTACTATACAGTATACCGAATTATCGCATTTTCAGTATTTTTCATTTATTTATGTATTCTTGTTTAAGCTGATTTTTGTGTATTTTATATAATTTTATTAAAAGTATTTTTTTTTTTTTTTTTTTTACATGATTGTGTGTTTCAAACATTTTTTATATTCATGATATCTACTAGACCCTTGTTCGGACATACTTCTGTAGGTTACAGGTCTACAATTTTAAAAAAAAAATTTCCCCCCCCCCAGTTTTGGGGAAGAAAAAGTGCGTCTTATACGGCAAAAAATACGGTACATTTCCTAAATCATAGCATAATTATATGTGGTGAAGTAATCAGTGGAATCAAAGTGAAATTTCAATTATTATTTGAGGGAACATTTATTAGGCCATGTAAGGAACATCTTTCCATTTATGTACTTTACATTATTTCAGATAAGGCCTGTCTATATGTAGACATATTTTCATTAGTACAGTGTATTAAAAAATGTTTTATAATAACAATAAACTGATCGAGAACATTGCTTAGTGTAGTAAGACCTCACTAAAATCATAATGGGAGTCCTGCTTTGTGCTTATTATTGCTTATAATTTCCAAAATCTCTTCTTTGGATAACTATGTTACATTGTTTACAGGAAGAGGTAAACACAGCCATGGAGATTATTCATGCTATAATTGCTAAACAGGAAGAAATGCAGCAGAAAATTGAACAACTTCAACAGGAAAAAAAGAGAGAGTCACGCAAAGTAAAAAACAGGTGAGTGGCCCAGGAGAGTTATTTGATAATGAACCTGCCCAATTGCATTTTTTTTCTTTTACCGAACTATAGTTCTGCTTTAACATATATTTATTAGTATTGTTTTCTCAAATAGTTTATTGTATTTGGGATTTAGTCTTCCTGTCAATGATGAACTTAAAGCTGAACATCAGCCTTACCTTGAGGTACAGGCTATTTTCCTGTACTGAAATTGATTATTCTGATTATATTGTACATTGGAGCTGCAGAAAGTAAGATAGGGGCATCTTTTATTTCCTCGCTGATGAACATCCAGCATAATCAAGCCCCTTTTTCCTCAGCTGAACTGTCCCTGGCCTGCCCCTTTCATTTACTGGATTTTAATTATTTCAGGGTTAGCATCACATGTGCGTGTTAGCACAGCTCAGTTTTTAGGAAAATATGTACAGCACATTTCCAGCTCTTGCCATCAGCAATAAGCCCCCTGGATTGCAGATAGTTTGTGATTATGTAAAGTCAGGTATATAGTGGAAACTGTAAGGATTTTTAGGACTTTCATTAGCATGTTGATGGGGGAAGGGAGAATAACCAGAAAAGGTAAAAATATTTTCAGAAAAAATTTCAGCTTTAAGTATAAAATAGCATTGCATTCTTCCAATAGAACTTTCAAAATGCTTACACTTCATGAGACTGTATCTGTAGTGCAGAGGTATAGATGCAGAGAATGTTTAAAAATATTTAAATTGACAAAAAGTATTGAAAGAAAGAAAGTAAAGCAGGGTTTTTAGCACAAAAAGAGAAAACTGTATTAATATTCATACAAGTATACAAAATAAATTAATAAGACATGTGCCAAAATATTTTCTTGTGGCGCAGGATATACATAATAGGCTTCAGAAGGTCACAAAATACAATATACAATAATATCAGTTTGACAGATTTAGGGTTGGACCACAATGGGATCTTGGGGTCCACCAAGTGTCAAATTGGCCCTATGGGGCACTAGACATGCTTCATCTAAAAAAAAAAAAAAAAATATACGTTACATTGCAATATAGTTTTATGACTATTAGATCATATTGACGGTTGTACCCGACACGTTTCGCCTCATTAGGCTTCCTCAGGGGTGGTAGTTTGGCAACATATGTTTAGTCCTTGTAGTATTTGTATCTAAATCAATCAAAGTTTGGTTGTTAATTCAATGTATTATATAATATTATTTTCTGAGCAAAGTTTAGGTCAAAAGATAATATAGTATCTATCTGTGTATAGTTGGATTATAAATGAATCAAACCATTTAAATAGATCTCTATTTATAGAAGTCTTAGGTTAATATTAGACATTATACATTGCCTACAAATTCATAGGAGTTCAATAAAAAAAATATTTGTTTATTAAGACTCACATGATTCTTGTAGAATAATAGACTCTACTTATTGCAAATGTTTAGAATGAAGAAAAGCCCCCCTGCACAGGAAATAATGTAGTAATAGATATGAAATGGGGTTGAGTATCTAAAAAAAAATTATAGATATAAGATATGAATTACCCTTAAAGAGTAATAAGATTTTTTTGTAAAACCCAAAGCTTTCTAGGAATAGTTTCCAGAGCTAAATATTATTAGGTATTACCTTTGTAGTAAGATGCTAGCAAACTCAAGGTATCCAGAGTGGTGGGTTTAAATTCAGAGTATGGCAGCTGCTGGATAGACAGAGTCCCGAGTGCAGGTGATTATGTGTGTGCAGGGAAGCAGGGAGATCAAGAGAACGCCACTCCATATAAAGGACGGCGTACCCAGGACCTCACCCAAACCACATGTGCAGGCAGCCGGCGTCTGTGGAAACCAAAGGAGCCAGCTGAATGGTGTGGAGCCCGAGGGCCGGCGCATTGCGCCACCTCTCCCGCCCGCATCATCTAGCAGACAGTAGGAGGTGGGATCTCCAGCACGTCCAGGCTCAGCCCTGCGGTCTGTCAGAGACCGGGACAGCGCAGCATCCTTGTCTAATAAGATGGGGATACGCGGGGAGGCTGAACCCCACATTGAGGAAAAGTGTGGAGCATAGCTAGGGGGCACTCATTCACTGTTGAGTGCCCCCGTCCCCGCAAGTCGGGCGGGAAAGAGGGGGGCTCCCACCTCCTAGCAGAAGGGATATGTATGTCCAGAACAAGCCCCACAGATGACATTTTGGATGCATTATTAATAATTAAAACTTTGTCGACATCATAAAAAATCATGATTATTGTCAAAAAATTTTTTTAACATGCAATCCTGGAAAACATACGGAAACAAGATATTACAACAACAGTATATGTCTTATAACAACAGTGGTAAATCTTTACATTTAATCGGTATACATATAAATTTTAGTTTAGGTCTATGTGGACGGGTATGTACATAATCAATTTGAAAGAGAGATTTTAGGTAGGTTTCCTTGAACTTATTATCACATAATGAAAGGTTATCACAGAAATGGTTTAAAGCTAAAGGTGTCATTTAAGCCAGGAAAATATTTGGCCTTTAGGAGAAAAATCCATCTAGTTTCTGATTTCAGAAGTTTTTTTATCGAAATCACCTCCACTGGAGCTAAAAGGTACTTCTCCAGGGCAGCAAAAGTGATGCAGTGTGTATCGAATTGAGGTGTGGAGAGATAAAAATGTGTTAGTAAAAAAAAAACAAAAAAAAACCAGACATACTTTTTTTTATCAATCACCATTTTTGTTATCATTATTCTGAAAAAAAACTTAATTACTAAAGAACTAAACAGGCCATTAGTGGAAATACATGTAAATGATATGAGAGTTAATTTGGTAAAGCTAATTTAAATTGTGCATTTTTCTTCATAATAAGAATTGGGTAATCCTGTGTCTAATTAGTGGTAATTATAAGTGCAGGCAAAAGAGACTCATTTATTTTTAGAAGATAGGGTATGTTCATTGCCTAGACAAGTCCCCATTCATCACCTGTGGTGCTCTGTATTCTTAGATAGTGAAACTCTATCTAAGAATACATAGAACGGAGCTGCAAGAGCAATCGCTCTTGCCGTGCTGTTATTTTACTATGTATTCTTAGATAGAGTTTCTCTATCTAGGAATACAGAGCAATACAGGTGTCCCCATTCATCACCTGTAATTTCTGGACATTGTAGTGGAACTGCAGAGGACTGCAGTTGTTTCCCACGTGACGTCACAGTGGAAAAACTGAACTGCAGATGACCTCTGCAGTTCTACTACTATCTCTGGGCACTACAAGGGATGTCCCAATTCATCCCCTTTAGTGCCCTGTATTCTTAGATAGAGAAACTCTATCTAGGAATACATAGTAAAATCACAGCACGGCAACAGCGATTGCTGTTTCAGCGCTGTTCTATGTATTCTTAGATAGAGTTTCACTATCTAAGAATACACAGCACTACAGGGGATGAATGGAGACTTGTCCCCATTCGTCACTTGTAGTGCCCTGTATTCTTAGGTAGAGAAACTCTATCTAGGAATATGTAGTAGAAGCACAGCACAGCACGGCAACTGCGATTGCTGTTGCAGCGCTGCACTATGTATTCTTAGATGGAGTCACATTATCACATTCGGATGGAATTCCACTTAGTCAGCTTCGATTCGCTCATCTCTATATATAACCGTGTTGATAAATAAATATATATATATATATATATATATATATATATTCCTATATATTTTAGAGGAAAAGTACAGCAAACATATGCTATATTTCATTGAGTAAAGTTTTTTTGAGTTTACATAGTTATATAGTTAGGTTGAAAAAAGTCCCTCAAGTTCAACCATTAGGGAAATAAACATATCCCAGGTAAAAACCCTATAGACATAGTTGATCCAGAGGAAGGCAAAAAAACCCTGGTACAATTTGCTACAACAGGGGAAAAAAATTCCCTCCTGATCCCATTAGACAAGCGGATATTCCCTCGGTCCACAATATCACTTGTCTTTATTTTAAAACACATTTAATACACAGTTAAATTATGTGCTTTTAGAAAGGCATCCCACTTTTTCTTAAAGCAATCTATAGATCATTTCCTGAAGGAACCTATTCCACATTTTCACAGACCTTACAGTGAAGAATCCCTTTCTTATCTGGAGATTATAATTTTTTTCCTCCAGACGCAAAGACTGCCCCTTGTTCTTTGTAATGACCTTACAATGAATAATTGAGAAGATAGTTCTTTATATGGACCATTTATATAGTTATATATGGTGATCATATACCCCTTAAATGTCTCTTTTCAAGAGAGAATATTTTTGGTTCAGCTAATCTCTCCTTAGAGCTCCCCTATTCCTTTTATTAGTTTAGTTGCTCTCTCTGCACTCTCTCCAACTCCACAATATCCTTTTTGTGAAGTGGTGCCCGAAGCTGGACTGCATGTAACAGGGGAAGGAATATGTCTCAATCTCTGCAGTCTAGTTCTCTTTTATTATAAGAAAGTACTTTGCTAGCTTTAGATATTGCAGCTTGGCATTGCATGCTATTAGGTCTATGATTTACCAAAACCCTCAGATCCTTTTCCATTCCTCCGCCAAATATATTCCACCTAGACAGTATGAAGCATGCATGCTGTTAGCACCCAACTGCGTAACTTTACATTTATCAATAATAAATGTAATTTGCTATTTAGCTGCCCAACCAAACAGTACATCCAGGTCTGCTTGTAGATTATAGATATCCTGTATTGACTTAATTTGATTACATAGTTTGGTGTCATCTGCAAACACAGAAATGGTACTTTTTTTATAAAATATTTTTATTAGTTTTTTAAAGGAAAAATTATAGTAACAACATTGTAACAGAAAATAATTAATTGTACCCCAAATAGTAGTAATAAAGAAAATAGACCTATAGACCAGTGGTGGTGAAACTATGGCACGCGTGACGTTTCTGTGGGCATGCACTCCCCAACCTTGCTGTACCATTATTGGCTGTACTATTGTCCTTCTGCCAGCCCATGCTATCTGCGAAATCTGTATTCTCTGTGAGTCATCAGTTAACCCTCAGAATATCAGGGTGTGGGGAGGAGAGGCAGCTGATGTGTATTAAAGCTAATGTGTCTTGATCTAGAATGAAAAAGGTGAAAGTACAGAGGGAGAGAGTAAAGTGAGGGAGGGGGTAGGCAGATACAGTGGGGGATTTTGTTTTGCTCTGTCCTAGTTATGGGAAGTACTAAGCTGAAGAACAGGCTACCTTACCTGCAGTTGTATTTGTGATAGATTTTTGTCCACTTAAGGGAAATGCCTGTTGAGTGTAATAGCTCTTTGTAAATCTGTGAAGGATTAGTGGAGACTTTTTATATATAGTTAATTGAAGAACTGCAGAAGAACCGAATTTTAAACAAATCATTTGAACTTTAAACAATTATTAGCAGCTTTGTTATAAAGCAGCAGTCTAGTGTGTTCTGTGGGTATTGTAAAACTTTAGAAGAAAACAAAACAATATTCTTAACCTCCTGAGCGTTACACTGAGGTCTAGATTTCTGTACCAAAAGTGATCCACTGTTTTTCATGAAATTTTTTTTTTAAATTGTAGACCTGTAACTTACAGAAATATGTCCGAACAGGGGTTCTAGTAGATATTATGAATATAAAAAATGTTTGAAACACACAATCATTTAAAAAAAAAAATTACTTTTAATAAAATTAAAGGAAAAACAAAAAAATCAGCTTAAACATGACTACATAAACAAAGCTTGAAGCCATGGCAGGGGGGGTCAGGCAGGCGGTGATGTCCAGGTCCAGGCAGAGGTCAGGGCAGGCGGCAGGCAGAGATGTCGGAGTCCAGGCAGAGGTCAAAGCAGACAGCAAATGGTCAAAATTAGGCGAAGATCAGCAAAGGTAAGATAAGACACAGTGTTACACACTAGCCATCCAGGGAATAAGTGGCAATTTTTAAAACTTTGATTCTGTATTTATTGGGGTTTGTTTTGAATTATTTTGTATTGATTGGATACGGGAGTTTGTATCCAATCCAATACAAAATAAGAATTTGAATTTCCAAGTTATTTACTTTTATTTTATTTATTTTTTTATTTTTTTGTATTGGATTGGATACAGGAGTTTGTATTCAATCCAATACAAAATGAGCGTTTGAATTTACCAGTTATGTACTTTGTATTAATTTTATATTATTTTGTATTGGATTGGATACGCAAGTTTGTATCCAATCAAATACAAAATATAAATTTGAATTTCCAAGTTATTTACTTTTATTTTATTTTTTTTTTTTTTTTTGTATTGGATTGGATACGGGAGTTTGTATCCAATCCAATACAAAATGACAGTTTGAATTTACCAATTACACACTTTGTATTTATTTGAATTATTTTGTATTGGATTCAATACAGGAGTTTGTATTTAATCCAATACAAAATGAATGAATGAGTTTCTATTTGAATTTCCCGCACACGCGCCGACATCATCACGCACGCAGGGAGGAGCCGTCCGGTTTTTTTTTTCTCCGCCGGACGGCTTCTCCCTTCAGAGATCATCCGGCGCTGGAACGAGAAGGACGTGGGACAATCAGCGGGACCAGGTAAGAAGCCGTCCGGCATCTTGTGTTCCGTTGGCCGGCATCTTGTGTTCCGTTGGCCGGCATCTTGTGTTCCGCCGGCCAGGCGGCGGAACACAAGATGCCGGGCGGCGGAACACAAGATGCCGGCCGGCATCTTACCGGTCCTGCTGGCACCCGACGCTGGAGAAGGAGATCGACGGACGACGCTGGACGGAGGACGACGCTGGAATACGAAAACGACGCTGGATGAGCACAGGGGGACCAGGTAAGTAAGGATGGGAAAAATCTCGGGGTTAACCATCCTAGCCATTTTTTTTTGCCCGAACGAAGGTCGGGCTTAACGGCTAGGTGGTTAACCCAATTTGCCCCCAGTATAATTGCCAACAGATCATGTGTCCGTCTACTATATATACTACTTTATAATTAGAGACCCATCCTGGAACCCCCCCCCCCCTTTGTTTCTTCCCTTTGTTTTTTGCCTTTTATTTCTCCCTGGTTTATCCCCTTGTTTGGAAATTACTGTTAATTGTTTTATTGAACTGTTTTGAGCAAAAAGTGTATCTTCTGCACTATATGTGTAGGAAAGAATGTGAAAGTTCCTATAATAAGTTTATCATATTGGCAGAAAAAGCCATAAGGGAACTGATAATATGCACTATTATGCAATGTTGTCACATATATGCACTATGTGGGGGCAACATTTTATAAGTTTATTTTTATTTACATGGGTGTATTTCCATTATATTTCATTTGTAGTTTGTTAATCTTAAAACAAAATGAAGATCTACAGAAACAAAAAAAAAATCACCCCCTGCATATTTTTAAAGGGCTTGTCACATTGGTGTGTTGTGTTTCTTCTAGAAAACACAATGAATAGCACTTATGTTGTTATGCTGGGTTGCTATTCTTTGTTAATGCCCCCTCCAAAGAAATCTTTGAAATGTGATACTGGGAACCCTGTAACTGTGTCTGTCCAAATTGCTGTCCACAGTGCTTTAAAAAAAATATTATTATTGTGTGCAATGTGTTGCATTGCTATGCAATTGGCATGCGCTTAGTAAAACTCCCTGCATTCCTGTAATAAGAGTGAGCACTTAAGCTTTACTCTGGGCTGTTTTTGATCTATCCAGTGAAGTCCTCACTTGCCCTGATTAGACTGAAAGTAAATTTAAATATTTAAAGTGTATACCCAGGCAATATATTTTTTTATATACACCCAAAAATGAGTACAGCAAAAAAAGCAAAAACAAAAAGTGGACGATCATTCCAAGAGGCTTGGACAGAGTCATTTGGAGTGATTGAACGCAATGGTAAAACGTTATGTATTTTGTGTAATGAAAGTGTTGTGTGTTGCACATCAAGTGTCAGAGGGCAATTTTTGACAACAACCACAAAAGTGTTGTCAAACTGGGGATATTATCAAAACGTTCATGATGTCTGGGAGCAATTCTCTTTGTCATGCTTGGTTGAAATTAGGCTGTTTATAAATGAACAAAGGTAGGAATATCCACAGCTCACTGATATGGCCTGGCTTACCAACCTCATGATTTTTTTTACAGATTTTACACTACACTTCAATGTACTGAATTTTAGTGAATTTTAGTGAACAGATTATTACAGTTCTGTAAAATGTGGACAACCCAGATAAATTCAAATTTGAAGAAATTGATCTTTCCTTCTTTACAGTGGTTGGATTTAGGAAATCTGGAAATGGAGCTATTGAAATTTCAAGAAAGCTCTATCTGGAAAAATAAATTCTATGACCTGCGTGAAACACTTCTGAAAATGTTCTGAAAATGAAATCCTTAAAGTGTGGAATTTTCTGCCAAATAATTTTAAGTCAATAAAAGCACTTGGGATTGCTTTCCTTACTTTGTTTAGATCATTTTATGGATTATATCACATCTGACACCAGAAATAGAAAGATAATAACAGATGACTTGAGTGCTGCATGTGTTGCTCTCAAACTTACAAAGTATAAGCCAAGGTTAGACAAATTACAGTGGGAAACACATTTTTTGTTGAGTTAGATCTTACACTTGTTTTTTACTGATTTTTGGGTGGTGAATTCAGAAATTACCCCAGTTTTTTTCTATCACATCCAGTTTTTACGATACAGGGTACCCTCCATTTTTGTTAAAAAACACATTTTTCATACAATGAAAAAATAATGAAGTCATAACTTGAATGTACTGTTTATTTAAACTTCTTTTGTTCAAACAAATGATTTATTGTTACTCAATGACATTTTGTGTACAGTAAAACATTTGAAAGGTAATCGGGTAACCGGTTAAGGTAAAAATTTACGCTTATAGCTTTTCCTGGAGTGTTCAGTGTTAGGACAATTCTGCTGAAAGCTCTAACAACAGCCATCATATGTACATCCCATCTACCCTGATACCATCCTTCCATGACCTTCAAATCTTGGTGCAATCTTCTACCTAGCTCATCACTGACGGCACTATGGTTTTCCAGGAAGTTAGAAAGATGGCTATGCAGAAAATGCACCTTGAATTGCAACCAAGCATTTTGTAGCTCTCCAAGAGTTTCTGGACAATTTCTGTGTAATTATTTGCTTGTGTGTTTCCAAGAAAGTCCTTGACAATGGCTTTGAATGATAACCAAGCATTCTTTTTGACTTCTGATATTGTCCTGATGAAATGTTCATCTTTGATGACCTGCCGAATCTGAGGACGATCAAACACCCCGGCTTTTATTTTTTCATATGACAGACTAAGAAATGCCTAAATGAGGTACTTGAAACGGTATCTCCTCAGTTGGCAAAGCTTTACCGAACTGCTTCATCAGACCCAGTTTCATGTGCAGAGACGAAAATATAATATTCTTTCTATCAACAAGTGGCTCATGTAGAATGTTTGGAACACCTGGTTTTAGGCAGCTCTTGAAGGCCAATTCCTTTCCACCCAATGCCTCTCACGAACTCTGCTGTCCCACATGCACAGATAACAGGGATACTTGGTGTATCCGCATTGCTGACCAACACATGTGACCAACACATGTGACCCTATTGTGTTGGTGATATTGTAACAACTCAATGACTCTCTTTATGCATATTTATCACAAAGAGAAACTGAATGGCCTAACTGGGACTGAATTGGGACTGACCCAAATATATTGCCATTGTGAAGGAGGACATACTTGAAGCTATTGATGAACAGTTGCCATTCAGTTGAGTTAAATATTGGAATTCCCAATTCCTCCAAGAAACCAGGTAAGTTATGGCAATACACAAAACCACTGTCAGTTCTAAAGTACTGCAGAAATGCAATTTCTCTGGTTCAAAAGTACAATACCTTCATTCTTTTTTCAAGTAAGTTTTTCTCACGCAGTCTTGATGCTAGGAGTTCTGAAGCCTTCTTCAATAGTTCCAAATCACGAGCCAAATTACTCAACTCATGCTGTTCAAAGTCCTTATGAGTCATCTTCATCATTGTTGTCACCTAGTTTATCACCATAATCATGTTCTTCAAGAGAGGGAAGTGTAACGAAAACCAGCACTTGGATTTCATCTGAATGAGCCACTAGCCATATAGCTGATGGTAGACTAGGATACTTTTCACTATACAAAAGTAACAGTCACTGAAATGATCTCCTGGCTCTCACCAAACCATAGGTATACCAAATGGAATCCTATTATGTGTTCCCTTTGCCCACATCCGTAAACCCTCGACACACTGTTTGCAGACTGATCTTGATCACCAAGTTTAACTTTGAAATATGCCAAATAGGCTTGCTTTATAAGTGTGCGGATGTTCGCCCTTTGACTGGGAATGGTGAAACTGCCAGAGACATAAAATGAATCAGGGTTGTTTAGGCACTTACGACGAGAAACAGCAGAGACAGACATGATCTGAATGAAAGGAAATATCCACAGTTACTAACCCCAAGACATCTTTTAGGGGGCCTACATGCTGAGATCTGATCTTTTGGCTATTAATATATTTACAAAATTTGGGGGGGGTTCCTTACTTTCTTTTGCAATCTGTCCTTCATTTTGAAGTTTTGCATATTTTTTTCCTTTTTATATCCTTTTTAAATCCTTTGTTATATTAATTATAATTTTCAAATAATGAAGGCATTCCCTCATTTTTTCATTTTTGAAATGCCCTTTTATTATTTTTTATGGCTTTTACACAGTATATATTTCTGCTATATTTCTAATTTACCACCAATAATAATGGGTCAACAACAGAACTCCTGATGAAGCAGACCAGATCTGCGAAACACATAGAGCATTTAGATCCTTGAATCATCTTCTGATTTTTTTTTTATGTCCAAAATTGGACGACTGTAATAATCTTTTGGAATAATATATGCTTTAGCAAGCATCCTACATAGCAGGTTTTATGTGTCTAGTGCCTCTTTAGGCCCCAATATATGTTTTTAAATGTGGATATGCATATAAGATGTTTATGATAAATACTACTTGGTTAATAAAATACTTGCTTTTATTATTACAATTGAGTTGCTTTGGTACCCTAAAAATCCCCCTTTACCCATTTATCCAATTTGGGTTCTTTACTTGAATGGGTAAATTAAAGCTTCCACTTCAGTTGTTAATTTTGGATGCAGGTACCCTACTATGGATTAATAACTAAGGGGTTCTCTATTCCTCTTTTCTTATTGATTACCCATTGAAATATATTTTGCCATGTCTTAGTGTAGAACAGACTTGAAACGTTCCCTTCTCTGTTCTGTGTTCTTTGAGGATAATATTCCCTCCCAGTCCAAGTCATGGAGAGCTGCCCCTAATAAGAGAAAATTTACTCTCCTAAAATGTAATGTTCTTATCATTCCTGTTTTTGCTTACTGTTTACAACTTACATTAAATGAAGTGATAAAGTAATCATAACTAACTGTGTATTATGCATCCCCATATGCAGCTCATCCCAAAATGTTTTAACCTCATCACATGCTCCATCAACGATTTCTTCTTTTACATTTACTTTCAGATCACCTCCTTTTCATTTTACTGTCTTTTCAAAAGAGTATAGCCAGGAATGTTAACAGCACAAACATGCGAAGAACAAGGCCAGGATTCAGCAATTCCAACCACGTCATAATGCTCCTCATTCATAAAGGCTTCCAACTCTCCTATATTGTTTGCCAGACTTCCAGCATTGGTGAACAGACTTGTTAAACCTATTCTGCATTTACCCAGCAGTGTTTGTCAAATCCTTTTGTTTTTAGTAAAATTAGTAATGCACACAAATGTTTGTGTGTAACATAGGAAACTCCTTATATTTATCCATACCTCTCAACCCAACTATCTTCAATCCATCTTCCATTGGTGACTGACCCCTGCCTGACCTTTATGCCACTCTGTCCTAGTTTCAATTATTCTCCACTATTCCCATAAATCTTTTCCCCAGCACAGCAGACCATTTAGGTGCAAAATTTATACATATAGGTTGTACCCCAATGAAAAGTCAGTCCAGTGCTCTAAGAACCCAAACCCTTCCCTTTGTACTCTAGGACTTGAATTTAACTGTCTAAGCTCCCACTGTCTTTCCAGGCAAAGACAATTTTCCAGAGAATAAAACATAGGATGTCCTTCCCCTAAAACCCTGGCACAAGGGAGACAGCAAACCATTTGGTTAAAGGTGACAAACTATTTTATCAGTCCCCCTGATGATAGAATCCTCAATTACAACCAATGCCTTCCTGAATTGCTTTTCCCACCCCTACTTGTAGACCCTCTAAAAGGTTCAACTCCTGTTTTTTTTAACTTCACTTATTTCAGAGCCACTTTGTCCACCAGCCAAAAGTGAGCAACTTTGCATAGTAG
This sequence comes from Pyxicephalus adspersus, assembly GCF_032062135.1. Classification (NCBI taxonomy): domain Eukaryota; kingdom Metazoa; phylum Chordata; class Amphibia; order Anura; family Pyxicephalidae; genus Pyxicephalus; species Pyxicephalus adspersus. Next base: position 99,583,285 of record NC_092861.1, read on the forward strand.
GGTTAAGCCACACTCACTATTTTCATTTTCTTTAAGATTTTTAGTTAACTTAAGATGCAAAATATCTAATGCCAGAGTCTTCTTCATGTGGTTTTGTTAAAGATAAAATTTAGGATATAATTAATAAATATGCAATCAGGCAGCTCTTTAATTGGAAACCTAGGATTTTGAGTCAGGGTGGCCAATTAACACAGTCATTCTTGAAGTCTTGAACCCAGGAGAGAGTGACTTATTAAAATATACAGGCTGTTCATATAGCAATATCCCCTTATAAGGAACATATCACTTAGCTTAGTTTCTCTACTGGTTTCAGCCATTCAATCAAGTGCAAGAAAAATCTCATTCAGTGTGTACATGAAGTGCTGAACCTTCATTAAGTAATTTTTCCATTCAAAGAAAAAATTCCTTATGCATTAAGTGTAGCTAACTGTCCATTTGTTAATGCAGTAATATTTTCCCAATTAATTGGATAAATGCCAAAGCCTTTATCGTCCACAAATTGGACTAAACTTAATAAACCGGAAGGAAAAGGGGAAAGATAGGCTTTTTTTTGATGGCACAAAGAAAGTAATAACGTAAAAAATCAATCACAATTTTTATTAGTATACAAAAAAATCTATAAAACAGTTTATAAAGATAAAACAAAGCTATAGGGTAGCAAAGGTGTCAATTATCCACACTGTACAACTGACTAAAAAATCACAAACTTGCATATAAGTAAAGAGTCAAAAAGCTGGGTCTCTTCCCGACTCGTTTCGCCCAAATGGGCTTCCACGGGGGATAATGCAGACCCTAAAACTGCAATAATGACTGGTTTGAGTGACATTACAAGGAATAAAAGGTATACATATATCATATTAGTGTACATAGTGTACACGTGTGTTCAGGAAATTGCTAGAGGTAAAGAGATATGTACTAACTTTAGTACAGTATTGGAATTGTGCCAATTCAATCATAAAAGTATGTCAATAATTGGTCAAGATGGATGTGCCAATTAGGGATGAGCGAGCGAGTTTTTAAAACCGTTTTTAAGACCGAAATTGTAAGTGAGAATGGCCGGCTTAAATTCGCTGACCGAGCTTGAATTTCCCAAACATAATTTTTTTTCCAAAAAAAAAAGATTCCGGGCTGTATTCATTGATCAGCTCAATGTGCAATCCCCAGCACAAGAGGCTAAAGGGGAACAAGACACATTCAAAACCTTAAGTGCTCTCTGATTAGCTGAGGAAAAACTCAGATTAATTAACCTTCAGTGCAGGGGATCGTACTGATTTCCTCGATCTTCCGATGGTTTCACGAAATCGGTTCACCGAAATTTCGCAGACCCACCGTAAGTTCGAGGAAATTTTTGCAAGAATGTCAGAGGCATTCTCGCTCATCCCTACTTGCCGAAATTGTAAGCAAGAACAGCCTGTGTAAATTCGCCAGTCGAGATCAAATTTTAATTCATTTTTTTTTTAATTAAAAAAAAATAGGCAGACTGTTCTGATCAATGAATGCAGCCACGGCTGCATTCTTTGATCAGCTCAGTGTGCGATTCCTGGCACTGGAGGTTAAATGGGGACAAGTCTCCCTATTCAAAACTTCTAGTGCTCTCTGATTGGCTGAGGAAAGATTTCCCCTGAGAATCCACTGCAATCCCAGGGCACTAGAGGTTAATTAACCTCTAGTGCCCGGGGATAGCAGACAATGATTTCCTGGAACTTCTGATGGGTCCGCTAAATAGGTTCACCGAAATTTTGCGGACCCATCGGAAGTCCGAGGCAATTTTCGCATGAATGCCAAAGGCATTGTGGCTCATCCCTAGTCCCACACTTGAAGTATATAGATATAGATATATAGGAGACTCACTGATTCTTATGCAATATTGTGATGGATCTGATGAGTAAAATGATAGAATAGGAACAATATTGGGTATAATAGCAGAAGGAGGAGTAATCTCATTTAAGTAAGTGGGAGTACTTACAAATTTCTTGTGGGTGTGATTAATTAAAGTTCATATTTTCTTAGACCTGTGACAGTGACTGTAAAAAAATAAATAATTAAATTGGTTGTTAGTCATGAATGTAAATTAAAAATGGATGCAATATATAAAGCAGCCACTAGATGGCTCGTACATAACTCTTCAACCCCACTTATACATATATTGTATGATTACATATAAATATATAAACTTAAACTATTTCTTAAATTGTAGAGACTATACTTATACAGGTGGTTCTACCACACTACCCTTTTATAGATATAGTTAGACAATATCTCATATAGGATCATATAGGAGGTTTGCTTTATTTTCCTTTCATTATTAAGCCACATTTTGAACTATGTAAATGTGATAATTATTCCTATTTTATGTATATTTTGTAACTTGATTTCAATCTACTATGTATATATGATCTATGTATATAGTACAGTCTTCTAAAAGACAGATTTATTTATATATACTTCACTAAATTAATATACTATTGGTGTCACTTTCTAATAACTCTACTATCTGAATGAAATTGGATGGAACATATGATTTCTGTACTGTTTAACATGGCAGTGTATTAAACCTTTACATTTATGTTTGTAAATTTAGATCACCTGAACCCCTTATGTATATGTAGAGAACTTTTTGTTGACCTATCACTACTCCTGAGGAACCCACTATGGCAAAATGGGGTACCACGGTTGATACGAATAGGTTCATACCTGCTTAACCGTTTCATGGTGATGTATAGTTGTTTAATGTCAGTTGAAATCTGTATAGCACCTTAGTAGGCCTAAATAAAACCATATCATATAATCATAATATCATCATAATATCACAAGAAACTATTGTGACATACAGGGAAAAGGTTAAAATTTCCTTTTGTAACTTTGTGTGAAAATTGACAAAATCCTGTATAGATCATAAGAAACTATTATGACATACGGGAAAAAGGATATCATTTTCTTTCATAATTTTGTATGAAACTTGTACTACCTATTCTATTTTCAATATTTGTGCCTAAAACTCTATCTTTCTCTGTCTTTTATTCAAATACCTATATAAACCAGGGTTAGGCACAATTAAAATATTAAGCTAAAAATCAAAGATATGCACCACACACTACTCTATTGAAAATAGATTGAACGTAAAGTAAAGGAAAATAAAACAACCACCAGCTCATAGGGTCATGTACTGTTGTGTCACAGCCTAAAACAACTACAGTTTATCATTTATGGTCCCCTCCTGGCATCCCAGTGTAATGTAAACATATCTTACTCCCAATTCTAGTCTTTTTACCTTTCAAATATGTTAGCCCACAGAACAATTAAAACAGAACTTTTGTTAGATCACTATGAAAATTATTTGTAAATAGATCTCATAGTGTTTAAAGATTTGTAATTTTTAAAAATACTTCAAACATAAAAAACGTTTCAATATTTGTTGCCCAGCTTTCATTTTTATTATCCAGCTTCCTTTCTTAGCCAGTGATCAGGAACAGAATGTCGCTGATTAAAGTTTACAGATAATTTCAAATATATCTGAAACTCTCTGTATGCAAAAATATTAATTTCCAAATATTATCAGTGTGGTTATGCTTTGAACACAGAAAGTGATGTAAAATGTATGCTGTAGTTGGATCATATTTATCCTTTAGGTTTTAACTTGCAGTTACCTTTTAATACTATTTGTGAGAAGTTTTTTAGTAACTTTTGTTCTTTCTAGAAGAATTCAGAAAGAAGAAAATGCAACACAAGCCCAGAAATCTAGCCATTCTGAGTCCATGATGGCTAATCAAAATTATACCAACCTAGTGCAAACTTTACCCTGTGAAAAAGGTACAGTTATGCTTATGGTGTTTTAGTATCTCTGAATATGTAAAGTACTTGCTATGTGAAATCATAAGTTATTTCCTTGCACATGTCCTTATGTCCTTGATTCTTGAGTATTTCTCTATAATTTCATGCTAAAATGTTTTTTTTCTATGCATCTTAATCTTGCTACTGTTAACGTCCTTTTGCTGGTTTTTGTTAGTCTAAAGAGATATAAATTATTTTACTGCAATATAATCAGTAAAACTTCATGGCTAATGATAGATCGAATAGGGATCTCTATAAGGGCTATTTTAGGACTGATTTTGCTGATACATATGAGAAGTGTTAGGAGACACTTTTCGGGCTGACAATCCCAGGCGGTGTCCCACTGCAGTAGAGTGCTCTTGGCCTATTCTCTCAGGCATTTGCAGCAGTAGACGAGTTCTAGCAATGAGTGCTCTGCGGCTTGAAGCATCTTTGTTTCACTTTAGCTGTGTCTCTTCTCTAGGCATCCCCTGCACTGAGACTGCAAAGCTGAGGGGAATTTTGAGCTGTGCTGCAGTTGATTAGCAGAATGGTTCCTGAGTACTCCCATGCTGCCACTTGCTGCTGGGACTTTATAGCCTCTCTGCTCCCAGTCCCCAGTGCCTGTTGTAGTGTTATGCTGGGCAAATCTGCTGGAGAGATTCACGTGTGATTTTTTTGTTGCTGCCACTGCCTGTTGCTGTACCTCTGCCTGTGACCCCGACTCTGCTTGTGCCTACTTCCTCTGTACCTTGTTTAGCGGACTGATCCCCTGTGTATGTTGGTGCCTTGAACCAACGGGTGCCTTGAACCAAGTAACCATGCTGAAGATTCAACGACAAGACTCTGCTCCTGCTGTGGCAGCTGCCACTACTGCAGAACTGTCAGGGTTTCTACCAACAGGGACAGGAGGGAGAACAGCACTGGCAGCGTACACTATAAAGCCAAAAATCATGGATGCCTTAAGTGCATTTATTAGAAGTGAAAGCATACAAAACACAGCAAACAGTGAATAGTGGAACAATCCATAAACATACAGTGACAACTATTTACAAATATATACAAGAGGCCTCAATATCAAGGACAAGGGCTAGGGCAAGATTGCAAAAAGCAAGTGGCCAGAGCACCAGCAAGGATTTGAGTACAAGATTCCAGGTCTAAAGCTAGGGCAATGAGAGATTGGTAAAGACAGAATAAATAGGCCTGCTAATTATGAGCCACAGGTGTTGCCAAACTAGGATGTGAATCTTCAGTAAGCCACCTGCTGGTTGCCTGTAGAAATACATGCAAGGCATGCCTAACCATAGTGCCACCAGCAAGCAACATAAGGAGCTGCAGGGATCCTGACAATGCCATTGCCAGAGATGTTTTCCGGGAAGCACCACAAGTTTGAAAACTTTATGCATTCCTGTAAACTATTTTTCTGGCTGTGACCACTCCCATCTGGCACGGTGACTCTGACTCAGATTTGGCCTAGTCATGTTTTTTCTCCAAAGGGACTACTAGACATGGGCTTTTACCTTAACACAAGGGAACCCAGCCCTCTCCTCTGTGAACAAACAATTTTATCAAAGCCATGGGAATCCTGTATGTGGACCCAGACCTGGCTCCTACAGCAGAAGCAAAATTATGTAGTTTCTGACAAGGTCACAGACGGGCAGAGGAATATGCTGTGGAGTTTCATTGCTGGGCTTTCATTTCCCAATGGAATGATCCTGCACTTAAAAGTCAATTTCATTGGAGTCTGTCTGATGCCATCAAGGAAGTCTTTGCTAACTATCCAGTTCCAGAGACTCTGGATGAAACGATCTTGTTAGCCATTAGAATTGATCACAGACTTTGGGAGTGCTGTTTGCAGAGACTTTCTGCACCAGCTGTGTTCTCAAGGCCTCTAACTGTCCCTGAACCTAGTCCACCTCCCCCTCTGGCCAAGGAGCCTGTACAATTGGGCTCTTCAAGGCTGTCAGCCACAGAGAGGTTGAGGCGAAAAACTAAAGGGCTCTGTTTGTACTGTGGGAAATCCGACCACTTTGTGCTGTCCTGCTTATGGTAGAAGTAGGGAAATTTTAGCGCCTAAAGGGGCCCAGGGAAACCACCCTAGGTGAGCAGGTATTTCCTTTAAAGTCTGATTGCATTTAGTTACCTGTGGAGATTTCCTGGGGATCCTCAGTGGAGCATTGACAGGCCTTTTCTAAATAGCGGAGCTGCTGGCAATTCAATGGATGAGGCTTTGGCACGCTCTCTGGGAATTCCCATTGTTAATCCTCCTGAGTCTTAATGTGTGTTAGAAAAAGAGGATTCTCCTTTGCAGCAGGATAAACCTATAACAGTTATCCCTGAGATTCTGGTGAAGGTGGATGCCGTCCACTCTGAAATGGTCAAGTTTTTCCTGCTAAATATTCCTTCTTCACCTGTAATTTTGGGACCACCATAGTTGCACAGACATAATCCTGTAGTTGACTGGGAATCTAGGCAGATTAATAAATGAGGAGATACGTGTGTAAAAAAATGTTTGATAGACTCATTACCTCTCCATGTTGCTGGTACATCTCTAGAGAAGCTGCCCAACTCCATATTCAGCCTTTTCTCATGTATTGTCTCCTCAGGCCACTAATGTCCTTCAACCTCACTGGCTTTATGACTGTCTAATAGATTTGCTGCCAGGTACAATGCCGGTCTGAGGACATTTCTACAATCTCACAGGCCCTGAAAATTTAGCCATGAAAGCCTATATTAAGGAAACTGAAAAAGGCTTTATCCTCCCTTCTACATCCCCTGCTGGGGCTGACTTCTTTTTTGTTTGGGAAAAAAGCTGGAAGCCTAAGGCCAAGTATAGACTACAGAGGGTTAAAACAAGGTTACAGGTACCCGTTACTTTGTATCGAAGACTTGTTTGACCAGGTTGGAGATGCAAAAAATTTTACCAAAATAGACCTGAGGGGAGCCTACAACCTCCTCAGAATAAGGCAGGAGGATGAGTGGAAGACTTGATTTATTACCAGGGATGGGAATTATGAGTACCTGGTTATTAGGGATGAGCAAGAAGGCCTCTGACAGTCTCACAAAAATTTCCTCGATCTTTCAATGGGTTCGCAAATTCCATTAAAGTCAATGGGCTGACTTTAAACATTAATAGCAAAGCCCCTATACATGTTAGAACCACCAAATTCGCTAGGTATGTGTGGAAGAACAGTGACAACAGTAAAAATACAAATGTTCCAAAAGACCTTGTGGTTTTCCAGAAAATGGCAGGCAAAGTGACAGCAGAAAAAAAGAATTTTTGCGTGATGGACAGCATCCAGAAGACAGCATAAACATTAGGACATTGAGAAAGGGTGAACTCAACCCACAAGCAACAGTCTCTGCTGTCAAAACAGCAGAAGAATGCATTGCTATTTAATGTACGCACCTCTATTTAATTTATATAGCTGCATAATTTGTTTACGCTATATAACTCCTGTTATTAATAATAATAATTGCTAGCTGGCATCATGACCTGGATGACATGTGTTAGTAATGCCACCCATAAAGTTGTGGACAAGTAGCGCAGTGACATTAGGAAAAAGACAGAGTGTGGGTCAGCAAGAGTAGTAGCAGTGTGTGGCCTCTGGTCAGCTATCCACAGAGAGACTACATTGGTAAGTGTCATGGAGAACTGGGTGTAGTGCATCGTCAATGCCACTCAGAAGTGTGTAATACAATTTTTGTAAATGGAGTACTGACAGGGGGCAGTAGCAGCAGGAGACAGTGGGTCCTGAGATGGACCATGGACCACATTGGTAACTGGCATCTAGAGCTGGGTGTAGTGGATCGTCAATGCCACCCAGAAGTGTACAATTTTAGTGAATGAAGTACTGGCAGGAGGAGGCGGTGGGCCCTGAGAAGGAGCGGGGACCACATTGGTAACTGGTATCTAGAGCTGGGTGTAGTGCATCATCTATGCCACCCAGAAGAGTACAATTTTAGTGAATGGAGTACCAACAGTCAGCAGCAGCAACAGCAGGAGGAGGAGGCAGTTGGCCCGGAGACGGAGCGGGGACCGCATTGGTAACTGGCATCTAGCGCTGGGTGTATTGCATAGTCCATGCCACCCAGAAGTGTACAATTTTAGTGAATGGAGTACTGACAGGCATCAGCAGCAAGAGCAGGAGGAGGAGGCAGTAGGCCATGAGACGGAGCGTGGACCGCATTGGTAACTGGCATCTAGAGCTTGGTGTAGTGCATCATCAATGCCATCCAGAAGTGTCCAATTTTAGTGAACAGAGAACTGACAGGCGGCAGCAGCAGCAGAAGGAGGCAGTGGGCTCTGAGATGGAGCGGAGACCGCATTGGTAACTGGCATCTAGAGCTGGGTGTAGTGCATCGTCAATGCCACCCAGAAGTGTACAGTTTTAGAGAAAGGAGTACTGACAGGTGGCAGCAGCAACAGCAGGAGGAGGAGGAGGCGGTGGGCCCTGAGATGGAGCGGAGAACGCATTGGTAACTTGCATCTAGTGCTGGGTGTAGTATGTTGACAATCCCACCCACCCAGAAGTGTGTAATACAATTTTAGTGAATGGATTACTGACAGGCGGCAGCAGCAACATCAGGAGGAGGAGGCGGTGGACCCTGAGAAGGAGCAGGGACCGCATTGGTATCTGGCATCTAGAGCTGAGTATAGTACATTGACAATGCCACCCACCCTGAAGTGTTTATTACAATTTTAGTGAATGGAGTACTGACAGGCAGCAGCAGCAACAGCAGGAGGAGGAGGCGGTGGACGCTGAGAAGGAGCGGGGACCGCATTGATAACTGGCATCTAGAGCTGGGTGTAATCCATCGTCGCCACCCAGAAGTGTGTAATACAAATATCTGAAATTTTTGAAGAGCGGTAAACGGTAGGAAGGTAAACGATATTGCTAGTTTGCATCATGAAGTTGATGACATGAATGCCAACCCTCAATCTTACAATACTTAGCGGAAAAATTAGGAAAAGGCAATGGTACCTATCAGTGTGACAGTACTGGGGGGGTTTAATTGGCAGTTTGTCGGCCTCCCGGAAGCAGCATAAATGTAAAGTAGATTGCTAGCTGGCACAATGGCAAGCATGACATTCAAAAATTCAACCGAGGCAGGCTCAGCTGACAGGGTGTTGGTGATAGGCAGCCACAGACTCAGCAAAGTAGCAATGTTGGTTCACAGAGGCATCTTGGTTGGCCAGTGAGTACTTGTGTCGGTCAATCAGTGACATCTGCAGTGGGGATTTGATATTTGTTAGTAATCCACCTTTCGTTCATTTTCAAAAAGAGCCAACGTAGTTATGCACCACGTGCTTCATCCATTCTCGATGGTTATGCCCCTGCACTTTACTTGTTTGAGGAGGTCGCATCAGGTTTCGCCAGGCATCCAGAAAATCCCCCCTGCCTTGGCCTGGACTTTTGAAAGTGTGCGGCCTGCTGCCACCACTGCTGCTGCCGCCGCTACAGGTGGATATGGTTGGGGCAGTGTCCGCCTGAGCTCCCTGTGTGGAATGTGGTGTGCGGAACTCCTCACACAGCCGGTCGCATAGTATTCTGCTCAGACGGTTTACCTTTTCTTTCTCTTGCGCCGGGTTGGGTAGAAACTGTGACATTTTGTCTTTGTAGCGGTGATCCAGTAGAATGGCCAGCCAGTAATCATCCCGGTTTTTGATGCTGCAAATGTGGGGGTCCCTTCGTAGGCATCGCAACATGTGGACACACATATGAAAGAGGGCTTCCCTGGGCTTATCCTCCTCCTGTCCCTCAGTAAGCGCCAAAACATCTTTCTCCGCATCACCCAGCTCCTCCTTTTCAAGCTGCAGCAGTTTCTGTTGCTCCATCGCCTGCACAATGCCTGGGGCGTGACAGCACAAATGCGGGTTGGACGGGTCTTGTCCAGCAGCCCCAACATGGTGTCCCTCATCATTATCTTCCTCCTCCTCTTGAAAACCCTGATGCTGGTCAGTGTCCCTTCTTGCTCCTCCTGATGCTGAGTGCTATGGAATGGAATGTCACCCTTATACTCCTCCCCCATTTCTTCCCCTCCTCTCCCATCGGCACTTTCCATCAGGCCACACAGTGTGTTATCAAGCAGAAAGATGATGGGTATGACATCATTCCAGCCTGACCGCTCCCGACTCAAAGGGGGCCAGTACCTTGCACAGCATCTCCATCTGCAGCCACTGGACACTGGTGAAATAGCTTGGTTGTGTGGCTGTACCAAGGGCCCCGCTGCCTTTATGCACCATGCTGACCAAGTAATGGCGGATGGCTAGCTTTTGCTCACCCAGACGCTGGAGCATGTGCAGGGTGGAGTTCCATCTGGTCACAGTGTCACAAATGAGTCTTTGCAGTGGCAGCCTCTATTGGCGCTTGATAATGCTAAGCGCCGCAGCGGCAGTAGGGGAATCGGCGTATATGGCTGCAGATGGTGCGAGCCTGTCTCAGAATGTCCTGCAGTCCTGGGTACGTGCAGAGGAACTTCTGCACCACCAGGTTCAGTACGTGCGCAAAGCGGGCCACATGTGTTATGTGGCCCATGAGGAGCGCGGCCACAAGGTTGGCCCTGTCAAAGGCCCTGCCCTGCCCTGGCAACGTGTGTGCTTAAGGGAGCTGTAGTGGCGTGCCCGCTTAACCCCAGTGTCCTCCGCTGCTGGCCTTTCAGGAGAAGTGTTGAAAAGAGAGGGGTTGGTGGTAGAAGGAATGAAGAAGCAGGAGGAGGAGGGAGAGGACTGGGGTGGCCCATGCTTTTCCGCCACAACCCTCAGCGGGGGTACCAGGTGCTGCAATGCCTTATGCAGACTACCGCCCACTGAGCTATGCAAGGCCACCCAGTAAGCGGTGAAAGAAAAGTAGCGTCCCACTCCCTGCCTGGTTGGCCATCAGGTCACGGAAGGGAGCAGAGTCCACAATGCTGAACGGCAGTAGCTGCAAGGCCAAGAGTTTGGCTAGACAGGAATTGCGCTCAATTACTCATTTGTTCGTTGGGCCCATAGCTTGGTGCCTTGCGCAAAACTCCGGTAGAGTGGGCTGAAGGAACTGGGAGCTGAAGGGGTCATTGGGGTACCCATCTTGTGGCGACAAACGTTGTCTGACACCACAAAACCTGTGGGCAGAATCTGATACTTCATCGCAGTTAGAAGTCTGGCTGGTACCAACCTCCTTAGACATAGTAGCAATGACAGTTGAAGGTGGAGAAGGAGTCAATGTAGGTGGAAGAAGAGAGGATAACATGGTTGCACCTCCTTCAAGAGAACGCAAGTACTGCTCCCACTTTGGTTTGTGGTTCTTGCGCATGTGGGAAAGCAAGGATGATCCGGCCTGTCCTCTGCGGATGTGCCTGTGGCACAGGATGCAGATTGCTACGCACCCGTCATCGTCTGTCAGCGTGAAAAAGGACCACACTGGAAAGGTTCTTTGCCTGCCTTTGCGTCTGCTGGGTGCCCTGCGTCTTCTCCAGCTCTATCTCCCCCACGGTCACATCATCTCTGACTGTTCCCCTGCTTGTGCCCACTGGTCTGTGTGTTCTTTGGGATTCACATGAGGCAGATGTGCGGCCCCTTCCATCCCCAGTCTGTTGCTGCTGCCTTTCCTCTACGACTGTTTCAGAACTTCTGCTAGCCCTTACATGAACTGGTGGTTCCCCAGGTGACATCACGGTCATCATCATCCTCATTTTCATCTAAGCCAACATCTGCAAATGCAGCCTCTCATCCAGAACCCTCACCCAGTAAGTGCTGACCACACTCTCCAAGTGTCTCAAAGTCTGCTCCTCAGGCTGTTCGTCAAACAACAAAGGAGAGTCATCAGGAGGTACAGGCACTCTAACTCCTGTCTTTGCTCCTGTCACGGCTGTGCTGGTTGCTGCTGCTGCAGAAGAAGAGCCTGCTGCTCTTGAGGCCCCTGAGACCTAGTCCACAATACTCTCCACATGACGTGGCTGTATAATTGTAGTACGCCCTCTTAATACATCTACCAGCGTACTGGTGCTTCGCACACATCTCTGACCTGTTTGACCACTTGTGCTGATGCCTCCAACAGTTTGATGCTGCTGCTGTCTTACAGTGGCGGACTCCCGGGGAGTATGCCCCCTGCCAGATGCAGCAGGTCGCCCAACGCCACGCCTTCTCCTGCGTCGACCGCTCATCTTTTACTTATTTGGGCAAAAATGCATCTGTACCAAACAATTTCTTTGGTAAATAGGAACAGCTATCAAACGCTGAAATCTCTGTATTTTTTATATAGTATGACAGACATTTTTTGTACCAAATGCAGAAATTTTTTTTTAACAAACGGTTTTCTTTAGTAAATAGCAAGAGGTATCAAAGACTGAAATATATGTATTTTTTATATAGTAGAACAGAAATTTTTCTGTATCAAAAAGTTAATAGCAAGCGGTATCACACACTGAAATATCTGTATTTTTTTAGAGTAGGACAGAATTTTTTCTGTAGCAAACTGGCTTTTTTGCTAAATACCTGCCTTTCTCCTGTTTGCGACCCCCGGGGCACTAGAGGTTAATTAACCTCTAGTGCCAGGGATCGCACACTGTTCTCAATGAATGCGACCACTAGCTCGATCGGCGAATTTACACCAGCCATTCTCGATTACAATTTCGGTAAGCCAGAACAGCCAAATTTGCCGCGAGATCGAGTTTTAAAAACTCGTTTGCACATCCCTACTTCCTAGTAAAATTAAAATAAATATTTAAAAACATATACCCCACTGATGCCTCAAGGAAGGAGCTTATTGTCAGTCTTTACTTCAAACTTTGCACCTTACAGAGAGTCTCCTAGCTTGTCCACCACTGTCCACTTCAAGGCCAAAAACTCTGGTTTATGAGAGGGATAGTTCTTCTCCGATGGTGACAAACTTCTACTCACATAAGCAATGGGCCTCAACTTTCCTCCATGCTCCTGATACAACCTCTCCCCCTATTCCTTCCCTGCTTGCATCCGTGCAGTTCTTAAGGACAAGCTGGGTCAGCATAGGCCAGCACTGGGGCATGTGTGAGACTCCACTTCAATTTAATAAAAGCCTCCTGACAAGTAGCAGTCTATTCCTCTTGGATGTTTTCTTTGGACCTCCGAGGTCCTTTCTCAGAGTGTGTTGAGATAACTGGCGTGAGTTCACCCTCTTCACCCTCAATCTTCAATAGCTCGTTCAAAGGCCTGGCAATTTTGGCGAACCCCTTCACAAATCTTCTAAAATAAGAGCAGAACCCGAGGAATGATCTAAGCTCTTCCACAGTTTGGAGTCGCGGCCAGGTGGTACAGCCTCCAGCTTGGAGGGATTAGTGGCCACACCATCTGCCGAGACAACATGTCCCAGGTAAGTAACAGATGGAAGACAAAATTGGCATTTTTCTAGGGACAGCTTGAAGCCTTCATTCGTGAGACGATCTAAGACCTTTATCAGACGTTCCTCTTGTTCTTCCCGAGTTCGCCCGAAAACGATCAGGTCATCCAGGTACACCAGTACTTCCAGAAGATACATGTCACCCACTGTCCTCTCCATCACTCGATGGAAAGTGGCTTGAGCTCCTTTCAGGTCTTGAGGCATCCGATTAAACTGAAAAAATCCAACAGGACAAATGAAAGCCATCTTCTCCTTATCTTCGGGATGCATGGGAATTTGATGATACCCACTTCTCAGATCCAGCACACTAAGCCACTTAGCCCCTGACAAGCACTGTAAGGTATCCTCAATACTCAGAGTGGTGTACTGGTCAGGTATGGTCCTCCTGTTCAATGTATGATAATCAATGCATAAACAGAGGGACCTGTTCTTCTTCCGGACCACTACAATTGGTGAGGCATAAGGGCTTCCTAACTCACGCATAACTCCGGTCCTCTTCAGCTCACTGAGATATTCCCAGAGATCATCCAAATCTGCCAGGGGAATCCATCGAGACCTTTCTCGGAATGGCGTGTCATCAGATAGATTGATGCGATGTTGAACACTCTTTGCACATTCCACATCAAACTCATCAGTGGAGAACAGCTTTGGCCGCTCTGACATTATACCCTGAATTCTTTTCTTCCATTCGTCAGGCAGTGGAGAGGCGTTTGAGCAGGGCAGCTCCTCTACGAGTTCATCGGACACTCCCCCCACTAAGAGAGAAGGAGCAATGGAGGTGACGGGCTTCACTTATCCCAATAGCATCCAAGCCCTAAGCTCCATCATTGAACCAGTGGTTTTTATGACACTTATAGTAATTTTTCCCTTATTTCGTTTCAGATCCCGAGTGGGTACTGTCTCAGGTACCAGCTCAACTCTAGCCTCCTGGCATTCCCCAGAGACTATTTCCAAAAGCAAATAAGGACCCGGCTGTTTTGTATGTCAACCGCACTTGGCATGCCACCTCCCCCGGTTGTAAGACTCTGTTTTTGTTCTCCAGAAGCCACAATTTTCCCACTCCTTCTGGTGGGGCATCCTTTTCCTTAAGGAGGCTCTGATATAGAGACTTCAGTGAAGGATGAATTTTCTCTGACGAAGGACCTTCATAGTTTGTCACTATGATCAAGGAATTTCTGGAGGACCCAGGGGAACAAGGGCACACAATGGCAAGGGTATTGTAAGGCCCTTCTGACCCAGCCAACTGAGGATCCACAGTCAATCTGATCTGAACATAGCCATCATAGGGAAGGTTCTGGGCACCAACACCCCAAATCTTCAAACTCTCCAATGTCTGTATTTGTATGCGCTTCAGATGCTTATCATAGAAGTCCCAGTTTAATAGGGTAACCTGGGCTCAAGAGTCAAGGAGGGGCTTAGTATATATCCCTTTGACTTTAATAGGAATCACAGGGGAGGGCCCAATCAAATCTTTGGGGAGTTTCTGAATATCGATTAACTTTGAGGTTCCAGTGGTCTGAAAACCCCAGCTTTTTTTTTTTTTCTCTTTTCCTGAGCAGAGCTGGAGGCTGGTGTGCCTGTCCCCTTCATAATGAGAAGGCAGTCCTAGGCATAGAGGCTAACATTTTCCCTTTCTCTTCCTCAATTTTGGGAATGGAGCTGACTAAAATTTTAGGACACCCAGTTGGCTCCCTCACTGGGACCCTTGGAAGTTTCCCTGATGCTTTTCTGCAAGTAGTTGCTTGGTCACCTTCTTCAAGTTCTCTTGGTTGGGGCATTGTTTCTGGAGATGTCCCTTTTCACCACATCGGTAGCAGTATCCCCATATTGGTCGTGAAGTAGGCACGTACATGGTCCCAACCTTGTTTTTGGTGGCCTCTAACAGTGGTCTAACTTTCATGGCCACTTTTATTTCAGCTTCTCTATTGTTTCTTTAAACTCTACGTGGGATCTGGTCTCATCTGAGACTGTGATTGCGCAAACTTCCATCAAGGTAACCACTTGGCTTTGCAATTTGGTCAACCTGGAGTCAGTGACTTCAGTATTAAAGGACACAACATCTGTAGATAACAGTGTAACTCCAGCATTCTCCATGTTCTCCAGCATACAGACTGATGCAGAAATGGGCAAATTATTCTGGAATTTGGCTTCTAAAAGGGCCTCTTCCTCTCTCACTTCTCGGATCAATTGGGTGTAATACAGCTCCATCCCTTCTTTCTCTTATTCCTAACTTCCACATGACTGGGTCCAAAGGTTGATCCCCTTGCAGTACCTGAGCGATTCTCACTTGATCAGTCTCCATCGGGTCCACCCCCTTCTCCAAAAGGATTTGATGGAGTATCTTGTCCAGTCGAGTGATATAAGCAGACAACTTCTCACCCGCACTCTGATAAGTGTGCTGAAATTGGTACAACAACTCTGATATCTTTTCAGTTCTACCAAACACATCATCAGGCGTCCAGATAATCTTGAGCCGCACAATCCACCTTACACAGAGTCAAGTTTCGAATGGCCTCTGCTGAGGGTCCTTTTTAGATTTTCAGTTATGCGTTGTTTCTTGTGAAACTCAGGGACGTTCCATTCAGTCAAAGCCTCAGCGGCCAGGTCCACCCAGGATTCAAAGTCGTCTTCACCCACGGGTGTGGGTTGTCTCCCTGAAAAAAAACCTAACTTGCGGTACCCGAATCTGGTGGAGGGCTGGGTAGGTTTTAAACACCTCTCAACCAGAGGGCATTCAGGACATCTGATCCTATTACATTCTGGTAACTGGCAGCTCCTATATATGTTATACTTGTGGCAGCAGGTGGTTTCTCCCCTCCCTGTAATATCTCGGATGGTGGGACGGCACTCAATTCAGGAGTGATAATATTGGCCGGTTTATCCTCAGGAAGCAGTATACTTATGGGTAACTGCTCCCGTGATATAGGGTCTCTCCATTCCAATAATGCATAAGGTCTGCGTTGGGTCAGTATTAATATCTAGCAGAAAATTCCTGCCCATACCAGACCACCTCTGGCTAACTTCGCAAATTTGTGGATCAGTCCATGTTACAACAGGCAGCTGCAACAATATACAATTCTCTGAAGAGGATTTGTGATGCTTGCACCACTCTGCAACTGTCTGTGGGTCCATTATGTAATGCAGGCAGACCCAGGAATCCAAGTAGGCTTAGAAAAAAAAGGAGAATTAGGAGAAAAAAATCCTGGATGAGCCCCCACGTGTAGCACTTCCTCCCTCAGGAGGGGCTGGATATTTACGGTTTCTCCTGACTATGCCTCTTACTCTGGTCTGGCTCAATACACCAATAGAATGAGTTAAAAAAAAAAGGAGTTTATTTTTGTTACCATTAAAATAAAGTGAGTTTAGGAGGTGAATAACATAATTTAGAATAAAAAAAACTTGAATGGAGTGCTTATGAGTCAAATAGTTCTCCTCATTGGGAAGAGCAGGGGGGGGGGGGATAAATCCAGTTCTTAAGAATAAGGGCAAAGGGGAAAAAAAGAATCAAAGCCACCAGCAGGCTAACAGCTAATAAGTATTGAGTTCCAAGGCAGGAATAGGTTATATCTGACACTCCAGTTCCTATAAGTCAGTAGGAATTTGTTGAATGCAGAAGACTGCTGTTAACAGTAGAGAAAAGATTCTTCATACAACAGGCAGTACTTATCTGAAGGTCCACAGCCACCTGTTCCACTTTGAATGGCTGCTCAGCCTCACAGCAGATGCACTAGCCTCCTTGCTTCTGCCACCTGAATCAATAGCTTCCCTCTTGCTGCTCTCTTAATCAATGTGCCCAAGCTAGGCTGGTTCTTCACTAGAGAGTCTCTCCCTTCTTTTCTTTCTCCTCCAGAAAAACTCTGTCCTCCCAACAAAATGTTCCCTCAGCCCTCTCCCTCCATGCAACAGGCTCCTCCTTTCTTTTGTTCCCTCTCCATGCTGCCATCTAGCGGTAGGCACAGTGTCTTCATACAATATAATGACATTGCTAACAGCATTAAACCTTAAAGTCTTTAAAGGTCATAAACACATCTGCTCCCTTACATGGGCTACAGGCATAATTTTTTCACAATTTATTTTACCATCACATACAGACCTGGGTCCAAAAATGATAAAGCTGATGCTTTATCTTGTATTTTCCCTGAAGCAGGGTTTCGTGCAGAATATATTCCTCATTCTATCCTCTCCTCTCACTTTGTGATTGCGGTATTGTCTACCAGTCAGTTCTCACCCGATATATCGATCCTTTTAGAGCCTCACCAGTTCCACCCTCCTCCAAGTAAACCCTCAGGTTGGTTATATGTGCCACTGCCTCTAAGTGTGCAAGTTCGCTATCAGTTTCATGAATCTAAGGTTACTGGACACCTAGGAGAGAAAAAGATATTGGCACTACTGGCATGCCATGTGTGGTGGCCTTCCCTTCCTGAGGATATTTGAGCATTTGTTAAGGCTTGCACTACTTGTGCTCATAGTAAGACTCCACTCATAGCTCCGGCAGGGACCCTTCAGCCACTGCCTGTCCCTGACAAACCCAGGATCCATATCACTCTGGACTTCATAGAGGATCTACCAGTTTCCAGAGGATGCACTGTAGTTTGAGTCGTGGTGGATCGGTTTAGTAAAATTGCACACTATGTACCCCTTCACAAATTGCCTACTGCCAAAGGATTATCACAATTGTTATATAGTAGGTTAGGTTGAAAAATAACATAAGTCTATCAAGTTCAACCACTAGCAACTAGTTCATTGAGAATATCTTCCATTTGCATAGTATCATAGACAATGTAGTCTCTGATAGAGCTGTGCAGTTTGTATCTGAATTCTGACGTTTGTTCTGCGCACGTCTGGGCATTTTTCTTTCCTTCTCTTTCTTTTCCTGAAACAACCGCCAGACAGACCCCAGACAGACACCAGACAGAGAGGACAAATCAATCTTTTGAGTAGTACCTCCACTGTTTTGTTTCAGGCTGTCAGGAGGAGGAAGGGGCAGATTATCTTCCATTCGCTGAGTTTGCGTTTAACAACTCTGTACATTCCTCTACTAAGATGTCTCCATTTCAATGTCTTGGTGGGCAGAATCCAAAATGTTCTGGTTCCCCCTCGAAAATGCCTACATTATAAGATTGGCTCACCCACATTACCACAATTTGATTTCAAGTCCAGCAGAATTTGAAGCAAGCTTCTGGGAAACAGAAAAGATTTGCTCATCGACATAGCCTTGGTGTCATGGATAACGGGGAGGGGAGGAAAACAAAAAGGGACTAGGCCTTCAATGGCTAGGGAAAAGGAAACGGTCACCCCTTATGAACACCCTATCCTAGCCCTGACTCCTGACAGTATGAATATCCCCTGATTGTGGGAATACTCATACACTGGAACCTAGGCCCTAGTAGCCCTGAATAGCCCTAGGAGTAGTGATTGGGCTTAGTGGACTGATCACCCGTGTATGACTTTGGCTTTGGATTGGATTGACTTTGGATTGTCCGGTAGTTCTTGTACTGCTTATCTGTGGGACCCTGGTCTGCTGCCATACCATCCCCATGACACCATCCTTTGAGCAGAGCTCACCGGGGCCGGGGCTGAGCGGGAGCTTACTAAAGGTGAACTGGCATCTGGTGAATACTGGTGCTGACCAGACCCTTACAAGAAGCCTTACAAGAAGCTTACAAGAGCTTTTCGATTGCTAATTAGTGGCGTACTAAACCAACTGACATCAAAACAAAATACCAGTTTTGAGTTTATTAATCTTTTACCAATGAATGACACTTCTTTGACCCACTGTCAATCAGAAATATTCTGATATATTCTGACAATCAGAAACATTAAAACTTTGCCAAATTAAAGTACACATGTGCTCAAGCGATGCATACTAAAGTATATATTTTTTTTTTAAGTGGTATTTGAACTTTAAAACAATCTCTCATTCATCCTTGTATGTATTGGAGAATATTTTACCTAAACCTGTCATTGTGGACATTAAGGATAGTTGAAAAGCTACTTGCTTTTTGACCCCTTCCCTTTTGGCTTGCCAGACCTTTTAGGGATGGGGTGGGGGTAGACAGGCTTGTTGCCCTATTTCCAATCCAAGAAGGTACGAGGCCTAATAAAGGTCTGGTATTAATATTGGGGGGGGATCTCATTCTGTCAAACTGGCTTTGTGTGGACCACTAAAATCACCGGCTTCTGATCGTGCATGCGCGTGGAGCCAGATGTCAATCAAAATTTTCCCCCATAGTGACGTCATCATGAAATAGCCCCGCCCACTCTCCCATCGCAGATTTAAGCCACGATGGGAGAGTGGGTGGGTTATGTCCAGGGATACAGCCCGCCCACTTCCCTGCTCCTGGGACTTGTACGGGGATGTGTTCTGCGGCTCTGCTGGTGTGCCCCGCTAGCGGGGTCCTTCTCCTGTCCCCGCTCGAGGGGGCACCGGCCAGAGCTGCGGACCACCGGTTGGCGACCGCTGACATAAAGCAATTTGCTTAAAGGATGCCAGGAGATTAGGAGCAAACCACCCGTGGTGGATTCTACTATGAGCATTTAAATAAATTGTTCAGCAAAGCTGCCACCTCCTTTGCCTCCTGTCACCACCTGCCATTTGTCAAATAAAGTATAATAAAGAGACTGTTCAATGTTAAAATTTTTTGCAAACAGTTTTCAGGCTTAAAACTGATCAAAACCACTAGGTAAAAACATTGGATAGCAAAAATACCAAGTAACAAGAATTCTAACATTAACAACAAAGCTCTAAAGTGTGTTTAAACTTCAATCAAACTTTGGTCATAAAAAAATAACTTGTACTCCATTTTCCAGCCAATTAAAATATTAAGCCTAGCATTTTAGAATATTTTGGTCTGTGCACTTGCACTATAATATTTAACTTTACTACATATTTGAAACAGATCAGAATAGAGGAAGCTCTGTGCGCTGCAAAGAAGGTAAGATTTTTCCTGGTTTAGATTTAGTCAGTTCTTGCATATGCAAGATACAGGTTAAAAGAAAGGGTAAATACTTAGTTAAGAGGCACTGCTCATGGCAATCATATAGTCATATATTAGCAATAATCTTCACTTTCCCAAGTTTTAAAGAATTAGCTTTCTCTGGGTGCTTATATAAAGTTATGATTGACCTCACACCCTTTATTGAAATGATAAACCGTACTTGTATGAGTAGAAGCAAACATCAAATAAAGGTTATATCATAACTGCCAACCCCGTTAACATCACAACCATCCCAAATTGTTAGGGCAAAAAAAAGCTAAACCATTAAAAAATTGCTTCTTTCAGTTGCAAATATCAGTTTAGCCAATTGATGGGGAAATATACACTTTCAAAAATATCTTACACTTTAATCATCTCCTGTATTAGGTTTAGGTATTACTATGATTACTGTTTCGTGTAAAGGTAAATATGGGGTATCCTGCTAAGGTTAAAAGACAAAACTTTTGTATTTTTAGTATTGGACAGAATCTCCGTGAGCACTTAAAGTTCCTGTAGGATTTTTATTGCTGCCTGTGTCTTCACTTTAAGGAGTTTTCTCCTTTTATTAGTCCTCACTAAAAATGCCTCGGACCACCAAAATTTTCTCGTGGAACACCAGTTGGCGACCAAAGTTTTCCTTTCAGGACATGCATGAACAGAAATCTTCTGCATGAAGGGCTGCCAACTCTTTGCAACTTTGAAAAACTGAACAATTTACTGATGGAGTATATTGTTTTACTGAAAACCAAAAATGTCCTAAGAAAATTTTTATAACAAATGATATGGGTATCTAACATTATTAAGTTAACATTATTAGGATGTATTGTTTATTTTGTAAAATGTATTGTGGTGATGCCTTGATGTACTCAAGTGTATGAAGAAGCAGTAATTTTGTTCCATGAAATGTGTTGAGTAGTGTTGGTCTAATGTGTCACTATTTGATTCGACCGCTATTCGTTTGAATAATGCATAATTATTCAGGTGATCAAACATCGAATTCGAACTCCATTAAAGTCAATAGGGGGAAAATTTGGGTTGTTATTCGGGTCGGTGGAGAGCTTCTACAGCCTATAAATACATTTAAAAAGACATGTCAAGTGTCTCTCAGCTTGGCACAACACTGTACAAGTAAAAATAAAATAAGGAAGTCTTTTTTCTGTTGCTGGCAAGTAGTTTTGGTGGAATAGCTCATGCCATTTTGTGGGTCGGCCAAGGGAACATACCGGATTTTACACGGTCTCCGAGTACAGCCAAAGAGGGACATGGTTTCACCGCTCCATTACAAGCCATACACATGCTTCAGAGTACAGGCAGAGGTCTCTGAGGGCGGTCTTTCAGTCCAAAAATTAGCCAGCTAGACAGCTCTGTTATATGTTACAAGTGACAGATGGCAGCAGCAGCAGCGGTAGGAGGAGGCGGTGGGCACTGGGTAACTGTCATCCAGAGTTGGGAACTGGGCAGGTGGCATCAGTTACAACATGAGGAGAAGGTGTTGGGCCCTGAGAAGGAGCAAGGACGGCATTAGAGGTTGAGGCCATCACCCACATGGACAGTGTCGAAGCTGTAGCTATTGTAGAAATGAATGGATCAACGAGATTCCAATCCGTACCTACTATGTAGCGAAACCACATAAAATGGAACAGGCTTGGCGGAATAGGCGGGAAAAGAGGACCCTGTTGAGCCTGAGTCTAGTCTGGCATCTAGAGCTGGGTACTGAGCATTGGGCAGGCAGCAGCAGTAATAGCATGAGGAGGAAGTGGCAGGCCCTGAGACATAGTGTGTATGGCTGTGTTACTCCTCCTGCTCTTACTGCTGCCACCTGCCCACTGCCCAGTACCCAGCTCTAGATGCTAGACTTGACTCAAGCTCAATAGGGTCTTTTTGCCCCATTGATTCCA
>NC_092861.1:99606414-99706370 GCF_032062135.1 Pyxicephalus adspersus
CTATGGACATTAAAAAATGCCCACACGGGCGAACATCCAACTGGGCCGAAAGGTGCTCTGGAGCTGGTGGTCGTGGTGGCGGTCGCGGTTGTTGAGGCATAGCTGTGGTGACAGGCAGCTTCCGACGATGGATGACTATGACTTGCCTCACTCTAATGTGTTCCGTTACGCATTTCTCTACAGGAACCCACATTCGGCTATGCCTAAGCGACAGTATTTTGCACAAAAATGTGTTCCTGCTTTGCATTGGTTGGTCGATATATTTCCTATACAGCTTACTGGGTAACTTTGGTGGCAACAGGGGAAGATGCAGCTGCAGCAATGCATACCTACCTCCGCCCAGAGCACATCGCCATGTAATTTCCTCCTCAACCTCCACTTCCACCTCCTTCTTTGACTCTTGTGCCTTAAACTATTCTTCAAGGGACACTTTGCAGTGGAGACTCAGCACCTCCTATTCGGCAGCATCTGTTTACCGCCAGCAAGATCCTGCAGTTTAGCTATTTCGGTGCACAATTCCTACGTTGCCCCCAGTCCTGAGGTTGCGAAGCCTGTGTTCCCTCTGCCGCAGGGGCACAGCCATTCCAAGTGCCTTGTGGGAGCAGGAGGACATATGGCTAACTCCCAACAGACTTCAGCCAGGCAAGGTCGTATGTGACAACGGGGCCAATCTGCTGGCAGGCCTGCGTTGTGGGAAGTCACACACGTACCTTGCCTGGCTCACGTCATGAACCTGATAGTACAGCGCTTCCTCAGGAATTACCCAGGCCTCCAGCCGCTGTTGCTGAAGGTAAGAAAGTTGTCAGCGCATTTCTGCCGGTCGTACACAGCCAGTGCCAGATTTGTGGATTCACAGCGAAATCTGAACGTGCCAGTGCACTGGTTAATTTGTAATGTGGCCACAGGTTGGAATTCCACCTTTTACATGCTGCAGCAGGAGGAGGAGGAGGATGTGGTGTTCTCTGAGACGGAATGGGGACGGGATTAGTTTCTGGCATCTAGTACTGGGCAGACAAGTACTGGGCAGACGGTAGCATCATTTACAGCAAGAGGAGGAGGCGGTGGGCTCTGAGACAGAGTATGGACAGCATTATTGTCTGGCATTTAAAGTCAGGTACTGGGCAGGTGGCAGCATCATTTACAGCAGGAGGAGACGGTGGGCTCTGAGACAGAGTATGGACGGCATTAGTTTCTGGCATCTAAAGTCAGGTACTGGGCAGGCGGCAGCATCATTTGCAGCAGGAGCGGAAGGCGGTGGGCTGAGACGGAGTATGGACAGCATTAGTTTCTGGCATCTAAAGTCAGGTTCTGGGCAGGCGGCAGCATCATTTACAAGCAGGAGGAGGAGGCGGTGGGCTCTGAGAAGGATCGTAGACTACATTAATATCTTGCATCTAGAGTTGGGTACTGGGAAAGCGGCAGCAGTAACAGGCAGTAGGAGGCATTGGTCCCTGGTACGGAGCGCGGACCACATTGGAGGTTAAGGCCATAAACTCTATGGACAGTGTAGAAACTGTATTAATTGGGACATTAATGGATTAACGAAAATCACACTTTCGATACCTATCATGTAGTTAAACCACATAAAAGGTAACGTACTTGGTGGAATACCCGGGGAAATACATACATTTTTTATCATTTGTGGATATCTAGCACGTGCTATCACAGTTAAATATATGTATTTGTCTCACATAAATATATACATTTGTATGGGTTTTAGGATACATATCCAAGTGCTATCAGAATTAAATATCTGTATTGTTTGTATAATAATACATACATTTTTATGGCTTTGGGATATATAGCACAGTGGGATCAGAACTAAATGTCTGTATTTTCTGTAGAGAAAATACCAAAGTTTTTATGGTCTTTTGGATTGATACAAAGTGCTATCAGAAGTAAATATCTAGATTTTTGAAAGAAAAATATTTAAATTTTTATGGCTTTGGAGATATATAGCAAAGTGGGATCGGAAAGAAATATCTATATTTTTTGGCGAGAAATACTGAATTTTTTATGGGTATTAGGAAAGATACGAAGTGCTATCATAATAAAATATCTGTATTTTTTTTTTTACAGAAATACAGAATGTTTTATGTTTATTTTGATAGATAGCAAGTGGTGTCAGAATTAATTCTTTGTATTTTTTTTTACAGAAATAAAAAAAAATTTCAATTTATTTTGATAGATAGCAAGTGGTATCGGAATTAATTATCTGTATTTTTTTTCCAGAAATAAAAAAAAAATTCAGTTTATTTTGATAGATAGCAAGTGGTATCAGAATTAATTCTCTGCATTTTTTTACAGAAATACAGAAAATTTTCTGTGTATTTTCATAGATAGCAACTTGCTATCCATCAAAATAAACATAAAAATTTCTATATTTCTGTAAGAAAAATACAGATAATTATTTTTGATATCACTTGCTACCTATCAAAATAAACAGAACATTTTCTGTACTTCTGTAAAAAAATACAGAAAATTATTTCTGATACTACTTGCTACCTATCAAAATAAACAGAAAATTTTCTGTATTTCTGTAAAAAATACAGAGAATTAATTCTGATCCTTCCTGCTACCTATCAAAATAATCTGAAAATTTTCTGTATTTCTGTAAAACAAATACAGAGAATTATTTCCGATACCACTTGCTACCTATCAAAATAAACAGAACAAGTTCTGTATGTCTGTAAAAAAAATACAGATAATTATTTCTGATACCACTTGCTACCTATCAAAATAAAAAGAAAATTTTCTGTATTTCTTTAAAAAAATACAGAGAATGAATTCTGATCCTTCTTGCTGCCTATCAATGGAAACAGAAAACGTTCTGTATTTCTGTAAAAAAAGGCTGTCTGCCACAACAAAGATGGAGGGGACATCCCTGCTCTAATTGGAGGGCACTGTGCATCATGGGGGAGGTGCCCAGTTGTTTGAGTGCATTGTGGGAGGTTTGAATTCGGGTATTCGAATGCAGCAAAATTCGGGTTGGGTCCACCCGAATTCGAACGGTCATGTTCTGGTCGAACATTAGGACGACCCGAATTCGAACAACAACACTAGTGTTGAGTTAAAAACGTCAACACTATTTTGTAAAAAATTTTTTTTTCTGATTGTAATGTAGTAAAGAAGAAAGTGTTTTTTGGCGTTGTCCAGCGTTAACCCCGCATTTTCATTTTTTAAACATTGCAAGCAACGTTATAGATAACGCTCATAGACGTACCTCAAGGAATGCCCATTGGAATGCACAGGAATTTCAAATTTGGGCTTTTAAAGCCTCAGGTTAAATGCTGGGAAAAACGCCCATGTAGACTAAGCCTTACATGCGTTTTTATAAATGTCCATGTGGACCCAGCCTTAGATCTGCATAACTGTCCAACAACTAAGTCTAAACAGCATATTTAAATTGTTTTAAATCACGTATGCTGTTACGCTACATACTGTAGTCCTTTAACACATCAGGTCAATTCGTACATAGGTAAATAGGAGTTGTGGTGCACATTTTTTGTGCATTGGAGCTTGCAGGTTCTCCCCGTGTCTGTGTGGGTTTCCTCCGAGTACTCCGGTTTCCTCCTACATCCCAAAAACATGCAGTTAGGTTAATTGGCCACCATCCAAAATTGACATTAGATTGTAATAAAGGTAGGGACATTAGCCCCTGATAGGGACAGTTAGTGTCATGACTATGGACTTTGTACAGCGATGCGTAATATGATGGCGCTATATAAATACTGTGTAATAATAATATTAATATTTGCATCATCATTTTATTGAGCTGCCTTAGACTGACTATGCTCAGGCCTGCATTGAGAATAATTATCCCTACACAGTCTCGGGTAGCAAGCAGCTTATATCATGGTACTAAATCACTGACTACCACCCTCGTTCTATGCTTTATGGCCTGCCCCTGGGTATGAGGAAGACATACTCACACACCAACCTCACAGCCTAATGCACCAAAGCACATCAAAGTGCACCAAAGCACATCAACAGCATGCTACAAAGTACAAAAAAAATGCAGGAATCCTTGAGAAATGAAAGGCAATATCTATATAATGTCACATATAGTATATGCTTGGAGATAAGCTAAATCGGTGTGTGTGTGTTTATATATATAGGGTGGGGTAAAATAATGGCCAAAGAAATGCAACAAAAAAACATAATAAATTCAAAATATTGTTCTTATAATCTACTTTTATTTAAGTCTTTTTGATTAGAGATTGTGGTGTGCATGTATGTGTGTGTACAGACACAGAAGGGCAAAGTGGGGGTGAAAGTGTATTGCTACACATTGTAAATCAATGTGCTGTCACCTGCATGGTTTTCTGTTGTTATGTTGAACTTGTTTATTGCACTGAATGGGGCAGCACACAAAAATGTATGGCATTGCATGTAGCAGTGCATTGTAAAAAAAAATCATTTGGGCCAAAAGTAGAAACAGGTCTTGTATATCACTTGAAAACTAATAATTTATATTTATTGTGTAGTTGTTTTACATAAGTACTATGTGCAACACAAGAATTAAAAGTTAGGATGAGCATAAATGGTAAGGCGGGTCTTAATCTGAGAATGGGCATTAAACATATTAATACACAGGCCTAAATTTGTTTTGATACCTTTCTCTTGTGATCAACTGTCTTACACAACTCTGATACACAGTGCTTAACACTAAAAACCTGCTGGCAGGAATACATAAGGATGGCCATATCTGCTTGTTGCTGCTTATTAGTCAAAGTCACAGGCTGGGACACCCATTGGGACAGTCCTAGTTGTATAGCTATATGGTAGGGTACAAGAATTGAGAACTGGCCTTATTCTTTGAGCATCTGTTGACTCAATGTATTCAAAATGCATTAATTTTTTTTAGCTCTCATTTGTTCACCTTTTAGCTCAAGCTCATGAAGAAACAGATGAGGGTTTTAAGTCTGTATCAGTTGAAGCACAATCAAAAGTTTATATGCCATCGGTCATCTGTAAACAAATGAAGGAAAGAAAGGACTGGGAGGAGGAACCAACAGAGAGACCGAGCGATCCAATGCAGAGCAGATGTGCTCCTGTTGAAAAAATAGTACTGAATGAGTTCATTGCATTTGGTAAAGTAACTAGAAATATTATCAATAAATGTATGTATCATAAATATCAAAAAGTTTATGTTCTGTTTTGAGAGACAGTTGTTATAATGTATGTATTATCCACAATCATGTTGGTAAGGTGATGTAGGGGTTAAGGTACATATTTTTCAAATATGAGGAGGAGGTGTGGGGCAGGGGTACAGAACACTTTCAAAAGCAGTCTGTATTGCACATCAATATGGGGTCCAAAATCAGGTTGAAGCCTTGAAGAATATCCAGATACCTCAGAGAAGATGTCTGCTTGATTTACATATGGTTCCCAGGACATTAGGTAATGGAGAATCCAAAATGTGGATTCACCGCAGTGGAGGAAAATGTTTTTAATGTAAACAACTTTTAGTGCAAGCGTCTAAGAGAGAATATACCTTTACCTTGGAAATATTTTACATGTCCTCTAAAAAATTGTCAGGGTTTCCCCAAGCAGTTAGGTAGTGCTGCATGCTAACTCAGGCAGAGACAGAGAGCGAGTTCTGCGCTTGTCAGCTGGACGAGGCAAACAGGCGTGGGACACGGACACTGTAAATGGTTTAGGGGGGGTTCCCAGCGCTATGGGAACTGACAGATATAGTGATGAAAATACAATTGCTAATTGTTCTCCCTATTAACCTCCTTGACGGTCTGAATATGTAAGTATTTTTAAATGTCAAAGCAGTAGATTTAAAAATACTTAATATTTAAATTTCCCACCTGGTCCTGCCCCCCAGCCACACACTCGCACGCCCCATGCCCAGCCGCCATCTGCGCCCCCAACGTTCACACAACGGGGTCGCAGATGCCGGGTGGGCATTGCTAGGGGATGCAGATGCTGGGTACCGCTGGAGGACGCAGCAGGCACCGCTGGAGGATTCCACGGGCATGTGGGGACCAGGTAAGTTTTTTTAAACTCCCTTACAATTCCATCCCGATTGTGGCTCAAGGTTACCACTTTTGGTACTGAAAATTAACCCCGAGCAAAACTCGTTAATACCTCCAGGGAGCTTAAATAACATTTATTATTTAATTCTTTAAAGTAACAATAATATTTGCACAAAGAAACCAGAGACAACATTACACTCAAGTATGAAAGAGGTGTTTCCTAAAAAAATCAGCTTAGATGATTTAAACCTTCCTATGACTTAAACTTCCAGACGTGTCTTTAAAATTATTTTGTGTAGCTTTTATGTTTATCAGATCAGTATATTGAATGAAAACAGTGTACAAATTTGTTCTGCGCTACAGTATAAATACTGAAGATTTTTTTGGTTCTGGGGAAGAGTGCACTTGCAGGCAAGGCTAGTTATAGTGTAGCTCCACTTTTTTTCTACTACTTTAAGAAGTTTTAAGAGAATAAAATGTAAGCAAATGCAAATGTAAATGTATTTTATTAAAATCATGAAACACCAAATATCTTAACAAGAACGAATACAGTAATCTAACTGTGCGTCATAAGAATTATGTTTTGGAAAACAAAGAGGAAAAAAAAAATCAGGGAAGAAACTAAATTTAAAATTTAGGGACCTATCTGGCTATAAAAAGTAGAAAAATAAAATAGTACAAAGGTAGAGAAAGGAAGATGAAAGAAAAGAAATACAATCGATAAAGTAATGGGACTAAAGTAGTAAAGAATGAAAGGTGAAAGTCTGACCCATGCAGAAGCTAGGGGTTGTTTCAGCTCATCCAGATATTGGATGTTATAGATAACACAGGGGCCAATCATATTTTTCAGTGTGAATATGTTTAATCTATGTAGGTGTTAAAACTTATTTTGCTGGTTTGCAATAAAGTTGCTTTTAACTATTTAAATTAAATGCAAAGTGAAGGTGGCCATGTCCTGTTTAGTTGCTGGAAATTGCACCTATTCAGCAGTGCCTTCCAGGCACAGTAGGTACAATAGATTAGTATATTAGTTAATAAAAAAATAGATAAGTATTATGGATCATTATATACCCTAAAGTAGATTTAAGCACATTCCATGTCCAAACGTACAGTAGATTAGTAGAGTGGTTTCTCTGCAGCTCAGGAACCACCCTACTTCCCCAACCCCACTCTCCCTAGGCCTCCCAATGTGCCAAAAAAAATAATATAGAAGTCATTTTTCCAAACCTGCACTGGAATTCATGTCATGGAGTCACGCCTTCTAAAAAAAAAAAAATGTTTGGGAAAACAACAACACGACCTTAGGATTTCTAAATACCATTTATCTGCAATTAATGAAATATCTTATGTTAATCTACTATTATCACTCAGTGTCCTAAGCTCTTATACATACAGAAAATATGTATTATTGTATGTGAATATTTTTTTTTCTGGGTTATTTATGTAAAAGTGTCATTCATTCTGAATTTGTTTATGACATTAAGCAAGGAGACAAAACGGTGCCAGGGAGCTTTTGGAATCAGAACGTAAATATGTCTTGAACTTATCTCATATTCTGAAGATCAGATCAACTTTACAAGGGTCTGCAATCAAAAGGAGTACTAAAGAGAGAAGGTATTGCATGATATCTTTTTGTCTTTTGATGATATAAACATTATAACGATCACTTACCTATCTATTTTTTTTTTTGCATGAAATGTAACTAGTAAAATTGAAAAAATTTATGTTAGGGTCATAGCTCACCTGTATTACAAAACATATGTTTACTGGTTTCAAAAAGCAATTTTCTGCTGTAGATTTTAGACTACTGATCAGACTTAGGGGGAGTACAGATAGAATTATCTACCATTGGCTTAAAGAACATAGTTTTTTCTAAATTAGGCTGGATTCTCTTGGCCCAAGGAAACAGTCTTTTTAGACTATAGCACCTTCTGGATTACAATTAGTATACAGTCCTTGCATGTCCTTTAAAAGCACATAAAAATATACAAATTCAGCTATCCTAGTGGCCTATTATTATTATTACACGTTATTTTTATTTTTATATTAGCGCTTTTCACTAACTGTCCTTCAACAGGGGATCACAATCTAATGTCCCTATTGTGATATTAAGTCCTAAACCCCCTTTTAAATATAAAATAGTTTCTTCTAAAATGCCATTGTCTGGAAATTGTCTCTCCAGCAGACTAGGGTCATAAATTTCCCCTTATCAGGTATTTTTTATCTGACAACCAGGGTCCTTCCAGACCCTCTAGTCACAACACCTGCTGTGACTGTCTGGTTCAGAATTCAGATAAGGCTAGACAGAGCGTCTCAGATTGAACTTTTAGCTGTATTTTGAAACCCATTTAATAATAAGCTTTATATTTCTAATATACCATTCTGTAAAAAATAGTGGTTGACTGATTTGTAGTTGGATCGTTATGGTGAGCATTTTGAGACCAAGAACTAGTCTCCCAGGCCTCATGAAAGCCTGGAAACCATAATTAGCCTGTTCTGGTGTATAAGCCTGTTCTGGCTGTCATAAGTCTGCTGGTGCGTGGACTGTTGCTGAGCGTGCTGAAAAGTCTATGCTCAGGAGTGCAGACTGAGAGAGCGTTGCCCAGATTAAGGTATTTTTGGTACCAGTGATATTTATCAGTGCTCTGGTAAATTGCTGAGGACGCGGGATTGTCAGAGATAGCCTTTAGCATCCGCCGATATCCCTTGTCATTGTACCCATATTCACCCAGCCTGGCACATCACACTCTCTAGCAGTTTGCTGGTATCTGTTCTTACTTAGAGCATTAGTACAGGGTTAGGTGATTGACTCAGTACTGAAGGACTGTGACCCCAGGGGAAGCTGTTCTTGGAGATTGGCCAGTGTGAACATATACCAACAGTTCCCCACCCCATCTT
The DNA here is from genome assembly GCF_032062135.1 of Pyxicephalus adspersus. NCBI lineage: Eukaryota > Metazoa > Chordata > Amphibia > Anura > Pyxicephalidae > Pyxicephalus > Pyxicephalus adspersus. The sequence goes on from NC_092861.1 coordinate 99,615,300, forward strand.
TGTTTTTCTATCCTATGTGTTATTTTGCAACCATGCTTGGTCCAGTGGATTACAAACAAATGAGCAGAACTGACCTGAGTGACACCAAGGCAGAATTGGAGGTGGAAGGCATATATATTTGCCCAGGATTCTTCTTTTATGTGAGGTATATTTGCCCAAGATTCCTCTCCTGTGTGAAGTAGCAGGTGGAAGACTCTCACCTGTGAGATAATTAATGAAGAAACACTGAGGGTGGGGATATAACCTAGAGCTAGGAGCTCAGTCAGGAGCCTAATTTGGAGACACAGACAGGGGTCTGTGTGGGCTCAGCCTGGCTTAGAGAGACACAGCCAGGTGGACTGTGTGAGAGAGAGCTCTGTTTGCAGGCGCAGACAGTCGGTCTGTAAGGGAGCTCGGCTGAGAGACTCAGAAAGTCAGTCTTGGTGAGTGAGCTCAAAAGTGAATGGACGGTTGCTGAAACCTTTGTTTGAGCTGACAGGGAGAAGCCCTCCAGCTGATAGACAGGGATGTCTGATGTTTAGTAAGTACCGGACAGGCAAGGTTTTCTTTTGCTATTTTTTGTTATTTTATCCGCAATCTTTAAATAAACCTGACTACAAGTCAGCTCAAAACCTTTACCTCAGTGTGTGGTCTGAATTGGATGAATCAGACAAGTGTCCTTTGACCCCAGTAAAGGTGATCCTGAGCTTAACTCCTCACACCTGGTAAACCTATTGTCACGGATAACAGGGAGGGGAGGGAAACAGAAAGGTAAAACCCGGGACTAGGCCTCCAATGGCTAGGGAAAAGGGAATGGTCACCCCTTACAGACACCCTAACCTAGTCCTAACTCCTAACAGTATGAATATCCCCTGATGGTGGGAATACTCATACACAGGAACCTAGGCCCTAGTAGCCCTGCATAGCCCTAGGAGTAGTGACTGGGCTTGAGACTACTGGTTCCTTCCCTGATGATGAAAACCAGTGTCTCCCTGAGGCCTAGTAACAACCAAAGAACAACAAAACACCAAAAGTAGTTCAACTTATCTTAATATCAGATAGAGAAGCAGGAACTTTGGATAGGACAACACACCAGCTCTTCACATCCCAGAAGTGAATATCAACCGCATAGCATGAAGTGTGAGGCCAGACTAAATGGAGGAGCAGTAATGACCACCAGCTGCAGCTGATACAAGGGGTGTGGTCATTACAAAACAACACAGAAACAAGTAGAAACAAAGAGACAGTCAGATAACCTCACGTGCAGCTTGTCTCATAGATCTTCTAACTTCAGTCACGGAAGGGACCGTGACACCTATGTGAGGTCAAACGCATCCCAACAACCCAGAGGCAGACTAAAGAGCAGCTGATCTGCGCCTTGGTGGAGCAAGAGGGGCAGAGCAAGCTCATTAGGCGAGGTCGTTGGATACGACCCCTCATGCATCAGAGATGGCCCCAGAAGAGGGACAATCTTCCCCACTCGAGAACGTCGACAGACGTGGTGTCCAGGGTGATCGACTGGACAATCGGATATTGTCCCCAAAGGCTGATCTGCAGTTGCTGGGATCTGATGATCCAGGACTTCACCTTCAGCCTATGCTGCTTCAACAAGCAGCAGAGCACCGAGCTGAGATGGAAGCAGCAGAGCACAGAGCTGAGAGGGAGGCAGCAGCGGAAGAGCGCTGAGCTGAGAGGGAGGCACCTTAACTTTGAGAGACCTTAACTTTCCAGTGATGGACAAAGTCAGTGATATTGATACATATCTACTATGTGTCTTCAGTACCAGTTACCCAAGGAGAAGTGGGCTGATTACCTGACCCCAGGGTTGAGAAGCAAAGCTTTGGATGCTTTTGTAACATTGCCCTTTGAGGTAAATGATAACTATGAAGCCATAAAGGAAACAAAATACAACAAAAAAAAACAAAGTTCCGAGATATTTTACCAGAAGAGGTTTCCATCCCTGCATAAAGGGGCCACTGACACCCACAAAGAACTGATCCATCAGATGCGCAGGGGTGTGGACTGAGAGGATGTTCATCACACCTACCATAGCTAAATATCTTTATTACAGTTTAAGGTCAATTTTTTGGAGAAGCCAGACAACCTAACTGCATGAAATGTGGGAGGAAATTGTATACCTGGACGAAAGCCATGCATGCATGGGGAGAACCTGCAAAATCCATGCAGATAGTGTCCTGGCTGAGATTTAAACATAGGACCTATCACTGCAAAGGCCAGAAAGCTAACTTTTTTTTTAAGTTCAAAGTGATCCAGTCCCTTGGATAAAAAAAAACAGTCTTCATTTATAAGTAAATGAAGAGCAGGACTGGTTTGTCACATGGACAGCTGAGTGTTACAGTTTAACCTGGAAGAGGGGTTTCCTAAATATTCAACCTTGCTCTGCTGCGACTTGTGAACTGGACACAAGAAGCAAAGGCATGTGTGACTACCATTCTTGTCATTCTCACTTAGACACAGGAAGGAACAGTGTATGGTAGGTCGATTTTGGGGAAAAGATCAGCTGCTGGGAGCCTATAGGTAAAGCTAGTGATTAGTTCTTTCCCCTCTAATAGACATTTTTTTCCCACAGCTTTTATAGTATATGTTCTCCTTTACAGAATGTCTATTTGCACATATTGCAAAAATATGTTATAAAAATATGTTATATAGGCAAGGTACATTTGATGGACCCATTAAATACACCATATAGCTTGTGAGTGAGCCTATCTTTAAAATGAATCCCCATTCCTAACAAAATTGGCTTGCCTTGCATTATAACACACACACACACACACATAAAACACTGTATATTGATGGAGGCATGAAGTGCCTATTTTGTTGGTCATACAGGCTAACAGTTGAGATTTATCTTTTTTTAATGTGTCTGTAAATGATGTTGTGTTTACTGCCAAAATAGTAATGTGTAATATAATGCTACAATATTTTTTGATTGCAAGATAAAACTTTTAGTAATCATAAATCAAGGTAATATTACTTCACAAGCTGAACACATCTTCAAGGGTAACTTTTTGTTCATTTCTCAGTTTCTTTCCTGGTTCCTTGCGGTATTTGATTCAGCAACATCTGGACCTATTTCACGTATTACAGGAGAGAGTTGTCAAATGGTCTCGACAAGGAATCCTGGGAGATATATTTCTGAAGTTAACAAATGATGAGGTACACTATTTATATGTAGTTCTTTTATCATGTTAATAAGTAAGTATCCTACATGATAATGCTCCTTAGGTACACTGAAAGGAGTTTTGGGGTGCATCCCCACCAGTCAGTTTTGAACCTGGACTAAAAACATTGCCAGCAAGTAAAAACATTTCTTTTAGCTTTAAAAGTGTAAATAAGTAGTAGCTTATTTCTAGTGCCACAAGTCTTACTGTGTGAAGATCTTATCATTTACTTATATCCAGTCTTCCCCTGAAGTTCTATTTCTGGTATAAATGCCCCACACAAATCTACAACTTTATGTAGTAAAGAAATTATTTTCAGGAAGCTGTGCCTGTTTAGGATCCTAATAACAGACAGGAAATATATTGGATCTCCTGTCACTCCTCCTGACACCACACCTCAAGGTTAGTTCCGCCACTCGAACTCCATAGGGCCACCTTCCCAAAGCTATAAAAGTAACCCTCCTGTCCCCTGCAGGTGTTTTTTAGCTTTGAAAGTGTAAATAAGTAGTAGCTTATTTCTAGTGCCATAAGTCTTACTGTGTGAGGATCTTATCCTTTACTTCTATCCAGTCTTCCCCTGAGGTTTTATTTCTGGTATACATGCCCCACACAAATCTGTCAACTACATGAAGTAAACAAATGATTTTCAGCAGGCTGTGCCTGTTTAGGATCCTGATAGCAGACAAGAAATATGTTGGATCTCCTCTCACTCCTCTTAACATTACACCTCAAGGTTAGTTCCGCCCCTCGATCTCCATAAGGCCACCTTCCCAAAGCTATAATAGTAACCTTCCTGTCCCCTGCAGGTGTTTTTCTGTCCTCGCTGAAGGACCAAGCATTTGTTTCCCTGCCCTTTCCTCCCAGGTTCAGCCTCTCCAAAGGGAAATTCCCATCACTGATGATAAATCCATCATGTTTTGGGAACCCTAGTGCCAAGGATATGGTCATATGGAGCTTAAATAACCCCTTTGTTGTGGGTAGGTGAGCAATAAGGCAAGTTTGTTTTACCTGTTTTCTCTTACCTTTCTTTAGCATCCAAAACAGCTGTTCAGTGCCTTGCATATTTACAGCAAACTTCAGCTCACAGCCATTATGCAGAAGGCTGTAGTAAACGTGAGTTTGAAGGAAAGAATGTTTCCTTTGCTTTTTGTTGTATCTCTGGGGCCACCTGCTGAATGGTTCCTTGAAATTTCTGGCCTTGAAGTTTCTAAACCTCAAACAATAAGACTTTTTCTTTATTTTCTTTCTTTTCTTTTTTTTGTACATTGATTAAATCATTAGATGTTAATGGTTGCAATATGAACCAAAGCTCTGATAATGTCCAAACTACTTCATTAGGGGTATTTTGGGCCTCTAGCATCAGCATTTTTAGGCCAAAAACATTTTCTGTTTGCTACTTCTTTTTAGGTGCTCTGCTGACTAGTGGGAAATTTTATTTGTGGGTTTTTGTTGTATTTGGTTCTGAAAAGGTACGTATGTAAGATATTATTAGTGATGTATTATATGAAAATAAAAAAAAAAAATTTCAAGATATTGCCAAAAACCTTTGCTGCTAGCTATATTGCTGTCCTTTCTTTTAGTTGCTGGCTCACCCACTGCCCCCTCACAAGCATGCAAGCTGCTGCACAGGTAGGGGATTGATTTGGAAGATTTCTGCCACCTCTTTAAAAATGTTGTTTCTTTCTGTTGTCTAATAAAAGCCCTCCAAGAAAGCATCAGTTCAGTCTACTGTGCCTTTAAAAGAGGGTGTGTAACAAAGGATATTTCTCCATGTAGCAATGTGCAATTTGTGCCTCTCAGGTCAGCTAACACTGACACCACTAAACATTTTGGCTATTTGTAAAGGTGACTTTCTTCCCACTGGGAAGCAAGGTAACAAGCATTTATTCCACTGATCATCACACTAGTCTATGGTCATCTGTAGATGTCTGGATTGTGGCAATGGTTTCCTTAGGACCCATAAGTTGTTTCAGGGTTTTTCCCCCATCCTAAAAGGTTGAGAAAGGGGATTTATGCCATCAAGCAAAGGGAAATCTCTTGCCTTTTCTATGTCAGTCAGTAGATCAATCTGCTATTGAAGTATGCAGGGCATGTGGCACAAAGGCATTGCCCTTCAATCATATCTGTGCATGTAAAGGTAAGGAAGCACAACCAAAGGAGTTCTAGGACTACACTGATCAAGCTGTCACAAAACTAATGCATGAAAAAAAACTTCCAAAGCTTTTAAAGAAAGCTGCACCGAGAAAATGAAGATTTGTTTCAGGATTCTAATCTTTCAAACAAACTTTGGAGTTTGATAGTGGGACTGACAGCTTTCTTTTAAAAAAAAAAGATCGGTTATTTTCCATTTATGATCCTCTGGAGCACTGTCTAGATGAAGACTTGAAGCAAATCTACTCCACAACAGGTCAGTTTGTTGCCCAGCAGTAGTATTAGGATTGGTGTCGCATTGTTGAGGTGGGCAGATAATTTACAGGTCCTGTATGCTGCTAAGATCCTATTTGAACGAAGGCGTACAGAAGATCACAGGGGGCAAGTTGCCAAATTGGGGCAGAAGCATCAGTAGCTCTTTGTTCTATTCAGTCCTCTTACATGACTTTTCAAAATGCAGGAGATTTCCTGTTTTCCTTCAGAAAAATCCTAGATTCCCTATTCAGATAGTCTCAAAAAAGAGTCCTATTAAAGCCTTGTTAAGATGTATCTGTCCAGACGTTGACGATAAAAACAAAGCATTGGACTTACCTCTAATACTAAAAGTTCTCAATAAGCCCTTTTTCTATCCAGTCAAGGTCTGCTCATTTGGAAAATGGACTTGGGAGATTATTTTTTTGAGTACTGTTACCATGATAAGCAAGGTCTCCGAGCTATGCACCCTCTTGGCAATGAGCCAGATTGCACCTATCTTACTGAAAATGTAAATGCATTCATGATTGAATTTCTTGATTAAGATGTATTCTCATTCCAACTGGGAAATAATTCATCATCATTGAGACTCTCTTCTGAAGGTTTTCATGACCATGAGGAAGATTTTCTTAATTTACCTTCAGAGAAATCAATAGTTTTATAATTGTGGATGTTCTAGTTAGCCTTCCTGGCAGTCCTATATGTAGAACAGCTGTATCTTTGGCAGATGTCGCATCCTTGGGCTTTAAAACCAAGTGGTATGCTTATAAGGGCTTGATTCCGTTGCATGAAGTTAAGAGACATTCAACTAGGGCAGGGGCAAATATATAGGCATCATTAGTAGAAGTTTTTACTGAAGTGATCTGTAAAGTCTCCAAGCATTCATTTAGATTTCTTGGTTGGCACTTCAGCTCACCTTGCAGCTTCCATTTGCCAATTGGCTCTTTCTAAAAAAGAATTTTGTTTCTGTGGCATCATTTGTTTTCCTCCCTCCCTTTATAAGTACATAGTAGGTTAGGTTGAAAAAAGACATGAGTCCATTAAGTTTAACTACTAGGGAAATAAACATATCCCATATATATATATATATATATATATATATATATAAAACCCCATAAGACTAGTTGGTTCTGAAGAAGGCAAAAAAAAACCTGGCACAATTTTGCTTCAACGGGAAAAAAATCATTCCTGATTCCATGGGGCAATCAGATGTTCCCTGGATCAACAGTCTATGTTATCTTTACTTTAAATAAATAATACCCAGTTATATTCTGTGCTTTTAGAAAAGCATCCAACTTTTTCTTAAAGCAGTCTATAGTAGTTGCTGAAACTACTTCCTGAGGGAGCCAGTTCCACATTTTTACAGACCTTACAGTGATGATTCTCTTCCTTATCCGGAGCTTAAACTTCTTTTCCTCCAGACGCAAAGAGTGCCCTCTTGTTCTTTGTAATGATCTCAAAGTGAATAATTGGGAAGAGAGTCCTCTATATGGACCATTTATATATTTATACAGGGTGATCATATCCCCCTTAAACGTCTCTTCTCAAGGGAGAATAGATTTAGTTTAGCCAATCTCTCCTCATAGCTTAGCTCCTCCATTCTTTATATTAGTTTAGTTGCCCTTCTCTTCACTTTCTCCAATTCCACAATGTACTTTTTGTAAAGTGGTGCCCAAAACTAGGAAAAACATTTGTTTTACAACTTCTGTCTTTCTTGAAGCCATGCTGACTATCACTCCTCTATTTAGTTCATTATCAAACTCTCTAGGACCTTTCCAACTATTGACAATAAACTAACCAGTCTTTAGTTACCTGGTAATGACTTTGCTTCCTTTTTGAAGATAGGAATTACAATTACATTGGCCTTACGCCAATCCATCGGTACCATTCCAGTGACTAAAGAGTCTCTAAAATTAGAAATAATGACTTTGAAATAACCAAGCTCAGCTCTTTGAGGACATGTGGATGTAATTCATCAGGTCCTGGTGCCTTGTCAACCTTAATTTTGCCTGTTTCTCAATCATATCAATTTTGAGCCTCTGTGACTCACTTAAGGCAGTGACATTGCTATTATGAATTTGGACTTGAGCTCTGCCATTTTCCTTTGTGTACACAGAGCTAAAAAAAAGTGTTTATTAAATCTGCCTTTTCTATTTCCCCAGTTACCAACCTAGAGACATCCTTTAAGGGGCCTACATGCTCAGATCAGATCTTTTTGCTACTAATATATTTTTAAAAAGATTGGGGGGTTTGCCTTACTTTCCTTTGCAACCTGTCTTTCATTTTGAAGTTTTTTATACATTTTATCTCCTTTTTACTTCTTTTGTTATATTCTTTATAGTTTTCAAACAATGAAGGTGATTCTTCAATTTTAAATTTAGCCTCCAAAACTTACTACCCATTGGAATATATTTTTCAGTGTGCTTTTGTAGAACAGACTGAAACATTCCCATTTCTGTTGTGTTCTTTGAGAACAATACTGTCTTCCAGTCCTAGTCACAGAGAGCCGCCCTTAAAAAATAGAAAATTTGCTCTCTTAAAATTATTGTTTTTATCTTTCCTGTTTTTGCTTCCTGTTTACAACTTACATTAAAATGTAATCATATTATGGTCACTGTTACATATTATGGTCACTGTTAGATTCTCTTTTATATGCACATTCGGTATACACTCTGCATTGTTAGAAAGAACTAGGTCCAATAGAGTATCATTTCTAGTTGGGGCTTCTATAAACTGTACCATAAAATTATCTTGTATTAAATTAATAAATTTCTTCCTTTTGCTGTTCCTTTAGTGCCATTACTCCACTCAATGTCAGGGTAGTTGAAATCTCCATGATTAAAACATTTCCACTTTTGGCTGCTTTTTCAATCTGTGCTAGTAGTTGATTTTCTATTTCTTTCTTAGCAATGGGGGCCTATAGCAGACTCCAATAATTAATTGTGTGTTATTCAACCCCACATTCAACTCTACCCATAATGCCTCAACCTCATCGCTTGTTCCATCTGCAATTGCTTCTTTCACATTAACTTTCAGATCACTTCTCACATACATACAGACATACACCAACACCCTTTTGTTTGACTTTGTCTTTATGAAAGAGCGTATAATCAGGAATATTGACAGCCCAGTCATGTGAAGAACAAATTCACGATTCAGCAATGCCAACTAAGTCATAATGCTCGTAACTCATTAAGGCTTCCAACTCCCCTATTTTGTTTGCAAGACTTCTAGCATTAGTGAACATATGATATTGCTATTATGCTGTTATGTCCCAGCTCTGTGCTGTCACGAGGAGTGACAGGAAAATAGAAAATTGTTGTCATACTTACCTGTAATTTTCCTTTCCTGTAAACTCCCCACTGTCACGGCTCCACAAGGCCAAGTGATGGACCCACTGTGTCACCAACCATGTGGGTAGAGACATGCCTGGGGAACAGGGTCTAAGCAGTAGCTTGGTCTGCTTCAGAGCCTCTAGAGGTGAGGTTGTTGTGCGGTAAGCTACTGCCAGGTTGTGGCATCTGTGCCCGCCAAGGCAGGTGACTGCTCGAACCAAAACGTAGTGCAAAAGGTAAATCCAAGAGAGTAGTCAGATGAGCCAAAAGGTCAGGGCAGGTCAGGTTGGTCAGGAAACAGTCAAGAGGTCCGGGCAGGCAGCGAACAAGAGTAGTCAGGAAACAAGCCGGGGTCAACCTGGACCTGCGACGATCTGTGACATCCACATTTCCTTTCTTTAGAGAGGAGGGTTACTTTTATAACTCTGGGAAAGTGGTTCTATGGAGATCAAAGAGTGAAGCTAACCCAGCTGTGTGCATCTAGGAGTTTACAGAAATGGAAAATTAAAGGTAAGTGTGACAAGAATTTTCCATTTTTCTGTTCACAAATTTTAACAACTAAATCCAAAGATATATTAATTTAAATAAATCAATATATAAAAAAAAACACAATAATAGGTAAAACATGTCAGTGCATTATCCTAGATTTTAATTACCTACCTACTGCCAGGAGCTCAGTCAGTAGCTCTGTTTATAGAAACAAATAGGGGTTCTGTGTGAGAGAGCTCTGCTGGAGACACAGATAGGAGTTCTGTGTGAGGAGCTCTGCTTGGAGACACAGACAGTTGGTCTGTGTGAGGGAGCTCTGCGGAGAGACTCAGACAGTCGGTCTGAGTGAGTGAGCACAAGTCGGCTTGTGTGAGTGAGCTCAAAAGTGAGTAGAAGGTTACTGAAAGCTTGGTTTTGAGCTGACAGGGAGAGGCCCTCCAGCTGATAGACAGGGACGTCTTGATGTATAGTAAGTGCCGGACAGGCAAGGTTTTCTTTTGCTGTTTTTGTTATTTTATCTGCAACCTTCAATAAACCTGGCTGCAAGCCAGCTTAAGGCTGATACCTCAGTGTGTGATCTGAGTTGGATGAACCAGACAAGTGTCCTTTGACCCCAGGAAAGCCGATCCTGAGCGTAATCCACCACAAGTGGTGGAGGATGCGGGCAACACAGCAGGAGGCAACCAGAGAACAACAGCGCACAAATGCAATCCAGAAAGAAGCCAACCCGCCTCCTGTCTGCACAGCTAACAAAGCTGCAAGCCAGCATAAGGCTGATACCACAGCTAACCACCCTGAGAGAGGCCACAAATAAAAAATGCCAAGTCTTGCAGGAAGTGGTGCAGCTTGTGAATCTGGTGGAGCCATACTCTGCGGCTTAGGATCTTTTAAACAACTCTCAGCCTTCAACCCCATGGATTCCAAGAGTTCCTGGTAAGACTGTTCTGGGTCTTAAGGGAGCTGGGAGAAATGTGAAGACTTTAAGTAAAGAAGATAATAAGACTGTGGGCTCAGGAAAGCCCAAGGTGTATAACAAGGTGTATAATTTTGGACTAAACAAAAGGCTTAGAAGATGTTTTCGGTGTAAGGAGTTGGGACACATTGCAGTGAACTGTCCTATGACTACTGAACATATGCAATGTGATGTTGCCTTTCTGAGAAACCGCATGTCTATGTTTGCGCAGGTGGTGTGTACTGTGGCAGGTTCAGACAGTGCAGAAAAACATTTGTGTGAATTAAAAGTGAATGATCAAAGTGTGACTGCGCTGCTAGACTCAGGGAGTATAAAATTCTGGTGAAAGTAGGTCTCATAGGCCCCTCTGACAGTAAATCAGACATGTTCACTGTGACTTATGTGCATGGGGATATTTGTGAATACCGGACAACCCTTGCTTATATTACAACTCCCTATGGGTCAGTGCTTCATAAAGTTGGATTAGTCCCAGCACTAACGCATGAGGTTATTCTTGGGAGAGATTTTCCACATTTTTTGAAATTATGGGAGTCCAAGTTGGAAAAAAGAGGTGCACTGCAGGTATTGACAGCCTCTGATAAAGGCCCAGAACCATTAGAGGATTCCTCATTAGGAGAGGTAGTTGAGGTATCGGCAGATAGCTCCACTCCTTTTACATTTTCTGTTATGACAGGAGACCTAGATGAGTCCGCGTCAGAGACTGAAAATGAAGAGGACAGAGTTAGTTTGAAAGTTAGCTGCAGTCCTTCCCCAGTTCCACAGGAAGAGAACAGTGAGATTGAAAGTGATAGAGAAAAGTTTGAGTCTATACCTGTGCTTGAACCTAAAAAGGAAGTAAAGGAAAGGCCTGCTATAAAATCAAGGAGCTCCAGTACTAGTAGCAGTAGTGACTACAGTACCAGCTCTTCTAGCAGTAATAGTTCATCACCAACCCGCCAAGTAAGACGTAGCCGGAATAGGAGTGTCACACGTAAGCATCGTAGAGATAGAAATAGAAGCAGGGATAGACGTAAAAGTGATGACCATCGCAGAAACTCAAGAAGTAGACATAAGCATAGGGGAGGTAGTAGGGAAAGAGAAAAAACAAGGAGTAGAAGTATTGACAAGGACAGGATTTCAGCAGTCATGCCAATAGTTAAGAAACATATGGAACAGGCTCAAGGAGTACAGAAAATGATTTATGATAGGGGGAAATGGGCCAAGCAGCAAGAGAGTGAAAATAGGGATGATGGTGAGGAGTCTAAAGAAGAGAAAAATGCCAAACCTGTTTCAGATGCAGTTTGTGAGAAACCAGAGGAATCCAAAGGTGATGTCCCAAGTACAGTGGTCTCGGGTGAAGAAGGGCATGCTGAAATAAGTGTCCCTGTCTCATGTGCAGTAAAGGCTATAGAAAGTATCGTTGAGTTAACAGAGATTGGAGTTGAAGAAAGTATTCCTGTAGTGACTGACAAGGATACTTCCAGGCTGACTGAGGGGCAGGCAGATGAGGGTGTTCCTATATCCTCTAAAATGGAAGCTGCTGAATGTGTGCCTGTGTTTGGTGGGGAAAAGTTTCCTTTTATTGAAGTCCAAGCTTATGGATGAGATCCTGTTTCAGCTGAGACAAAAGAACAGCCTGAAGGGCAGGACGAAGAAGCTGAGCCAATGGTGCTTGACGAAGGAGATGTTGAATCTGATGATGAAGAGAAGGAAGGGACAAAAGAGAAAGAGGAAGAAGTTGGCGCTCTGCAACGGGGCTTGGCCTACCAGTACAGTAGCAAGCACGATAGTGCCATATCTCACTTCACACAGTCTACTGAAGTCCTAAAGCAAAGAGGGGATCTACTTCATGAGCAGTGGGAAAAAAGCTGCAAATTAATTCACTGAGAAAAATCAGAAGGAAATGGATGAATTGAAGGGGCTTATTCCAGACATCCCGGAGAAGATAGGACAGTCCAAAGAACCCAATGAAAGTGTCCCTGTTTGCCAAAAGGTGCGGGAAGAGTTTAGTAAATTAAGCAAAGTAAAGAATGGAAAAGCTGTCCCTGTTTGCAAAAAGGTGCTGGAAGAGTTTTGTAAATTAAGCAACGTAAAGAGGGAAGAAACCGTCACTGTTGTGCCTGATGAACAGGATACTCAAAAGCATGTTGGGGAAGGAGTTGCTACAGCAGTGGAAGGGAAGGCTGAAAACATGCTAGGAAACAAAGCCTCCAAAACGGACAAAAGTTAAAAAGAAAAGTGTGAAGAAAACGTTTCAATGGGATCAGTGCAGTTATACTTGTATCAGAAGCTCAAAACTGGATCGTCACATGGAGCGGCACATAAGAACTCGTTCTGGGGACAAGCTATATGAATGCTATGTTTGTCATGTTCGGTTCACACAGGGTGGTACCAGAAAAATGCACATATTGCAAAAGCCAAGTTACAAGAGTGTAGCTACTGCCTCAGAGGCTGTTGTTGGGGCTAAAGATGCGGTGATTCACAGTATATTTGGCGTGGTTGATAAGACCAAGAGAGCAGTGTATGACAGTTAAGAGATGACCAAATCTGTTGTAATTGGAAGCATCAACACTGTGCTCGGAAGCCGTGCGGTGTGCAAAATGAGCAGCAGTGTTGATACTGCTCTTACAAAGTCTGTTAGTTGTGTGTTTTGCCTAGAAAAGGAAAGACAGAAAGTTGGTCGCTCAGAACAGAGGGTTTTTTCTGAAAAGCCCTGGGAGACACACCTACTCAAAGTACAGGCAGTGATGGATGATTTGAGGAGAGCAGGGTTGACTGCGAACCCCAAGAAATGTAGCATTGGTCTAAAAAAAGCCAAGTACTTGGGTTATATTATTGGGAGAGGTGTAGTCAGGCCCCAAATTGCCAAGATTGAAGCCATACAGAACTGGCCCCAGACTGTAAATAAGAAACAAGTAAAGGAATTCCTGGGGATTACTGGCTATTATAGATGCTTCATACTCAATTTTGCAGTCAAAGCAGTTCCCTTAACTGATCTCACCAAGGGAAGAGGGGCAGTGATAATAAAGTGGAATGATGAAGCAGAGGACGCTTTTCAGACTCTAAAGCAGGCTCCTTGTTCCCATCCAGTATTGATGACCCCTGACATAAAAAAAGAATTTGTGATACAGACAGATGCTTCTAACTCAGAAATAGGTATTTTCACAGAATATGAACGGAGAGGAGCATCCGGTGCTTTACTTGAGTCTGAAACTAAATAAGCATGAGAGGAACTACGCAGTTGTAGAGAAGGTGTGTTTGGCCATCAAGTGGGCTTTAGAATCACTCAAATATTACTTGTTGGGTTGGAAGTTTTGGTTAGTCACTGATCATGCCCCTCTGAAGTGGATGAACCTGAACAGGGAGAAAATGTAGTGACAAGGAAACGCAGAGGCGTTGTCACTTGTGCACTGTATGTTGGTTTCAGATGCTCAGTCCCACGGGCCTGAGCAGAGGGGGGGGGGATATGTGACATATAAATATATATATATATATGAGCGTGTGCAGTCTGTGAAATGTTTTTGTTTTTTTTGTTTGATATTCCATAATCATTTATTTATACGATCCTTTAGATTTGTACACCAATCCCCCATTGTTTGTTATAGGAGATTTCTAAAGGATTCGCTTGTAAAAGTGCATAAAAGCGCGTATAAATGAGGAAGAAACGTTTACATGTATTTTTCAAACATTTATATATATATATATATATATATATAATTGTATAGAAATACATAGAACTTGTGTGTGTGCTTGTGACTTTTGTGGAAAATATCTAGTTCGCTGGCAAAAGCAGGAATTTCATCGGACCAAAGGCCAAAAGGTTCAGAACATTTAGAATAAATACATTTCTTCTAATTGGCTATCGCCATAAACAAAATAATAATAAAAACAGTAAAAGTTTTTTGTGTGCAACTCCTAAAAATCAACATATATATTTTTTAATTAGGCAAAAAAAGTCAAATATTTAGTTCTTTTACTTCTATGAAACAAAGCACTTACATATATGAACGGATGGAATAAAGCTCTTTAGTTATTGCCACCTTTTCAACTGCAGTATATTTATCCTCAATGGTATGTTTTTCTTGTGGGGACTTTTTTAAAAGGTATAAACAGTCTGATGTAGTACTAATATGGTACTGTTAAGAGAGACAGGGAATGTTTAATAGGAAAAATAATATATGCTATTAAAAATCAGAAATGTATATGTATATGTTGAAATTAGAAAACACAAATAGAAATAATATTAGTACTGAATTCCTTAGTAGGGATGAGCGAGTGAGATTTGTAAGTTTGATCTCGCAGCGAATCGGGCCTTTCTCGCTTACTGAACATTTAAGCGAGGATGGCCTTGTGATTCACCATAAGGCCATTTTTCTCTCAGAAAAAAAAGAGGGAAAATGCAGGGGGCGGGAATTGCGACTATTTCCAGTGGGAATGGCGCAGCTGGGAGTGAATCATTTGCTGATTCACTGCAGGATGCACAGCAAGACCCAATAGCCCAATCAGGAGAGATCTGAGCACAGGCATATATACAGGGAAGGAGGGAGGGGTTAGTCACTCCATCTTGTGTTCTGTGTCAGAGAAAGAAGCAGGGAGAGAAGTGCATTGTGACAGGGACAGGTTAGGAGCTTTCTGTAAATCTTGAAATATACAGATTGTGCAGTTTTTGATGCTACCTTTTGCTATCTAGCAAAAAAGGCAGAAACATTTCTGTCCTACTCTCCAAAAAATACGGATATTTAATTCTGATAGCAACCATATAAATAATGAAAGACCAACCTTTTAGTTTTTACATAACCACATTCCTATTTTAAAAAACAAATAAACTTTGAGATTAACTCAATCTGGGACTTTAGAGGCCAACCATAATCAATTTAAACGTGTAGCTTATCAAAACAAATCTTTATTGGAACAACATTAATTATGTTATTAATTAATGTTGTTCTAATAAAGATTTGTTTTGATAAGCTACTTGTTAAAATTGATTATGGTTGGCCTCTAAAGTCAAAGATATTGAATTAATCTCAGAGTTTATTTGTTCATTCTGATAGCACTTGCTATCTAGCAAACAAGCCAAAAAAATCTGTATTTCTCTCAAAAAAATACAGATATTTCATTCTGATAGCACTTGCTTGAAAGGATCTGCAGGTTTCTTGGCTCTATTCCTCTGTGATCTCTCACCATCCCAGTGTCTCTCAGTGCATCAGAACAGGCGCCTGGGAAGAATTGGTCAACAACGCATACACTCGTATGGTATCAAGCAATCTTCAACTTTATTGTAACAAACATCTAGTTTTTATAACATAACAATATATCCTAGCGCATGCTCATTCATTAGAATAGATAGATACTAGTGTATGTATTCTAGATTGAAATGAATTAGCTACTAAATTTCAGACACATACAAAACACCTTGTTATTCATAAACAATCGACCTTATCTGAGTTGGCAAAATTAACAAGGACACTCGTCTTGGCAGAACATCAGGTTTATACACAGAGTCTAAACACACTTAGTTCTCATAACTAAAAACTGAAACAAAATGGAGTGTCTCAGGCAACAAAATGGAGTGTCTCAGACCCTTTCATTGCTATCAAAAAAGCCAGAAATTTTTCTGTATTTCTCTCAAAAAAGTACAGATATTTCATTCTGATAACACTTGCTATCCATCAAAAAAGCCTGAAAAATGTCTATTTCTCTCAAAAAAAATACAGATATTTCATTCTCATACCACTTGCTATTTACCAAAGAAACTGTTTGTGCATTTTCGCCCAAATAAGTAAAAGATGAGCGCTAGGCACAGGGAAAGGCGACCTGCAGCATCTGGCAGGGGGCATACTCCCCAGGAGTCTGCTAATGTAGGACAGCAGCAGCAGCAAACTGTTGGAGGCAGCAGCGCAAGTTGCCAAAAAGATCTTCAATGTGTGCGAAGCACCAGTACACTGTTAGATTTATTGAGAGGGCGTACTACAATCATACAGCCACGTCATGTGGAGAGTATTGTGGACTGGGTCTCACGGACCTCAAGTGCAGCAGGCTCCTCTTCTGCAGCACAGCCGTGACAGGAGCAAAGACAGGAGTTAGCATGGCTAATGTGCCTGTACCTCTCGATGACACTCCCTTGTTGTTTGATAAACAGCCTGAAGATCTGTCATTGTGAATTTCAGAGCAGGAGGCAGACCTTCAAACCCTTGGAGAGTGTGGTCAGCACTTGCTGGGCAAGGGTTCTGCATCAGTGGCTGTATTTGCAGAGGTTGGCTTAGATGAAAATGAGGATGATGATGACTGTGATGTCACCTGGGAACCACCGGTGCGTGTAATGGCTAGCAGCAGTTCTGAAACAGACGTAGAGGAAAGGCAGCACCAACAGACTGGGGATGGAATGCGACCCTGGGGGAGATGGAGCTGGAGCAGATGCAGGGCACCCAGCAGACGCAGAGGCAGGCAAAGAAAAAGAGCAGCAGAGTGGTTGCAAGTACCTCTCCAGTGTAGTCTTTTTTCACACTGAAAGATGATGACGGTGCGTAGCAATCTGCATCCTGTGCCATAGGCAGATTCGAAGAGGACAGGCTAGATCACTTTTGGGTACAACATCTCTGTTTTCCCACATGCGCAAGAACCACAAACCAAAGTGGGAGCAGTACCTGCATTCTCTTGAAGGAGGTGCAACCACGTCATCGTCTCTTCTTTCACCTCCATTGACTCCTTCTCCACCTCCAACTGTCATTGCTACTACGTCTCAGGAGGTTGGTGCCAGCCAGACTTCCAGCTGCGAGGAAGTATCAGCTTCTGGCCGCAGGTTTCGTGGCGTCAGACAATGTTTGTCTGGAGAGATGGGTACTCCAGTGACCCCTTCAGCTCCCCTAGCTCCCAGTCCCTTCAGCCTACCCTACCAGAGTTCTGCGCAAGGCATCAGGCTATGGGCCCAACCAACAAAAGAGTCATTGAGCTCAATTCATGTCTAGCCAAACTATTGGCCTTGCAGCTACTGCCTGTGGTGGGTTGTGGGGGATTGCTCGAGGTAGCAGGGATCAAACCGGTCAGAACAAGAGGCAGAAACGCTCAAACCTCAGTCCAACTTGTAAGCTACAGTGGTACACAGTCCATGCAAATGTGATAAACAGTCACAGTTCATGCCGTCTTGGTAAGCTCAGTCCAAATTCTCCTCTCCAGCTCTAAGAAACCTATGGCATAGGTCCTGATTTATCAGGCAAGTGTGCGTAAGATCGAAGTGCACAAATACGCGCCAACATGCGATTCATATTTTTTTTGAGTCGGAGCCGAACGCTACTACACTCAACTGCATTTCTCAGCTGGATTCCTGCTGTGATAAATGAGCAATGGGGTCGAGAATATGCCAATGAAGGTGATTAACTTTCAGGTGTGCTATTCAGGAGCATGTTAAACTGTCATAGCAATTAATTAGCCCACACCTAGTTGACTATCATTGTGCTTACGCCAAATAAAGCACTTAGATTTTAGCTCATCAATTTAAGAGGATCTGTCAATGCTGATGTATAGCAATCAATTAGCGCATACCTGGTCCCTGTTCTGTGTGCATCTACAGTCCATTACAGGTCAATTAGAATCTACCCCTTGATCTTTTTTTGGGTAAGTGCTACATTTGTATATTACATTATAATCATTCACAAAATGGCTTCATTTAGACTTAAAGTCTTAAACTTAGAGTTTTTGCAGTTTTTGTTTTGATCCTTTTTTTAAGGGTTGGAACACTGTAAACTAATTTCTATGAATAGTTTGTCATGGTTTGGATTGATTTGCTTTTTTTTCTTCATCTGACATTTGCAAAATAAGCTGTGTTTTCCTTTCCGTGAAATTTACTTCACTCTTGTTGATTTCCTGCCACTGATCTACACAATTCCTCTGTTCATTTGGAGTAGTGTTATAGCTTTGTTATCATTGTGCAGTGCTGTCTGATATTAGCACTATTGTATACAAGCTCACTTCCACCTGCTGGCCAAACAGGTTGTCAATTAGCTGTCCAGCTTAGTTGCATACCCATTCTAAAGCTACGTACACAGGGCAGATTTTTATCGCCCGATAATCGGCATCGGCCAATATCGGGCGAAAATCTCCCGTGTGTACAGTCGGTGTCGTCCATCGTCCGGACGACCGACCTGCCGGATCCACGGACGATGGACGACAGCCGATCGTAATGAAAGGGAAGGGGAGAGCGCGCAGCAGGGTGCCGCTCCGTCGCTCTCCCCCCTCCCCTCTCCATAGAGCATGAACGGTGCTGTATGTACAGCATCGTTCATGCATCTTGCAGCCCCTTGTCGTTGGAAAGGATCGTGAAAGATCCTTTCCAAGGACAAAAATTGCAAGTGTGTACGCAGCTTTACACAGCTGATGGCGATGTAAGGAGGTCTAGATTGCCAAGCACAACAAACATCAAACCACATTAATTGACAAGCTCACAAGCAGGGTCAAGCACTCTTAAATACCAGATTCTATGCATTATTTAGGTGTTTACATGATTCAACTCGAATTAGTATAGAAAACTTCCTGGAACAAATTTACTTAGTGCAAAACATATTTTATTGCTTTGTGGCAACAACCTCAACCTTTTTGTTTTTTTCTGCACCCACAACATGAGGAGCAATGTCAGCTTTCTTTAGGGGCTCCCAAAGTGGACCTTAATGATGAGTGGATCCAAATTCAAAGATTTATTTAACGGTGCAACGGAAGACACAGTGCTTACAGGTATAAAGCAACAAAATGTCCTAACCCCAAGCTCCCCAGACAGCATTTTTAAAAAAGCCTAATATGGCACACCTACATGGGCGTACATAAATATTTTAGGTCAAATATCCAATTAGTGGACAGCTTTGAGTCCAAGGCAGAAAGTTAATTAGTAAAGAAAGTCAACAGTCTCTGCCATAGCTCTGTATATCATCTCTATCTGAAGGCCATATGATGTTTTTTGTAGCCATTGTCTTATTGTTCACAGACAGGATGGGGGATATCTTGTATGCATTGTCGTATATATGCAAATCCACTCAAAATGACAATAGTAGCCTTTCTGTTATACACAATCAGTTTGTCCTTGAAGACAGAGTCTTTGTTTTAAGCTGTGGATTAAACATACAGTATCAGATGTCATATAGAGACAGCATGGGATGCATATTTAGATATATACAAGGAGAATTTACAGAATTTTATAATTAAATCAGAGGACCCCCATATTCATTTATCAGCAGCCTTCCACTTTTTTCAAGAGCGTAGCAACCTGCATGATATACCAGGTTATTCCGCTTGTCCAGTCATGTCATCCAAGACCTGTACAGCTTGAAAAGCCAGGCTGTGCCTAGAATGCCAAGGCTCCTACTCAGTCTGAATATTTTAGGAAGGGAATCCTAAAGTGTCACATAAAGGCACAGCTCTTGCACAAATATGTCTGCTATTTCATTTCATTAAGGATTAAAGTGTGCTTGCTTTGACTTAAACCTTCCATGTTTGTTTCCCAAACATGGTGTGCTGAAATATGTAATGCATACATTGTAAACAAATGTGAATACTCACATGCAAAGACATTGGCAATAAATTCATCCCTGACTCGACGTCCCTCTGCTGTGCTTTTGGAGCTGGAGGCAGGATGTTGATAAACCTCTGGCTCGATTTCTTCTGGAATGTCCCAGGTATCCTCATGGTGCAAGCAGGTTGTGCAGGACGCAGCATGCCATGATGACTCAGGCAGCTTTCTATGGTGCGTACAGGAGCTTACCAGGCCGCGCCAAGCACAGAAACCGTATTCTTTGTCAGCTGTAAAAAGACCAAAAAAAGTGTAAATTATTGTTATAGTAAGACTTCTGTGGGTGCAGTGTAAACCTACAGTTTCTTACAAAGGTTTCTAAGGTTTGTGCCTTCAGGTCAGTTTAGTGCTTTTGTTTTGTTAGGAGCCATTGTTACTACTGACTACCACACTGAAGTACTGTGAGCTGTGAACATTGTAATTATATCAGGGCTTCCGTGAATATGGGAAGATAGTTCAAGGGTTCCCCCAAGGTCACAATATTGTACAATATTTAGAAACTATTTTCTAATAGTAGAAAAACTAGCACTAAAAAAACTAAAATCTTACATATATACAATATAGGTAATAGCTTGTCATTCTGACAATGCAAAGGGACTTTGAGGTGTACGACTGCAACTACTTAAAGTAACCAGCCCTCAGGCATTTGTTCAGCAAATAATTTCTGGTAGAGGGCTGTCTGACGCAGGATATAGGCATCATGGCATGATCCTGGAAAACCTATGTGTGCACTCATGATTCTCCTGTTGGCATCACAGACTACTTGTACATTCAGCGAATGATATTTCTTCCAGTTGCGAAACAAGATTTCGTGCTGTTTAGGGGCCCGAATTGCTACATGTGTTCAATCGATGGCCCCCAAAACATCCGGAAATCCTGCTTGCCTGAAGAATTCCATTTTTACCTTCCTCCACTCCTCAGCTGTGTGAGGGAAATGAATATATAGTGGGACAAGGTCCTTAATGGCATTTATGACCTTCATAAACACCCAGGCTGACTCAGTCCACAAATTAAGGCTGAGGTCGTTTGAAAAGATCCCTTCCTAAAATATATAGAGTGGCCAGGAGCCTGGTCATTCCTGGCACAGCCTTTTTCTCTTCCACCAAGCTGTACAGGTGGTGGATGACATGACGGGACAGTCGGAATAACCATTTGACATCCTGATCACGTAAATCATCCAGGTTGCTCCGCTCTTGAAAAAGCTGTGGCTCTCGAACCCGTAGTGAAGTGGAAGGCTGCTCCTCATGTTGTGGCTGCTCCTCAGATTGTTGCTGCTCCAAGTCTTCCATGTCAGAAAAGCAACAATCTACGAATGGCCATGCCCACACACGCCCGCAAATACCCGCGTACACCAATATATTTTCTGATATTTTCTTAGCCCTTTATTTTATGAGCTGAGAGAGAAAAAAAAAGAGAAAAAAACATATATTTAAGGTAAGATACCACCATTTACATTATTCCTCCAAAATGTGTTTTGTGTGTTGTCCTATAACTGGTTTTCTTTATCCCTTCTAGAACCATGTATGGGATATACCCCACCACCACCAACACTGCTGCCACCAGCAACAACACCCCCACCACTAGCAACACCACCACCAACACTAGCAACAACACCACCAGCACCACTGCTGGCACTACCACCCCAGGGCATTCTTCAGGCCTTTGACCAGCAGGCAGCTCCCTCAGACAAGCCTGTTTGCCTAGAGAAGCAGGCCAAGCAACATCCAGGCCCCTGGGCCCTCAACCTGGCACCTCATCTAGTTTGAGCCAGCCGCTTCTAAGACAGCCAGCTTTACTCCTGAGCAAAATGCAGCCCTCATGGAGTCCTACATACAACATTTTCAGTGACTCCGTAGAGGCTTGAACTCCCAGACCTCCCATGCTGCAAGGCAGGGACTCTGGGAGGAGATTGCCAGGAGGGTTAATGCAGTGGGCAGTACACAACAGACCATTATCCGGTGTCAAAAGTGTGTGAGTGACATCTTCAGACACATCAAAAGGGTCCTGGGCACAGAGCCAGGAAGGAGTGGGACATATCCTCCACACCTTGTGCAGCGTCTCAGGGAATATGAAAGATTAGCAGGTAGGGGTGGACTACCAGGATGACTCCGATGCTTGGCAACCATGTAAGTTCAATCCTTTTACACATTCATTCATTTTGATGTGGTATATCATGTGCCTTTGTAGAACATCAGTGTCCGCTGGTTTGTGGTTCTGGAGAATTTTCAGGGGCTGCATCCACTGTGGAGGTAGGCAACAATTGGTCCTTTGTGTATTTTTTTGGGATGTGTTGGGGGGAAGGAACATTTCCCAATGTATTCCAATTATCTTTTTTGGTTTGGGTCTCTCTGGTGGGCATTTGCCACCAGAAGAGGAAATGCCTGAGGTTTCTGAGCAATCTATGTTGAATGTTTGAGATTCTGAAGAAATGTGAATAGATTTGTCTAACATTTTGGGTAACTCTGTGTTCCAATGTCAGAACGCCATCTGCATAATGTCATAGTGACCCCCTAAGTTATGTAATTTTATTTTATTCTGTATTTTTTCTTCCCTTTTTAGCACCCAGTGGATGCAGGTGTCACGGTCCCTTCCGTGACTGAAGTTAGAGGATCTGTGAGACAAGCTGCATGTGAGGTTATCTGACAGTTGTTTTTACTTGTTTCTGTGTTGTTGTTTGTAATGACCACACCCCTTGTATCAGCTGCAGCTGGTGGTCATTACTGCTCCTCTATTTAGTCTGGCCTCACACTTCATGTGATGCGGTTGATATTCACTGCTGGGATGTGAATAGCTGGTGTGTTGTCCTATCCAGAGTTCCTGCTTATATATCTGCTATTAAGATAAGTTGAATTACTTTTGGTGTTTTGTTTTGTTGTTCTTTTGTTGTTTACTAGGCCTCAGGAAGACACTGGTTCGTTCATAAGGGAAGGAACCAGTAGTTTCAAGCCAGTCACTACTCCTAGGGCTAAGCAGGGATACTAGGTTCCTGTTTATGAGTATTCCCACCATCAGGGGATACTCATACTGTTAGGAGTTAGGGTTAGGTTAGGGTGTCTGCAAGGGGTGACCATTCCCTTTTCCCTAGCCTTTGGAGGCCTATTCCTGAGTATAACCTTTCTGTTTCCCTCCCCTTCTGGTTATTCGTGACAGCAGATGGATTTGTTCAATCCAGTTTGGCCAACCAGCTTCTAAGCCTAACTCAGACGCTGGTTGGCCATTGTGATGTGGCGGAGTGGTGGAGTCAAGGATGGCTGCCTCAAGTTCCAATAATTTGGGACAGGTCCTTACACTCTTACATGAAAATCTGTCAGCCATGCAGCGTCTGACTGAATCAGTCCAACAGCAATCGGCCACATGTTCAGAGTTGACCATTTCTGTAATATAGATTTCCATTTAAAAGTGGAGGTGGGGTACGAGAGGGGTAGGGGGTAAAACAGAAGGCTTCTAAGATGGCACTCAAATTGACTTTTAGTAAAATTTACAATACTTTACCAGGGTAATTTAAAATATATGAACATATTATCCTAAAATATTCATTTGTGAATAGGTACATATATACTTTACAGGTACGTCTTTAAAAAAAGTGGTCCGAATAACAATTGTATAGTATTGTATAATGTCTCCAAACCCGACGTGTTTCGCACAAATGGGCTTTCTCGGGGGATGTGGAGAACACGTTACAGATCACTGAAGAAAAAAACACATAATGACCAATGTATTAGTAATATTGTGGTTGAGCAAGGGATATAGCAAATCCAGTTTGACTAAAAACATCATATTGTTCACAAGATACAGTAATAACAAATATTCATTAACAAATTTGTCAAAATAATTAAAAACAAAACAAAGTATCGGCATATCCTAATCCAAAAGATATAATCATGTTTAGATTAGATTATCTTAGTTCATAACAATAATTTAAATGATACAACAAATATAGCAGCCCAAGCTATAGTAATATGGCATTGGATTAGTATGATCTTGTTGATTGCAAAGTGTAATGATCATCATGAGGCAAAAATCTATTGAAATAGTTCCAAGTTGGTTAACAGATATAGTCATTTCAAAAAATACACACAATTTCATATGAATCTTTACCAGTAGTTTGTAGTATAGATGAAGAGATTTTTCAACAACATGAGCCTCCTTAAAAACAAATGTATTTTGATATGTTTCAAAGTACCCTATGTAGGCTATGTAAGCTGATTGATATCTACATAAGCAAACTTATATTAAAACAACTTACACAGTGGCTGCTATCCGTGTGTGGGGTCCCCCTGCTATGATGACACCAAGGCAGGGGAAATATAATTCAATAGTAATAATAGATCCCAAAATTTGGAGAAGGGCTTTAAATATAAAAAGAGATACAGGGGCGAATAATTAATACAAACTTGCTTCTGATTGTTCCTAAGTGAAGAAAACAAACGCCAATACCTACTTTAAGCGTTTTTAAAGAGAGCCAGAGTGTAGCACGCCTGATCAGACAGGAACTGCTGTTTCCTGGCTTCTCCTTAGATATATATTCATTAGATACAGCTGTGTAATCGGCTGAATGATACCAGCCTGTGCTAGAAATATTTAAGAACTTGCGTAAGTAATATGGAGTCGCGAGACTTGAATGTGAAGCGCAGACAGAGGTAGTGAGATGAGGGAAGCAGTGTCGGCTTCCACCCTCATAGTGTCTCCTCCCACCTCCAGTGTGCGCCGAGGAATAAATGTAATTGGTTTTGGGCTGAAAGTGTGAACAAACAAAGCGGAGACCGCGACAGCGAACTCCGCCCCAATCTCCTCACTTCCAGAACGACCTCTTTTGCAAGGCAGCAGCAAGTTTTTGGACATTACAGACAAAAAATTGGACTGTGTGATAGACCATGACAATCGAATGCCCCAGATATTTATAAAAATTGATTTAAACAAATATAAACATATGAGGAACATTAATAATTGATATAAACATCAGAAAATGGATTTTTGGTAAAGAATAAAACTTAAAACAGTTATAGAGGTAATTAGTAATTTTTGGTTCCAATGCACCCACCCTATAGGAGGAATACATTTTTCACCTAATTCAGGTCCTGGGCAAAGTAGAAAATTTTCATGTCCAAGCAGGGATGGGGGTGCAGAAATAACCAATGGGAATGGTGTCTATGGTGCACTATGGTGTCTCTGTTAGGAGAACGCCTCACGTCCCCCGTAGGTGCATAGGAGGGAACAAAGTTGATAAATTTGGTTTCTTATAAGGTGTCATGTGTTTGAAAAACATCAACCATAGAGAAACAAGTAACCTTCAATATGGTATTAGTGGAAACCATGTTCTTTGGCATATTAAAAAAAAAAAAAAAATGTTTTTAGTTGTGAGTACCAGCATTAAAGTAACATATTCAATTATCCAATTAAATATTTTACATGTTTTCATGGAGGAAAATATAAAAAAGACCCCCTGTTCAGATACATTAGAAAGGTATGTAGTTTGTCAGTGATTATCGATTAGAGGACTTGTTAAAGATAAAAGGAATTAAAGTAAGAAAGGTCTAAATGTCATCATTTAGGCCAAGTGGAATAGTTGCATTGAGTGTTTAAATCCATGTGGATTCAGCTTTCAGAAGGGCTATATCAATGTTCCCTCCTCTAGGGTTTGGGTGAATTTTTTCCAGTACAGTAAATGATAAAATCTGGGTGGTGAAGTTATGAAATGTACCAACATGGTGGCTGACTGGAGATATCATTTTGCCTGTATTGGTAAGATACAGATGTTCATATATCCGCGTCTTCAATTCTCGCTTAGTTTTCCCTATATAAAATCTCCCGCAAATGCATGTCATGAAATAAATAACACTTGATGTGGTACAGGTGATATGCTGTTTCACCGTATGCCATTTGTTGTTGGGCAGTCAAAAACCTTTCTGCTCATTGAGCCAGGGGCACTGCAAGCATCTACCGCATCTCGCAGTGCCCGGGCTCAAAGGCTGGGGAGGCACATCCAAAGGATCAACAAAATGGCTACGTACTAAAAAAAGGAGACTTTCTGTAGGTGATGTTGGGGAAAGGGATTCAAATGTTTAGATGTCCTATAGTCACTTAAAAGTATGTCCCAATATTTTTTTAGAATGTTCTGCACTTCCATATATTGGTTGGTATATGTTCTAATTACCCTGATGGAGGTGTCTGATTGGGAGACTGACTTAGGAGTGAGGAGTTCCTTGCGATCTTTTGAGATAGCTTGTTGGTAGGAAAGTTTTAGAGCTTTCTTGCTGTAACCTCTAGCAAGGAGTTGTTGTTGTAACGCAGATGACCCTTTTTTGACATCTACCAAATCTGTGCAATTTCTCCTCAGTCTAAGGTACTGACTTTTAGTAACTCTTTTTTAGAGGTAGGGGATGGGCACTTTGCATATGTAGTATTGTGTTACCCGCCATGCTTTTTCTGAAGAGGGTGGTAATGTTGCCGCTGTCAGTGAGTTTGATATAAATATCAAGGAACAGTACCTGTCATTTGTCTGAGGATATGTGGTGAATTTTAGATTATAATAACTTTCCTGTAGATCCAAGAAGAATGCATGTAATACATTTTCTGAAGTATGTGCATATTTAGGAAATGCATTTTTGCATTGTGAGTTGGAAAAAAAAAATTATTTTCCCAGTCTCCAAGAAACAAGTTGACTAGTATGCTAGTGTTTTCTTGAGACGGTAAAAACAAACAAACAAAAAACAAAAAAGTGGATAAACTCAATATCTATGTGAGACAGTCGAATGATGTGCCTTCACCAAAATCTGGATTGTGGTCTCAGCTATCCAGAAGGCTTCCACTGTCCTCCGGACAAAGAAAGAGAATGTTGCGTGATAGCAGGGAGGCTAATTAGTGCTCTTCAAGTGATCTACCTAGGATTGAGCTTAGTGGGGTAGAATCCTGGAGATTTTTCTGCATTGTATATACACACACATATAAATATGTGCATGTACATAGTTGGCAACAGCCAACTTTAGGTGAGTGGAGCGCATTGCCGCCAAGCCTCCTCTGGCCAGCTCTCATCGGTAGCTCTAATCGATTGAATGGACAATAGAGAGGCCGCTAGATTCTCAGCTGTCATCCATGAGGATTCCCGCTGCTGATAAGAGCTGAGCAGTGAGGAACAGCACAACTAGAATGAGATGCGGACACAGCCCGTCCCTCCCCCATTCAATAGATGTGCTGTGGCTTCTATAGAATAATAAACTTGGGAAAATATATTCACCCAGCGGACATGTGTAATGACATAAACTGTATGTGGAATGCTGCATGTTAGATTCTGCAGCCTTACAACTGTGTGTACAAGCACAGAGGACCCTCATAGCTACTGGTCACAAAATATATCCAAAATGGCAGCCCAGCAGATTTCAAGCATTTTAAGATCACAATTTAAAACACTATGGAAATTCCAACATTGAGAATGGATTTTCCAAAGCAAGTGTGCAGAGTAGTCCTTAATTGAAAAAGTGGACCCCGGGCCCACTTACATAGAAAGGAGCAAGTGTCCTCCACTTGAACCTACATTTTCTGGTTTATGCACCTCACCATTCCAGATAAATTGGGGTTTCCTAAAATGTAGGAATAATTTTATGGCCACCTTCACAATTCTCCTTGCTAGGTAAGTGGCCCGAGGGGGCAAGAAATGTGCCTTTTTTGCGCCTGCACTGGCATTTGAAACAGCAACAATCTCCAAGAAATGTGGTTTAGTAGTAGCTATTAGGGTGCGAGGTGTTCCCTTAAAATTTCAAGTTATTCCAAACAAGGGTTTAGGAGATCAGAAGGATCAAGGACAGGGGCCCTGATTTCTGAAAGTTCTCCAAGGCTGGAGAGAATACACTTTCAGGAGTGAAGCTGGGTGATCCAGCAAACATGGAATGGACTTTTAAAAATCATTTGCTATTTGCTAGCAAATGTTTTGAATCCTGGACCAGATCCATTCTAGGTTTTCTGGATCACCCAGGTTTACTTCTGAACGTGTATTCTCTCCAGCCTTGGAGAGCTTTACTAAATCAGGGCCACACAAAACCTCTGCTTCTGGTATTCATCAGCCTAACACACATTTAAATGTGCATGCATGCATGACGCATAAACACACATTTAAATGTGCATGCATGCATGACGCGTAAACACACATTGAAATGTGCATGCATAGACATATATGTATGATCATGCAACTCAAAATCCCCCCCCCCCCCTCAAAATAAAGAAAAAAACAAATCACTTACCTGAATAATATAGTGCAGGGCACTCTGGGCGCAGAAAACAATGGGCGCAGCATGTTGCTAAACCAGATCTGAAAGTTCCGGGTTCACTTCTGCCTAGTGGAAAACGTGCATACGCTATGCATTTGCTCATACACCTACAGTATGCGTATCTCTACTTGCTTAAAAAAATGCTATGTAAGCGCATGAGTACGCGCAAGTTTTTTGGTTTACTAAATGCCCAAAAAAGCCCTCTTTGCCTATTTATTCATATAATTTCTGTTTTCTATGTATATCTACACACATATAAATGCACACATACATATATATACTTGCGTGCACATGAAGCAAAACAAACCAACACATAAAAAAAGTAAAAATTTTAAAAATACAATATTGTTGAAACAACTTTATTAAAAATTAAAAAACATTTGCTAAAAGGTCACATTAAAACATACAGACCACACAGACTCCACAAAATTTACATGGCCAAAAGCAAAAAAAGACCCACACTTTCTTATAAAGCCAAAATAGTTAAAAAATAGACCAACAAAAAACTAAAACTGCATTAGAAAAGATCGATGTAAGCCAAACAATCAAAGGTGGTATTAAAGACATATTATTTGACTAAAATAATATGGCCACAAACACAAAAACATAGCAATACCATTGACTTCCTAATTGCAAAAAGGACATTGAAACATTCAAAGTTGAAAAAACAAAACCAGGTATCGTGCTAAATGGTAAGCAAAGTATCAAATGTAGCATCATCCTACCCCTCCAGGTTTTTATTTTCTCCTTTGAGCTCCTCAACTACAACTTGGGTTTGGTTTATTTCCTCTGCCAAACTTTCAATCTGAGTGGCCACCTCTTTATGATTTTCCTCAAGAAGAGAGTTCTTTTCTTTAAGGGATTTAAAAGCTGCTTTTGATGTAGCTAAATGTAGCATTCATATAGCTTCTCCCCAGAACGAGTTCTTATGTGCCTCTGCATGTGACGATCAAGATTTGAGCTACTGGGACAAGTATGGCTGCACAGCTTACATTGGAAAGTTTTCTTTACACATTTCTCTTTATTTTTGGCTGGCTTCAGGTTTCCCATCCCTCTTTCAGCCTTCACTTCCACAATAATTTTCTCAGCAGGACCATCATCCAATTGTGAACTGTTGTCATTGATTATAACTTCTTCAGGTCTCTCAAAGACTTAGCTAGGTACAGCCACATGTTCTTTAGCTGCAGCAACATTTACCCCAGAGTCTTTATTTTCACCAAAGTCACAAACTGCGGCAGCCTCTACATTTCCTATGTAGGGGACAGTTTCAGCCTCTTCCCCCTCACTACTGTCACCAACAACTACAGGCTCCCCACTGGCCACAAGTGATGGCCTTAACCGCTTCACATTCAATGTCCCCAATAGCTACGGCCCCTACACTGTCCATGTGAGAGGAAGCCTCAGCCTCTTCACATTCATAAATAGTTGGAGCATCTACAAGCAGGGGTAGGCAAACTTTATTGGCCATTTCAGGGGTGGGCAGGAGCACTGAGTCCCACCCTAATTGCTCTGCCCCCACCAGGAACGCCTCCTGAAGTGAAATTCCTCTCCTCCGTATGCATTGTGGAGGAAAGGGATTTACCTTCAGGGAGCATTCCTTATTTACAGCAGCGGCGGAAGTATTAACGCTGGCCATGTTAAATAGCGGAGCCACAGCAAGGAGGTGGCTCCAGAGCTCCGGCTCAAGTAGTTTGTTACGGCCTAACGCCCCCTGGCCGATCCGGCCGGCCGGTATTGGGGCTAGGCTGTATCTGGCCTAAAAGCCAGAGTTTGACAACCTCCGCTCTATAGCAGGGTTTGGCAAACTCTGGCCTTTGGGCCAGATATGGCCTAGTCAGTAGTTTGTTCCGGCCTAACGCCCCCTGGCTGATCCGGCCTAATGCCGGTCGTCAATGCGCAGCTCCGGCCTCCTCCTGCTGTGGCTCCGTTCCCTATTTACCACGTCCGGTTTTAACACTTCCGCTGCCCTGGTAAATAGGGAGCATTTATACGTATGCATTGTGGAGGAGAGGAATTTAACTTCAGGGGGCGTTCCTAGTGGTGGGGCGGAGCCATTAGGACAGGTCGGGCCTAATGTGCTCCTGCCCACCCCATAAATGGCCTAGGAACGAAAAAGTTTGCGGACCTCTGCTCTACAGTCTTAATCTCTTCATATTCACCAATGTCTCCAAAAACCACAGCTTCTACACTGTCGACATAGGTGATGGCCTCAACCTCTTTCTACTTTGTCCATTCATTCTCTTCATCTTCAGACTCAACTAAAACAGGATCCCATTCTTTAGCTTGGACTTCAGTAAGCGGAAACTTTTCCCCAGTCCACACAGCAACACATTCATCAGCCTGCACCTCAGTCAGCACTGAAGCATCTTCCACAGTAATACTTTCAGCAGTCTGAACTTCACATGAAACAGGGACACTTATTTCAGCCTGCCCCTCTTCACCAGATTCCACTGTAGTTGGGACATCAACTTCCTCTGCCACAAGAGAAAATGAAGTAGATACAACAGTAATTTCTTCTACTTCTGTCCCACCACTGTCTAAAGTTTCTTCAACCACTTTTACCTCAGCAGAATTCTGCATCTGAAACAAGACTGGCAATTTTCTCTTCAGCTGCTATGGATGAACTTGATCATTAACAGTATTTGTTTGCTCCAAGGCAGGCACACAAAATTTTTCCTCCCAATTCTGTGCTGCCAGTTGCTGCACCACCTCAGTCAGCATTTTTCGATTCTCTGCTGGCATTCATGTCATCCACTTCATGATGCAAACTAGCAATATTGTACACTTCTGGGTGGCATTGACGATGCACTACATTCAGCATGACTTTTACCAATGCGGTCTCCCTGGTGATAGCTGACCAGAGGCCACACATTGCTACTGCTCTCGCTGACCCACGCTCCGTCTCTGGTCCTCCATCCTTTGCCTAATGTCACCGCACTACTTTTACACAACTTTATGGGTGTCATTCCTAACACATGTCATCGAGGTCATGATGCCAGCCAGCAATTATTAATAATAAACAAGACTGATAAAGTGTAAACACATTATGCAGCTATATTAATTAAACAGGGGTTACATTAAATAGCAACACGTTATCCTGCTGTTTTGATGGCAGAGAATGTTGCTAGTGGGTTGAGTTCACCCTTTCTGAATGTCCTAATGTTTATGCTGCCTTCTGGATGCTGTCAATCACACAAAACCACAAGGTCTTTTGGAACTTTTGCATTTTTTTTCTTGTTGCCACTGTTCTTCTACATTTACCTAGCAAATTTGGTGGTTCTAACATGTATGGGGGCTTTGCTTTTAATGTTTAAATTCGGTCCATTGACAATATTGGAATTCGCGAAGCCGTTTCGCCAAAATTTCACGAACCCACTAGAAGGAAATTTTCGTGAGACTATCAAAAGCCTTCTCGCTCATCCCTGTTTCTTACCACATTTGTTCTATCATAGATGAAAATATCCAAATATGTTCAAGAGAATCCCCTATTGATTACCCATAATACCATTATTCCAAAAATAATACTAGGGACACATGCATAAAAACAAGCCAGGGTGCAGGAGGCAAGCTTAGTCGCAAGGCGGTGAAAAAAGCAAGCACAGACTTGGTCTATAAATAGGCTAAACCATCCCCCACATGTTATCCCCATCCCCCCCAAATTATAATTAGATAAGGTAATGTGCATTTTTCAGCTGCCTCTCTATGGTGTTGACAACACATCTGGGATAAACTGGATGCATGTAAGTATTGTGTTCTATGATAGGTGTCACTTCTGGGATAGTACCGGAAGTACGTCAGAGAGACAATGCGCTCTAGGAAGAAGCGCAATGCTGCTGAGAAACAATAAAATAATAAAAACGGGGACAAAGATCGGGATGTACTGAGACAGGAAAAAAGAAAGAAAAAAAAACACAGGGAAAACATTTTTTTTTTGAATAGATAGCAATACAAATATCCAAGAATATGAAATGTTTTAAAGTAATACATATTTTAAAAAATAAGGATCAATTTTAACAGTAAACACAAGAAAATACAGTACTCAGTGTTATTCAATATTGTTGAAACATGGATATAAAGATTTACAAATTACATAAACAGATACAGTAAAAATCTGGATATTCATAAAGAATTCAAAATAAGTAATAGTGAAATATGTAAAATTGAATTCCATGATTAAGGTTTTTAACATTCTTATTCAACCCACAGAAAATAAATATATCAAAATTAACTCCTGGACGTCTTTTTGCTTTAATGCTTATTAGGGTTAGGTTGTATTTGCTCAAGGGCCATAAAACGTACCCTTTCAGGATTGCATTTTTGACGTCATATGGGATAAAGCAGGTTAGGATTCTTAATATCGTAGGTTTGTTTATATATCCTCTTTTTGGAAGGGAGAAAGGTCTTGCCGACATAAAACGCCCCACAACTACAGGTAAGGAGGTAAATAATCCCTGTTTAATTAAAATCACCATGACCCCTTGACATCATCGAGGCTACCTCTTCTATCTTGGAGGGAGCTGACTATCAAGCCAGTGCCTCTTAATATAGACAGTGATTCACAAATGTATTTGACGGTTATTATGGGGGAAGTAAGGCTAGCCTTAGGTGGTATTGTAAGGGCTCCCTATGTGTGGCAGCCGTGGCGCCGATATTTAGATGGCACTTTGTTCCCTGCATGTCCCGCTTGTGGCAGGGGGACATCCTCAGTGACCAAGACAGTATAGTGTGGTAACCCTTAAAATGTTTTAACATCAATTGAATTGTTTAAAATAAGCATATCTATAGGGGATAGCTTACTATACTGTGATTGCGAATATTAACGATATAAGGTAATTTTTTAGGAGTTTAAATAAAAACGGGTAGATTTTTTATACTATTGTATGACTTTAGAAATGGGGTATGTGTGTTGGTATGATAGTATGTGCAGCAGTACTAAGCTACTAAACTACTTTTAAAATATGCGGTAAAGAATAGTGATTATAGGATAGATATATGTTAGACTCCCTAATATATAGGGTACAGTAGTTGTTAAAAAGAAACCATTTTTATTAATGAAAAGAGTATGTGTACTAATATGTACAATAAAGCAGGTAGACATATAAATATAACAAATTTACAAATTTTAATATAAATGAAACAAAAACCAAATGTTTCTTCAAAAGAAAGGGGGAAAAACTGACTGTTTAAAATGGATGTTACATGTTCAGGTCAAGTGGGGGCACCGTAAACCATCAAGTAATGGAAGAATAATATTGGTCAAAAACTGACCAAATCACCTCATGTTTCTGCAGCTGATCATTTATTCTGACTGCTAACAGTTCCATCAATTTCATATCCTGTATACGTTTGTGTAAGTCAAAAACCATTGGGGTGGGGGTGGGAACAGCCTTCCACTATACAGTTATGAGGCACCTAACTGTCGTAAGCACCTGTGCCAATAATTTAGTTTGTAGTTTAAAGGAACAATAGGTGGGCAAGTCCACAAAATGTGGAATAAGGACCCAACCTCCTTCCCATTTTTCCAACAAAGATTATCAGCTGTTTATAATTTTTTACACTTCTTTTTTCCTGCATTCATTTTTCTCCATTGGTGTAAATTACAGTACATATTACAATTATTAATTTTCCTTCACTGTTATATACTATATTATTACTTCCTACTATACTATACGGTTACATACTCTAGAGCAGGGGTGTCAAACGCAAATACACAGTGGGCCAAAATGAAAAATTTGGGCAAAGTCGTGGGCCAACCTTGATATTTATTTAAAAAATATTTACAATTGAGGAAGGTTGCTAAGAATTGTCAACAGAGGAGGGAGCACTTGTGGGGCCTGATTGATGCGCCAGCAGAGCCTTCAGGCGTTCAGGTGTAAAATACCAATGGAACAAAGCACCATTAAAATGTCAACGTCTGGGCTGCCACACTAGGGAGCACTTACAATGCCAGGTAAGGCTAGACTCATTCCTCCCCCATATGTTCCGCAAATACGTTTGCTAATCACTGTCTATACATACTGTCTATGCTTGATTGCCGCCTCTCTCCGAGATCAAAGAGGTAGCCCCGATGACATCAAGGGTAATTCTGATCCACTGAGGCTTACACGGCACAGGTGCACTCCTTGTTGATCTGCACATGTGTAGTGAAGAGCCAAAGACGCATACCTTCTCACCTATATCTGGTGGGGTTTTTCTCACAGACAGCCTCTGGCTATGTGTTTATGCTATTCAAAAAATGAAATCCTTGTAAGAAATTACTTTAGTTTGAACTATAATGAATAGTTCAAATTAAAGGTTCAAATAGTTCCTTCCTCTTTTTTTTTTTTTTTACCAAAGATCAATTACCATGATAAATGATCCAATACCTACATCTTGGGAAAATTTCCCCTACTTCAGTTATAAGTGTTATAAGTTATATAATTAACTGTAAAGGATTTTTAACTATAACTATATATAACTATAGTTTATAACTATAAACTATATTAAGTAGTAAGTAACAAGTAAGTGAGTAAGTAACAAATCTAATCTGATATCCAATTTCACTCATACTAGTATTTAGTCTGAATAATATATTATATTTACTTAATTATTCAACAAATGGTATGATACCTTGATGTATGTAAACTATATGATTACTGATATATAGTATCACATAATTACAAGTATGCATATACTTTATTGTGACGGACGCCCTCTCTCAGCTCGTACCCCTGAGCATAGACTTTCAAGCACACTCAGCAACAATCCACGCACCAGCTGGCTGAAGAGGGGTCTTCATGGGGCAAGATTACCCACTCTGTTACCCCTTGCCCAACACACCAACACAGGTAGACTTCCACCACGTGCTTAGACGGAAGAACACACCATTACCCTTGACAACCACAGTTATAATTCTGCTTCTTTAATACTGTCTGTGTCACCCACTGCCACTCCAGACAGGGTTGTCTCAGCAATCACAATGTTTATAGTAGCTTTTCGGGGTAGCAAGTTACACTGTTTCTACTTTCGGAGATTCAGCTTACACTTTTTATAATGTTTAAAAAGTAAAAACATACAAAAATGGTGCCTAAACAAATCTAGAAAAATTAAGACTAATCTAAGAACAATAATAGAACAATTGCAACAGCATAAAATAAAAAGGGAAAACTGTAAAATAATACTTTAGAGTTAGGTAGAGTTGGTTTGCCCTGGTCCAGGTTGCTGTGCAAAGTCCAAGTTATTAGTCAGAGTCACTGACCTCCCTGCAGTTCTCAATGTGTCTGTGCTGTTGTCCTTAACAACAAGATGGTATCAGTGAGAGCTTCCTCTGTTAGACTTACATGGCTTTTTCTATGCCAACAACAGAGGTGGGACTAGTAAAACAATCCAATGACAGCAGGGTGGGGGCTGTCTCAGAGGGTTTGTCCATATGGATTATGATACTTGTGGACACTTCCCAAAATGCTGTTGTTCTTACCATTATTAATATTTTCATAAGTACAGGTTTTATGAAATACCAACCCCCAGATTATTAATCCCCACAAAATAGGAAGTTCACAGAGACCAGGCATGTCTGGTACTTATGGTTCATTAGAACAGCCTGAATATGGTTTCCAGGCTTTCCTGAGGCCTAGGAGAATAGTTCTTGGTCTTAAAATGCTTACCATAATGATCCAGCTACAAATCACCCAACTTCTACTTTATGCAGAATGGTATATTGGCAATATAAAGATTATTAATAAATGGGTTTCAGAATACATCTCAGAGTTCAATCAGGGGCCACTCTACTAGCCTTATCTGAGTTTTATGACACATGGAGACACAAAACTCCAACTTTTACAATGGGTGTTGTAAACTAGAGGGTCTGGAAGGATACTGGTTGTCAGAACAAGAAATATCTAAACAGGGGAAATGTATGACCCTGGTCAATTTTAAAACAAAGACAAGATAATTTTTTATATTCAAAGGGGAGAACAGGAATTAATGTTATCCCCAATATCACATTTATGACTTATTGTTGTTAAATTTTAATGTTTTTTTGACCAGTTCCAATGTGTATACCCAATCCATCTAGACCAGGAGTAGGCAAACTTTTATGGCCACCAGGCCGATTCAGGGGTGGGCAGGAGTACACTAGGCCGGACTCTGAGTCCCGCCCTAATGGCTCAGCCGATTACCAGGGAACGCCCCCTGAAGTGAAATCCCTCTCCTCCATATGCATTGCGGAGGAGAGGGATTTCCCTTCAGGGAGCCTTACCTATTTACCGCGCCGGCGGAATATCAACACCGGCCGCGGTAAATAGGGGAGCAAACAGCAAGGAGGTGGCACTGAAGCTCCAGCGGCTCCGGCTCTGGTAATTCCTAATCGCGGGTTGCTGGCCGGCATTGGGTCGGATCGGCCAGGGGCGTTAGGTCGGAATGAACTACCAGCTAGGCCGTATGTGGCCTAAAGGCCGGGGTTTGCCGACCCCTGATCTAGACCATCTATGTCCCAACTATACCTCTGAAGGAGCCAATACAGGTGAAATGCGTTGGGTGACAAAGACTGACATGGTTATACTTTAAGTAGTGGTTTATGAATAGCCAGATATCCCAATTCCATGATAATACAATGGACTTGGGAAGAACTAATCTATTGTATTTATGTATAAATACCTCTGGGGAAAGCATTTTTTGTTGAGTTAGATCTTACACTTGTTTTTTACTATTTTTTGGGTGATGAATCCAGAAATGACCTCAGTTTTTTGCTATCACATCCAGCTTTTACGATACAGGGTACCTTCCATTTTTGTCAAAAAACATACAAATTTTACATACAATGAAAAAATAATGAAACAATAACTTGAATGTACTGTTTATTTAAATTGATTTTGTTCATACAAAGGATTTATTGTTACTCTTTGACATTTTTTACAGTAAAACATTTGAAAATTAATCAGGTAAGCAGTTAAGGTAAAAATTTATGCTTATAGCTTTTCCTGGAGTGTTCAGTGTTAGGAAAATCCCACCGGATGCTCCAACAATAGTCAGCCATCATATGTACATCACATCTACCTTGATACCGTCCTTCCATGACCTTCAAATCTTGGTGGAATCGTTCACCTTTCTCATCACTGACTGCACCAAGGTTTTCCTGGAAGTTAGAAAGATGGCTATGCAGAAATTGCACCTTGATGCTCATATTGCAACCAAGCATTTTGTAGCTCTCCAAAAGTTTTTGGACAATTTCTGTGTAACTATTTGCTTGTGTGTTTCCAAGAAAGTCCTTGACAATAGCTTTAATTGATAACCTGATTTAATTGATAAAGCATTATTTTCAACTTCTGACATTGTCCTGTCTGAAGCCTTCTTCGATAGTCCCAAATCACATGCCAAATCACTCAACTCATGCTGATCAAATCCCGTACGAACAGAGTCATCTTCAATTTCAAACTCTTCATCATTGGTGTCACCTAGTTCATCACCATATTCATCTTCAAGAGAGGGTAGTGTAACAAAAACCGGCACTGGGATTTCATCTGAATGATCTGGGCGTATAGCCGATGGTAGACTAGGATACTCTATGTTACATTTAGTTTTCTTGTTAGATCCTGAAGTTTTCACTATACAAAAGTAACAGTAATAAAATGATCTCCTGGCTCTCGCCAAACCTTAGGTATAAGAAATGGCATCCTTTCACATGTTCCCTTTGTCCACATCCCTCGACACAATGTTTGCACTCCTTATGAGGGGCCCAAGACTTATCTTGATCACAAAGTTTAACTTTGAAATATGCCAAATAGGCTTGCTCTACAAATGTGCTGATGTTCGCCCTTTGACTGGTAATGGTGAAACTGCCACAGATATAACAAAATGAATCAAGGTTGTTTAGGCACATATGACGAGAAACAGCAGAGCCAGACATGATCTGAATGAAAGGAAATATGTCTGTAAGTAGAAATATAAATTTTGCTTATTCACTATGTAGAGCAGCGCACAAACTCTGACCACACTGTCTTGCGTGTAAATGAATAGCCTCTACATATCTAGGCTACAGTATTCGCATTCATATAAGCAGTAGATAAAAAACCTGATGTGATAAAAGAAAACTAACTGCACTTTCAGAATCAGCATACATATTTTGGTGTAAATAAGCTTAAAAATGTAAGTCAACAAAAAGTTTGATCAAAATTGTTCCCCAGTGTAATTTTTCATGAATACATAATTATACTCTACAGCCATCAAAACCCCCTGTTTGTATTCTTTATCTTGACCCCCCCATTGGTCATAGAGGTTAACTGATTTTGGATTTACTGTGAACACTTGATTCTTAGCGGAATATTTCTACACTGTATCTCTGCATATTATTGTAACTTTGTTATGTGTATTGTTGTAAAACTGTACATCTTTGAATATTAATATATTTTTAAAAAGTACACCTAATTTTACAAAAAGAGACCTAAAAGTTCTCAATGCAGCTATGGGATGAGATCAATGTGGATGAAGAGGAATTGCAAGCCTCCTCTACGAAAGATAGATTTACTTTTCCCCTAAAATATAAAAACAAATTTTAAATGTTTCCACCTCTATATCCAAACAAAAATATTGAGACATTTGTCCTGTGTCTCAACTGAAATCTAACAAACAACACATAACAGTAAAAACAATCTCTCACGTAAACAACAGGCTTCTAATTCCCTTTATTGAAATCCAAACATAATAATGAAACCATCAGATAAGGGGGGGCAATGTGGTTGTCATGGACCAGTCCCAATACATCAAAATGTGTTTGAATATTCTTTTTAACCAAACCTGGTAAAAACCCATTAATTCTTAATTGGGAGCCTTACTTCCAATGCAAGTAAATTAGTGAACGAGTACTTACGCCCCCCACATCTTGAGCCTTCCCTTTTATACCAAAGATTCAATCCACATGTTAAAAATTCTGGAAGGAGTTATCTTGTCACCACATACCTTTCTTGTTACAATCGATGTGGAATACTTCTGTGTTAATGTTCAATGACCAACTATACCTCCAGGTGCAGGGGGTGGCGATGGGCTCCACATGTGTTTCCTCGTACACCAACCTGTACCTGGGGGGTGTGAGTGGTCACTCATGGCAGATTAGGATGCGTCTATATTCCTGTCCCACATTTTGGCATGGCACAAGTATATAAATTACATTTTCATCCTTTGGAATGGACCTCCTTCATGTCTAGACTATTTTTTGCAATTTATCAATACAAATTCCTTCAACTTATTTTTTACAATGACAGTGGACTCAAAAGAAAATAGCATTCCTGGATTTATTAATCTATAAATCAAATGATGGGACCCATAAACTTCACTTTTTAGAAAATAATTGCTACGAAACAACAATTTTCCGGCAAAAAGTGCACACCCTCAGCATACAAAAAAAAAAAATTCCCCACTTGAGATTGGCTGAGGCCAATACTTGAGATTAAAAAGGATTTGCTCCAACGAACTGGATTTTAAAATTGAAGCAAAAAAAAATTAGGAACAGAATATTTTGCAGAGACTATTCCAAAAAAGGTCTATAATAAAGCAATGAAAAAAGATAGAACAAGCCTCCTGTTTGATCAGAAAATGTGTAAGGATAAAAGATTCAAAAGTATGTTTAATTATACTTACACAAAACACAAAGAAACTACAAGTTATATCCAGGTATGGGCATATTCTGTTACAAAATGTAACAATATATTCACAAGACACCTAAAATAACTTTCAAAAAAACTGCCTTATTTCAAAATAAACTAGTCCACAGTAATTTTTCCAAACAATTAATATCAACAACTACTCAGATGGTGGGAACATTTGCATGTACAAAATGTAACCTATGCCACTATATAACATCAAAAATTCCTGATAATTTTCCCCATAAACTGTATTTAGACCTAAACATTATGTTGATTGTAATTCAACAGGGATTATTTGTCTCCTTTCCTAAAGTTGGGGGGCGCTTTATGTCGGTAAGACCTTTCTCCCTTTTAAAAAGAGGATATATGAACATACCTACGACATACCTACCAAAAAATTCTAACCTGCTTTCTCCCATAGGATGTCATTTTTCCAAATGTCAAAAATCCAATCCTGATAGAGTACGATTTATGTCCCTTGAGCAAGTACAACCTAATCCATGAGGTAACAACTTTGATAAACTTTTACTACAGAACAAATGCAAATGGATCTTTAGCCTTAAAGCAAATAGATATCCAGGTCTTAATAAACAAATCAGTTTAAACCATTTTTCGGGTAATTTTTATATATTTATTTTCTGTGGGTTGAAAAAAATGCTAAAAACTATTATGATGATATTCAATTATACAATTCTCTCCATTATACAGCTCAGGATGCCGGGCCCGGCTTTCTCCTCCACCTCCCCCTCCGCGAGACAGTGGACAGCTTTGATTGGGCCTGGCCTCTAAATCTCCAATGCTGCTTTGTTCTTACGATGCAATCTTAGATTACAATGCTGCCCTGCTCCTTATATGGATGCTTACCTTACTAATATTTTGCCTTATATGATCCTATAGAGCTATAGTTTTTTTTACTGTTCATTATAGTAGAATTGATTTGTATCTGGATAATACTTGAATGGCGGTACTTATTATTTGTCATGCTCTACCTCAGAGGCCACGGCCCTTGGCCTGGGTGCGTTGTCATCCTGCTAATTTGCTATAACCTCTTGCTTCTTGTAGTCTGCTGAATGGCTTATGTTTGCCCTACTGCTGTCCTGATTGTAATTATTGCTGGTTTACGCACTGGTCTTGGTCTGCGATTTGGCCTAGGCCTTTAATGAATATGCCTTACCACACCGCGGTTTACTAAATATTGCCACATTTGGTATCGTTTTTATAAAAGTACTGCCCTCATATGCTGTATTATGTTGTATACTTGCCCTTCTATATAGATACTCTTAGGTTGCCCTTTTTGCCCCTTGGGGGGGCCCTGCGCCGGGACCGATTTGCTAGGCTACGGTGGGGAGCCCTTTCACGGAGGCTATGCTGACGTTTGCTAGCTGGTGCCACCAATGTCATGATGACCAGAAATTTGTCTGGTGATTGTTCCGGGGACTGTTGGGTCCCTGGCTCCTATAGGAGTGTTGAGGTATCTGTCAAGTGTGTTTGTACCGACGGATACTGGACACTCCATGGTAGCTAAGTCGCGACTATCTTACCTTGGTTGGTTGTTTATGTATATGTTTTTGTTTTTTATTGTGATTGTCTTCCCCTGCCACTATCTACCTAGTTTCTCACCTTCCCCCACGGGGCGATTTTCCTATCCTCTAAAATATACTTTAGAGCAAATTTTTGATCTGTACTTTAAGGCATCTGTGCAACGGAGGGGTGCAAGCAGGGTTCACTTTATCTCACTCTATTATGGCTGCTAGAATTTTATCCCTCAATGTACGAGGCTTGAACTCCAACACTAAAAGGAAATTAGCACTTAAGGAATTTAAACGTCAGTCTGCGGAGGTTGTATTTCTGCAAGAGACACATTTCGATAGTACATGTACCTTTAATTTTGCCTCCAAAT
Source organism: Pyxicephalus adspersus (assembly GCF_032062135.1). Taxonomy (NCBI): domain Eukaryota; kingdom Metazoa; phylum Chordata; class Amphibia; order Anura; family Pyxicephalidae; genus Pyxicephalus; species Pyxicephalus adspersus. The sequence continues at coordinate 99,656,969 of NC_092861.1, forward strand.
ATTACCCAGGAGTTCATGTGGCTAACTCCCCCTCTAAAAAACAAGCGGGGGTTGCAATTTTGATTCGGGACTCTTTTAAATTCTCCCCCACTCGCACAATTGCTCACCCTGAGGGAAGATTTCTTATCCTGCATGGCACCCTTCGAGGTGTCCCTCTGACGTTGTGCAATCTTTACGGCCCCAACACAGGTCAGATTAAGTTTATCACTAAGACTCTGGCCCTTTTGGAGGAGTTCACTCACACCTATCTGGTTGTTGGAGGTGACTTTAATTCTATTTTCTCCCCTACTCAGGACAGAATGTCTATGTTTACATCTCCTCCACCTCCAACTGTTCTTCAGCGTTCAAAATTTTTTAGACAGCTTATCAGACACCATCAACTGTATGACAGCTGGAGGATCCAACATCCCACGAGCAGACAATACTCCTTTTACTCTCCTCCCCACAAAACGCACACCCGCATTGATTATCTGTTTATGAACTTACCTTTACTGAGGAACAGTGCTTCAGCAGATATACATCCTATTTCATGGTCGGATCATGCCCTGATCACCCTAGAGGTTTTTTTTACTCCCTCTAAGACTAGGATCTGCCACTGGAGACTGAATGATTTTCTCCTTAAAAACATAGACACTAAATTATCACTTACTACAGGAATACAAAACTACTTTACCGACAATAGGAGCTCAGTAGCACACACCTCCACCCTCTGGGAAGCTCACAAGGTGGTAGTTAGGGGTCAATGTGTGGCCCTAAGCTCCCATATTAAAAAGAACTCCAATTTACAGCGCGCTTTGACAGAGCAGGCTTTGAAGGTGGCAGAGGTATGACTTACTAATAGTCCGTCCCTGGCACATTTGCGGGAGGTGACTTCTCTCCGCTCCAAATTACGGGCCCTGGAGCTGAGAAAAGTTAGTTGGCTGATGCAACAAACTAAGCAGCTTTATTACCACAAGGGCCACAAAGCGGATACGCTATTAGCACGAAAACTGAGAGACACACAAATTAACTCCTCCCCCATGGCTATTAAGGAGGAGAAAGGGGTACTTAGATACGACCCCTCTCATATAGCCTCTCGGTTTGAACAATACTATACACATTTGTACCACACAGTGCATCAGGCACAAAGTAATATGGGCTCAACTTTACAACCCACTATTGACTCTTACTTAGCAGAACTGGATCTTCCCCGTTTGAAGGTGGATCACCTGGGACATCTTAACAGTCCCATCACTTTCTTAGGTTATTTCCCATCTCCCTTCACATAAGGCCCTAGGTCCTGACGGTTTACCGTACTTATATTATAAAACCTTTCTGCCAAATTTACTCTCCCACCTAGTAGATTTATTCAATGATTTTTTACATTATAAACCTATTCTGCCTTCCATGTCATGCTTCCACATCACAGTTATTCCCAAACCAGGTAAAGACCCCTTAGATTGTGCTAATTATAGGCCCATTGCACTGCTAAATTCTGCTAAATGCATTGCACTGCTAAATGCCAAATAGGCTCTCCAAACATATGCCGTACCTAGTACACAGGGATCAAACGGGGTTTATCCCATTTCGCCATGCAAGTGATAATAGCGGCAGAGTAATCAATATTATTGATATTCTCAACAAACCCAAACTCTCTTCATTGATACTCAGCTTAGATGCGGAGAAAAAGTTTGACCATCTTAGTTGGCCATTCATGTTCTCCACACTAGCTAAAATCGGGTTCTCTGGCCTGTTTGTGGGCACTATACGTTCCCTCTACTCCTGTCCATCAGCCTCGGTCAAATTACCTCACGCCTCCTCAGCGCAACTTCCAATTAAAAATGGGACACGACAGGGATGTCCCTTGTCCCCCCTGCTTTTTGCACTTAGTATTGAACCACTTGCAGAGAAGATCCGATCTAATCCCAATATTCAGGGAGTCCTGGTGAAGGGCTCCTCCTACAAAATCTCGCTATACGCAGATGATGTACTCCTTACACTGACACAGCCTCTTACCACCCTCCCGAATCTATGGGCTGAACTGCACACTTTAGGTATTGCCTCAGGCTATAAGGTGAATTCCTCCAAAACGGAGGCCTTACCACTACACATGTCACCCTCACAACTCTCAGTGTTTGCAAGGCAGCTTCTCTTTTTTATGGCGGGATTGTTCATTAACCCCCATAGCGGTATTCCCAAGTGTGACTCGGGGTGGAAAAAATTGCAAAAAGCGGTAATCCCGAGTCACACTCGGGGTACCTTTGAGGGTCCCTCTTACCTTATCCCCGCGCTCCAGCGGCGATCTCACGATCCCGCTAAATATAATAATTATACCCGGGAGTTAATCCTAAGAATTACAGGCCCACAATATAAACAAAAATTTCTACGCAAAAAAAATAGGATCACTTTTTGCATCAAAAAATGACAGAATTAGAACGCTAGGGGGGTTAAATTACTTAGGCACTCAAATTGCAGCTACATATTGCCAACTATGTGTCAACCATGCGTCAACGAGGGAGACCGCTGGTAAATTTGCTTATATGTGTACTTGGGAAACTATATTAGGTCGCACCCTTGATGGGGAGGAATGGACTGACATCTGGGAAGCAGCAAATAAAAGCTCCATTTGTACCCTTTGTAAGGAAAATGTGTATAAGATTTTGTTTCGATGGTACCACACCCTAGATGTGTTACATAAGCTGTTCCCAGAGGCTCCCCCTACCTGTTGGCACTGTAGGTCCCACTGCGGGACTCTAGAACACATTTTCTGGTTTTGTCCCATTATACAAAGTTACTGGGATAAGGTTAACCAGTTACTGGGGAATATGACCAAATGTCGATCCATCCTAGATCCACTACATCACCTGCTGGGATTGCCCTTCACAGGTCTTTCCAATCTCGCATCTAGGCTCACTACACATATTTTGGTAGCGGCTCGCATCCTGATCTCCACTAAGTAGAAATCTGTCTCTCCTCCATCACTAGAAGATTTATACGCCCGTATTCAGGATGTTTGATTGATGGAATACCTTACTGCTCTACTCAGGAACACTGTCACTAAAATTGAACAGGTTTGGGAGCCATGGGATGATTATTATGCCCAATTGCAGATATGATGGTCTCCTTTGCTCCCCCCCCCCATTTCCTTCAGTAAATCGCCTCAGGAACCCCCTTTCCCTTTCCCCTCCCTCCCCCTTTTAGATATAGGGGTGATGTCATGTTTTGTATACGGGAACCCCCTGGTTTGCCCTGTTTATTACCTAGAACTATATTGTTTGATTCGCACTCCACTATTGTTATTTTCTTTTTGTAGCTTTTCTTATATGTACATGTATGTATGTATGTATATATGTATGTATGTGTGTATATATATATATATATATATATATATATATATATATATATTTGTATGGTATTATATGGTTTCGCTATTAAATTGATATTGCTCCTGTATACTATGTTAATAACTATGTTCTTTTTGTCTTGTTTCTTTCGTTGTATATGTAAAACTTTTAAATAAAAACTCAGTTTAAAAAAAAAAAACTGTTTCTTACTTTTTACAATATGTATTACTTTAAAACTTTAAAAATTTCATATTCTTGGATATTAGCATTGCCATCTATTTATAAAAAATGCTTTCCTCTTTTTCACTTTTTTTTTCTTTTTTTCTGGTTCCAGTACATCCCTATCTTTGTCCCAGTTTATAATATTTTAACGCTTATTAGTAGCATTGCACTTCTTCTTGGAGCGCATCATCTTTCTGATGTACCTCTGGTAGTATCCCAGAAGTGACACCTATCATAATAGAATTCAATAGTTTCTGCGTTCTAGTGTGGTGTCCCTAGTATTATTTATGTAATAATGGTACTATTAGATATCAATAGGGGATTTTCTTAAACATATTTTATCTTGAACCTATTTCTTTCTTTTCATTTCTGATTGAACAAATGTGGTAAAGAATTTAGTACTATCATTAAAATAATTATATATTATATACATACTGTAAGGGGTTAGGCTCAAGGATCGCCTTTGCTGGGGTCAAAGGACACTTGTCTGGTTCATCCAACTCATATCACACCGAGGTATAAGTGTTAAGCTGGCTTGCAGCCAGGTTTATTGCAGGTTGCAAAATAAAATACCAAAACGGCAAAAAGAAAACCTTGCTTGTCCGGCACTTACTATACATGAGACTTTCCTGTCTATCAGCTGGAGGGATTTTCCCTGTCAGCTCCAAACAAAGCTTGCAGCAACCATCTACTCACTTTTGAGCTCACTCACACCAACTGACTTGAGCTCAGTCACCCAGACCGACTGTCTGTGTCTCCAAACAGAGCTCTCTCTCTCTCACAGTCCACCTGGCTGTGTCTCTCTAAGTCAGGCCTAGCCCGCACAGACCCCTGTCTGTGTCTTTTCAAAATTAGGCACCTCACTGAGCTCCTGGCTCTGGGTTATAACCCCACCCTCAGTGCTGCTTCATTAATTACTTCGCAGGTGAGTTTTCCACCTGCTACTTCATATAGGAGAGGAATCCTGGGCAAATATATCTCCCTTCCACCTCCAATCCTGCATTGGTGTCACAATACATACATACATTTCAAATTTTTTACAGCTAAAATGTTATTTTTCCCTGTCTTTCTTAACAGTAACATATTAGTACTACATCAGGCTGTTTATACCTTTCAAAAAGAGGACCCACAAGTATCTCTAAAAGTATACCATTGGGGATAATTGTACTGCGGTTAAAAAGGTGGCAATGTCTAAAAAGGTATAATCCATCCGTTCATATATGTAAGTGTTATGTTTCATATAAGAAAAAAGACCTAAATATTTGACTTTGTTTTTTGGCTAATATAAAAAAATGTTATAATTTTTTAGGAGTTGCACACAAAAAACTTTTACTAGAAGAAATGTATTCATTCTAAATGTTCTGAACCTTATGAAGCTTGGACTGAAGAAGCAGAGAGACTCTGTGAAATCGGTTAGCATGTAGAACTATGGTGTTTGAAGTTCAACAAAAAAACATATTTGGTCAATTTGCTATGCTATTATCCATCGTTATTGTTTTTAAAAAAGAATCTGGTGTGCACAAATTTGCTGTGTTATACACTTGTTTTTAATGTGATATTTAATAAATGATGCATTTTAACAGTACCTAATCGTGGAATATGTATACATATGTTATATAAGAACATCTTTTCCTGTGCCCATTCAATCTGTTTATATTTGTAGGGGTGTATACCACAATTGATAAATATAACGGTTGACTTATTCCCAGGCACCATATATTCCAGAGTAATAATCCCCAAATATTTGGGCGATAGCGTCTGGGTTGCATTGAAGAATGCTATTGCAATCTGCTATGGCTTGGGGGGGGGGGGGGGGGCAACAGCCACTGCCTCCCTCAATTTCCTAGACAGGAGAGTGTCTGCCCTATTACCTTTGTCGTAAAACCTATGTTTTGATCACGTAATGGCCCATTCAATTTTGTCAAGATCCAACTATTTAAGTTTGTCCGTAATCTCAACAATCTTACATAGGGTGGTAACTTTCAAGATGTCACTGAGTGCATATTTTCCTCAAAATACCTCCCCAATTACCGTAAGTCTGAATATCAAGTGTTGTGGGTTCATATTTCAGGAAATAACTATTTAAGTGCCATTGGCACTTGCAGATAGGCTGACTGCCCACTTTCAGCATACATGTGATAGGGGCATTGTCTAACCAGGGGATCACGCATATAGGTCAGGTGGGGGGAAAAATAAAATGTGTATGCTCTATCATTAGGGTGCAGAGCTTGCCATATAACATATATCTATGAATGGGCAAAAATTTAGGAAACCACACCGAATGTCTGGCTGTTGATGGAGCAGCGACAGGTTAGAGACAGACCAGCTCCAGTGTGTCCGGAAGGTTAAAATTCCCAGCTAAGAGGTCTTCGGGGGGATATACACTTTTCACAAGGTTACTTCAACTAAATGCAGTCTATTGTAAAGTATCATGTATCTGCCGTCTGGATCAATTACTGACTTAAGAGAAACAAAGGGGACTCCTTCTTTAACCAATATAGCAACTCCCAATGTTTTCCTTCATTTAGTATTATCTATAAAGGCCTGGGGTTACAGATGAGTTGCAAATTGAAAAGAGCCTGTAGTAAGTGATTACGTACTTCAAGTGAGTTTCCTGAATGAACAAAGAAACCTCAGCCCCCACACTGCTTGAGCTCTTGCAAAGTCAGGCGGCATTTAGTATTTGAGTTTAACCCCTTTACATTCAATTAACTAATTAATCAAATTAATTAATCAAACTGTCATGAGATATCCTTATATAGAGATATATACATAAAGGCACATGAGACAACACCTATCAATACCATATTTAGTGAAGCCCAGGGAATACTCCATGTGCCTAGCCCTAGCCCCCAGGGGATTATAAAGGGAAAGAGAATAGAAAACAACGAAGAAGGAGGTAGAAAGACAAAGACAGGAAACAAAGTCCTGAGAACAATCTGACCTTGGTCCAAGAGGCCTCCCTCAGCATCTACTAGGAGGTAACCGGCCCGGGGCTCAGCCAAAGGGAGTGCGAGTGAAGGCCCCTGAGAGACCATGACTGACATTGCCTGAAAAAAACTTCACCACCCAACCCGCACACAAAGAGGCTAATTAACAATTAACTCCATACCAGATTTTCAAATATACCATAGAATACATTTAAAGCCCCTAGGGCCAATTCCTCCAGGATTACTAATTTTCCCTTCATGTCAACAGTATATATAACAAAGAATGGTAATTTTGCTCACATAAATTGAACTTCTAACAAATTTATCTTTTTCTTAGCCCAAATAAATCTTCTAACACTCCTATTTTTACATTATTTTACATTCAGATACAAAATTACCGCCTGAAATTGCAAAGTAAAGGCAGAAACCGCAGACTGATACCTTTAATTATACATTTATAAATACTGAGCTGCATTAATTTTGTGTCTTTTATATCTGTGTGGTGTTTAGCATACTTCATGAGTGTGCTATTTCTTATAGTGGGACTTAACATATTGGAGTTAGTTAACTTATTTCTTTTTATCCCACACATATAAAATGGATCACAGAAAGCAGATTTTACATCATTTCCTTGTAATATTTATGTCCTGTATGTTTATTTAGTCTAAATATATGTAATACACAATCTAAGATGGATAACTCCTAAATTCTTTCAAATAAATGACATATTGTGCGTCATGTACCTGGATTAATAATGTATGTATAATGTTTTTTTCCTACACTTTATTTCTTTTAAACAAGCTTTTATTATGCATGTGCTAAAATGTAAATTATTGATTCAATTCCATAATGCCCAGGTCTGCCAAGATGAATGGACTTTCTTCTTCTGCGAACTCTTGAATTTTTTCATATTTAAACAATTAAAAAATGTCTGCATATTTGGTGACAATTGGTTTCAATTCAAGTCTATGGAGGTGGCTGTGGCATAAACCACCCTTGGATGTTTTATGACATTACATGTATCATCAAAAGAAAAAAAAAACATGTAACTAAAAAAAATGTTAACCAAGATACAGGATTCAGGATCCTGCATGATGGGATATGGATCTGATCTCTGTGTAGAAGGCAATTGAAATCTTTCAGAGAGAGACCACAGCCTGCCACTGCTCACACAGGATTGGGAGTGGAAAACATTTAGAGGAAAAAATAGATACAAAGTATGGATTTTTAGATCCTCTGCAAGTGGAGCCAACAGACTATTATGGCCTCTCACTGACAGCTTTCTATTCTAGTGTAGGCACCAAGGCAAGACTGAGCATCCGTTTAATGACAGCCAGGCAAGCAAAATGTGTCAGGCGATATACCTGGCAAAAGATGCTGTTGAGAACACTAAAGAACGCTAAGTTTGCCTATGCAGCTAATCTACCATAGAACCAGTGGCAGACTGCACTGTCTAGAAACTCTATAGCAGTGATTTTTAACCTTTTTAATCTGTAGGAACCTTTGAAATAGTTTTCAGGTGTTTAGGAACCCCCTGCTATAATTATTATATCCACAGCTCATGGTGCATTAATGTGGTGGTCAGTGGGAAGAATACCACTTACATTGCTGGCCAATGGAAAGAATATCACCCTTACAAATAGCCAAAAAGATCGTTGGTGTCAGTTAAACTGATTTTAGAGGTCCAATTTGTTAATTGCTCAATGAACCTCTAGCAACCTCTGGAGAAACCCTAGTTGAGAATCACAGATCCAGAGGAAGGCAAAAAAACCCTGGTTCAATTTGATCCAACGGGAAAAAATCCTTCCTGATTCCCTGGATGTTCCCTTAATCAACAGTCTCTATTATCTTTACTTTAAATCTTTAATACCAGCTAAATTTTGAGCTTCTAAAAAAGCATCCAGCTTTTGTCACGCTTGGGGAGACAGGGCCACTAGGGGGGTGCTATGGCTTGCACAAAAGTGGTGTGAGCCCTGAGAATGGCCAAGGGCGCAGAGTGTAAGCAAAAACTAGGTCTTCCCCAGAACCTCCAGTGCTGAGGATGTTGCGCTGCTGATTACCGCCAGGTTGCGGTCCTTGGGCACGCCAGGGTGGGCAGGAAGATGTACAGTACCAAATCGCTAAGCAAAAGAATTGGGATTAGGCTGTAAAAGCTTGGAAGCAGAGGCACACCCAGAGTCAGAACTGCCCGCATGCACATGCCTGTGTTTTATTGAGGAAGAGGTAAGTGTGACAGCTTTTTCATAAAACAATCTATAGTACTTGCTGAAACTACGTCCTGAGGGAGCCTATTTCACATATTCACAGACCTTACAGTGAAGAATCCCTTTCTTATCTGAAGATTAAACTTCTTTTCCTCCAGACTCAAAGAGTGCCCTCTTGTCCTTTGTGTAAGTGAATAATCAGGAAAAGAGTTCTTTATATGGACCATTTATATATTCATACAGGGTGATCACCCCCCCCCCCCCCTCTTGACTTCTGCAGTCTATTCCTGTTTTATAGCTTTAGTTGTTGCAGCTTAACATTGCATGCGAGTATATGATCCACTATAACCCCCTGATCCTTTTCCATTTCTGACTCCCCTAAATGTTTCGCCCTAGACAGTATGAAGTATGCATAGTGTTAGCCCCCAAGTGCTTAACTTTACGTTTCTCAATATTAAATGTCATTTGCCACTTGGCTGCCCAATCAAACAGTACATCCAGGTCTGCTTGTAGATTACCGTATTTTTCGCCGTATAAGACGCTCCGGAATATAAGACGCACCCAATTTTAAAGGAGGAAAATCTAGAAAAAAAGATTCTGAAAGATTATTCCCCTTCTGATCACTTATGTGCCATTCAAATTCCCTTTCTGATCACTCTGTACCTTTCAAATTCCCTTTCTGATCACTCTGTGTCATTCAACCTCCCCTTCTGATCACTCTGTCATTCAAATTCCCCTTCTGATCACTCTGTGCTTTTTTTCCACTGTACGGCAGTTAGGACAGGGAACAGCAGGTCCCCTTCTGATCACTCTGTGCTTTTTTTCCACTGTACGGCAGTTAGGACAGGGAACAGCAGGTGGCGCTGTGCCGGCTTCTTTCGCTTTGCTTTACAGACAGGAGAGAACACGATGCTGGCAGAGGAGAGAAGAGAGACACGCTGCAGCCTGAGACACACGCAGGATCGGGTATCGGGTGAGTATAATATTTTAATTATTTTTTTTAACACATTTGTCGTATAGGACGCACTAACTTTTTCCCCCTAGTTTTGGGGAAGAAAAAGTGCGTCTTATACGGCAAAAAATACGGTATATACATTCTGTATCGACTTCATGGTGTCATCTGCAAACACAGAAATGGTAGGTTTAATCCCGAACATATATATATATAAAATTTATAAAGATGGTAACCAGTAAAGGTCCTAACACTAAACCCTGGGGTAAGCCACTAATAACCTTGGACCATGCAGAGTATGAATTATTATTCACTATTCTCTGGATGCAGTGTTTAAGCCAGTGTCCTATCCATTTACAGAATAAATTTTCTAAACGTATAGACCCTAATTTGCATACTAATTGTCTGTGGGGTACAGTGTCAAATGCTTTAGCATTACACTATAGCCCACTATACACTATATCAACTGCTACTCCACTGTCTTTCTGATTACTTACTTTCTTCTAAAAGAGAGTACATTTTTTAACAGCTTCGGTCCTTCTTGAATCCATGCTGAATCCATGCTGACTATTACTTATAATATTATTTTCTAGCAGAAACTCTTGTATGCGGTTCTTTATCAAACTCTCTAGGACCTATCCAACTATGGAAGTTACACTTACAGGTCTGTAGTTACTTGATAATGACTTTAATCCCTTTTCGACCCACATTGACTTTATGCCAATCCATTAGCACCATGCCAGTAGTCTCTAAAAATTAGAAACATTGGCTTTGCAATAACTGAGCTCAGCTTCTTGAGGACACGTGGATGTAATCCATCAGGTCCTGGTGCTTTGTCAACCTTAATTTTATCCAGCTCTTTTCAGTCATATCAATTTTGGGCCATTGTGGCTTGTTTAAGGCAGTGACATTGTTATTAGCAGTTTGTATTTAAGTGCTGACATTTTCCTTTGTGTACACAGAGCTAAAAAAAGTGTTTCTGCATTTTCTTGTTCCCCAGTTACCAACCCCGAGACATTCTTTAAGGGGCCTACATGCTCAGATCTAATCTTTTTGCTATATAAATAAAAACATTTTTGAGGTTTGCCTTACTTTTGCAATCTGTCTTTTCACCTTACTATGAATGTACTTATTTTGAATATATCAATCCACAATCTTTGAGTTTCTCTTGTGTTTGTGATGGTCTAGAAACCTATGATGGGAGTGTTAAATCAAGATACGCAACTGCTCCATCTAAAAGAGTGTAATTTTGTTCAACATTCTTTGCAGTATATACACTCCTAAGGTTAAAACAAAAACATATGGGGCTGACCTGTGTATTCCCATGACCACATGTTGGTTTACTATTATTCTTACTTTGTTTTATGTTTCTATTTATTTTTCTTTATTTATGTCACTTGTTTGTGTCTGCGTCCAATATGGATGTAAAAATCTTATTAACCTACATGTTTGTTCCTTATTTCCTGCCTGCATAAATGGGGGGGACATGGAGACAATGTACTTTTTTATCTTTTATACTGACTGTAACACTGGAGTTCAGAATGTAATTGTAAATAAGAACATATAATATCCTCCAACATTTACCTATATATATCTATATATTTTTGTATATGTTTTGAATAGTTTATCACATTTACCAATGCCATATGCATTTGCACATATGGCATGCCAGAAAAGGTAGACCCTGAATAATGTAGGGCATAAATGAAGTTAGGTATATTTCTGACTTTGACATCCTGATTGCATGTGGCTAAACATCCAAGCATAGAGGTGGAAAGAGAGTTACTGAAAAAAGTTTACGTTATATGAACTAAAATATAAGAAAGGTCAAGTTCAATTCAAGTGATCTTTACCTTTATGAATGCCATGAATGCAATATAATATATTATAGCTTACCAGTCATTAAATGTTGCAAATGCATTTATTTTATTTTAGTTTGTGCCCCTATTTTGTTCTTATATGTTTGTTTTCTTTTTCTGTTAAGAACAACTTCTTGGATTATTATGTTTCTTGTTTAAAGGACCTGCCAGAAAGTATTTCTGTAATACATATTGTGGTTCCTAAAGAGGTAAGTCCAATGAACTACATTATTGGTGATCACAATAATGATTGAGGCAGTTTATTTAAAAATTATAGCTTTTTTTAAACAGATAAACATTTACAGGTGCAGGTATTTATGCAAAGTCTGGTATACAGTTTTTATTTAAACTTAAATAGAAGCCATTATTAATATTCAATATGAACAATGTGGTGGTTTGAAAAATGACCTGCTTGATGTTACTTACTGACTCACCTACTGATCATTCTAAATGTTTGGAACTAATGCAAAACCTTTAGAATACATTTGGGGAAATTGATGTGGTCATAAAAAACTGTATTTATATGCACAGGTGATATTACATCAACCTATAAAATTACATAGTTACATAGTAGGTTAGGTGGAAAAAAGACATATGTCCATCAAGTTCAACCACTAGGGAAATAAACATATCCCAGATATAAAACCCTATAAGACATACTAGGTCCAGAGGAAGGCAAAAAAAAAAAAAAAACCCTGGTACAATTTGTTTCAACAGGGGATAAAAATTTCTTCCTGATTCCATGAGGCAACCGGATGTTCCCTGGATCAACAGTCAATGTTATTTTTACTTTAAAGCCTTATTACCCAGTTATATTCTGTGCCTTTAGAAAAGCATCCATTTTTCCTAAAGCAATCTTTAGTAGTTGCTGAAACTACTTCCTGAGGGAGCCGATTCCACATTTTCACAGACCTTACCGTGAAGAATCCCTTCCTTATCTGGAGCTTAAACTTGTTTTACTCCAGACGCAAAGAGTGCCCTCTTGTTCTTTGTGATGATCTCAAAGTGAATAATGGGGAAGAGAGTTGTCTATATGACCATTTATATATTTATACAGGGTGATCATATCCCCCCTTAAATGTCTCTTCTCAAGGGAGAATAGATTCAGTTCAGCTAATCTCTCCTCATAGCTGAGCTCCTCCATTCCTATTATTAGATTAGTTGCCCTTCTCTGCACTCTCTCCAATTCAACAATGTCATTTTTGTGAACTGGTTCCCAAAATTGGACTGCATTTCCATATGTGGTCTGACCAATGCTTTGTACAGGGGGCAGGACTATGTCTCCATCTCTGCAGTCTATTCCTCTTTTAATACAAGAATGTACTTTGCTAGCTTTAGATATTGCAGCTTGGCATTGCATGCTGGTATTAAGTCTATGTTCTACCAGAACCCCCAGATCCTTTTCCATCTCTGACTCCCCAAATGTATTCCCCCTGGACAGTATGAAGCATACATGTTGCTAGTGCCCAAATGCATAATTTTACGTTAATCAATATTAAACGTCATTTGCCACTTTGTTGCCCAGTCAAACAGTACATCCTGGTCTGCTTGTAGATTATAGACATCCTGTATGGACTTAATTCCATTACATAGTTTGGTGTCATCTGCAAACATAGAAATGGTACTTTTAATCCCAAACTCTATATCATTTTTAAAGATGTTAAACAGTAAAGGTCCCAACACTCATTCAGAGTATGAATCAATAATTATAACTCTCTGGATGTGATCTTTAAGCCACTATATTAACTGCTATTCCACTGTCTACCTGTTTACTTACTTTCTCATAAAAAGAGAGTAAAATTGTTTGACAACTTCTGTCTTTCTTGAAGCTGTGCTGACTATCACTTATAATATTATTTTGTAGCAGAAACTCCTACATATGGGTCTTTATCAATTTCTCTAGGACCTTTCCAACTATGGACGTTAAACTAACCGGTTTGTAGTTACCTGGTAATGACTCCCTTTTTGAAGATAGGAACCACATTGGCCTTACGCCAATCCATCGGTACCATTCCGGTGACTAAAGAGTCTCTAAAAATTAGAAATAATTGCTTTGAAAAAACCGAGCTCAACTCTTTGAGGACACGTGGATGTAATCCATCAGGTCCTGGTGCTTTGTCAACCTTACTTTTTCCCAGCTGTTTCCCAATCATATCAGTTCTGAGCCATTGTGACTCATTTAAGGCAGTGACATGGCTATTATGAATTTGGACTTGAGCTCTGCCATTTTCCTTTGTGTACACAGAGCTAAAAAAAAGTGTTTAGTAAATCTGCCTTGTCTTTATCACCACTGTTACCAACCCAGAGACATCCTTTAGGGGCCTACATGCTCAGATCTGATCTTTTTGCTTTTATTATATTTGAAAATTATTTAGGGGTTTGCCTTACTTTCCTTTGCAATCTGTCTTTCATTTTGAAGTTTTGCACATTTGATCTCCTTTTACATCTTTTGTTCTATTCTTTATAGTTTTCAAATGATGGAGGTGATCCTTTGTTTTTATATTTTTGGAATGCCCTTTTCTTGTTTTCTATGGCTTTTTTAACATCAGTTGTGAGCCACATAGGTTTTCATGTTAGCCTCTTAAACTTTAATACCCATTGGAATATAATGTTTAGTGTGCTTTTGTAGAACAGACTTGAAACATTCTCATTTCTGTTCTGTGTTGTTTAGGGAAAATATTGTCTCTAAGTCCAAGTCACAGAGAGCCACCCCTAATAATGGAAAATTTGCTCTCTTAAAATTAAATGTTTTTATCTTTCCTGTTTTTGCTTACTGTTTACAACTTACATTAAATGGAATCAAATTATGGTCACTGCTACCCAGATTCTCTTTTATATGCACATTTGTTTTAAACTCTGCATTGTTAGAAAGAACTAGGTCCAACAGAATATAATTTCTGGTTGGGGCTTCTATAAACTTTACCATAAAATTATCTTGTATTAAATTCACAAATTTCCTCCCTTTTGCTGTTCCTGTAGTGTCATTACTCCAGTCAATGTAAGGGTAGTTGAAATCTCCCATGATTAAATTACTTTCACTTTTTGCTGCTTTTTCTATCTGTGTTAGCAGTTGATTTTCTATTTCTTCCTAAGCACTGGGGGGCCTGTAGCAGACTCCAAAAATTCATTGTGTGTTATTCAACCCCACATTCAACCCCACCCATAATGCCTCAACCTCATTGCTTGTTCCTTCTGCAATTTCTTCTTTCACCGTCACTTTTAGATCACTTTTCAATCACAGACAGACACCGCCACCCTTTCGTTTGACTCTGTCTTTACGAAAGACAGTATACACAGGAATATTGACAGCCCAGTCATGCGAAGAACAAAGCCAGGATTCAGCAATGCCAACTAAGTCATAATCCTCCTCACTCATTAAGGCCTATTTTGTTTGCTAGACTTCTAGCATGGTGAACAGACTCTTTAAACCATTTCTGCATTTACCATCATTGTTTACCAAATTCTTTTGTTTTTCAGTACCACTAGTATTGCACAATCCAATGTTTCTTTGTAACATGGGAAGCTCCTTACAATTATCCATAACCCTCCCCCCCAACTATCCCGAATCCATTCTCCACTAGTATCTGACCCCCTGACTAACCTTTCTGCCACCATATTTAACTTTCCCACCCCATTCTGTCCTAGTTTAAATATCTCTCCACCATTGCTCTAAATCTTTCCCCTTGCACAGCAGACCCCCTTTCATTAAGGTACAAACCATCTCTGGCATACAGGTTCTACCCCAATAAAAAGTCAGCCCAGTGCTCTATGAATCCAAACCCTTCCCTTTTGCACCAGGACTTGAGACATGCATTTAGCTATCTAAGCTCCTTTCCTGTGTTGTGCATGGCACAGGCAATATTCCAGAGAATATAGCCTTTGAGGTCCTTTTCTTCAATTTGAAACATAGTTCCCTAAACTGATTTTTAAGGATCCTCAATCTTCCATTTATATTGTCATTGGTTCCAACATGGACCAAAACAGCTGGGTCCTGTCCAGCCCCTCCCAGTATTTTGTCCACTCATCTACCACATGCCGAACCCTTGCAACAGGGAGACAGCAAACCATTCGGTTGAAGGGATCCGGGCGATAACTATTCTATCCGTCCTCCTGATTATAGAATCCCCGATGACTACCAATTGTCTTTTCCTTCCTGCGATTGGATTTTGTGTTTAACAGTATTTTTTTTCTAAACTTTAATATTACTAACTTTATTAGTTATGAAGATATCCATTCAGCAGTGTCCTATACTTTCAAAAATAATTCAGACTGCATAATCAGAGCTAGATGGCTTATTATAACTATGTTTCTATGCAGTATTACCTGATCCAAGGATGTAGAATTTTCTTAGTATTTTAATATTACGGTTTATAAAACAATCTCTATAATTAAAAATATGAAGAACTTTTCCTCAATTTGGGGAAAGAGTCTTTTCTGTGTAGGTAAGCCTTGGATGACATGACCTAAATACAGTTAGATTGATTTGAAATGAGTATCTCATTGTGTGCATTGTTAATAACACAGTGTGCATGTATTCACTAACAAAAAGTATATATTTAATCATTTTGATGTTTTTGCACTTTAGGTTGAAGAAGACATGAGGTCAGATCTGTATATCCTACTTTTTCATGTAGTTCAGCGCATACCAGAATATCTTATTCTCCTGCAGGTAAAGCCTAATGAATGTGAAATTATTTTTAATAATGACATTTGTTTGTAAAAATATTAGGATATTTATATTTACCTATTCTAATATCGAAAGAAAAAAAGGTCCAGCGTTTATTTTTTAAAAATTTAAATTTTTTTTGAGGTCCAACATTTATGATCTTCTTCTAAAAATGTTTATCTGTCCTCTGTATTAGATTTTAAAGAAACTAGCAATTTGTCACTTGATAATTGTAGAGATTGAGTCCTGACTTCATCCTGGCTCTATTTGCTTCATTTCCTTATTCTGGATTCATAACACAGAAACTATTTAAAGTGAACCGATCAATATTTTTTTTTTTCATTATATAAAAGGGTGGCAAAAAAAGTCCCGATCTCACAGCGCAAGAGATCTGGCCTGTGCTGAAATGTTGCAATGAAATTGCAACATATGCAATGGGATTAGCACTTTTTTACATATGTAGAGGAAGTTGCGTCACCCGTTCCCGCACCTGGACAGTGCTAAATTGGGTAACATCATGATCAAGAAGAAAGAAGACAGAAGAAGATACCAGTGCCCGGTGTCCAGTCTGTGCTGTAAAAAACTCAATTTGCTCCAACAGGGGAAAAAAATCCTGTCTGATTCCATGAAGCAATCGGATGTTCCCTGGATCAACAGTCTGTTATTTTTCCTTAAAAGCTTTATTACCCAGTGTTTTTCTGTGCTTCTAGAAAAGCATCCAGCTTTTTCTTAAAGCAATCTATAGTATTTGCTGAAACAACTTCCTGAGGGAGCTGATTCCACATTTTCACAGACCAAACAGTGAAGAATCCCTGTCTTATCCAGACCTTAAAGTAATATTTATACAAAGTGATCATATCCCCGTTAAATGTCTCTTCTCAAGGGAGAATAGATTCAGTTCAGCTAATTTTTCTCATAGCTGAGTTCCTCCATTCCTTTTATCATTTAGTTGCCCTTCCCTGCACTCTATCTAATTCCACAATGTCTTTTTGTGAACTGGTCCCCAAAACTGTAATGCATATTCCAGATGTGGTCTGACCAATGGTTTGTACAAGGGCAGGAATATGTCTCGATCTCTGTAGTCTATTCCTCTTTTAACTCAAGAAAGTACTTTGCTATTTTTAGATATGGCAGCTAGGCACTGCATGTTATTATTCTTTTCTATTTCCGACTCCCCCAAATGTATTCTCCCTGAACAGTATGAAGCATGCATGTTGTTAGCCCCCAAGTGCACTTTAAATTTCTCAATAATAAATGTAATTTTGCCACTTGGCCGCCCAATCAAACAGTACATCCAGGTCTGCTTGTAGATTACAGACATCCTGTATGGACTAAATTCCTTTACATAGTTTGGTATCATCTGCAAACACAGAAATGCTACTTTTTATCCCAAACTCTATATCCTTTATAAAGATGTTAAACAGTAAAGGTCCCAACATTGAACCCTGGGGTACGCCACTAAAATCCTTAGACAATTCAGAGTATGAATCATTAATCACTACAGGTAATCCCCAAGTTAGGGACATCCGACATACGGATGACTTCTAGATTTGAACGGGGCTTCCCTGTTTTCCCTTGTTTGTGCGTAGGACAGAGGCTTGATGGAAGGTGGGGGAGGTTTAGATGACTTGCAGAAGAAATCTTTTGGTTGTAACTCTTTAATTACCATAAACTCCATAAATGGAGTCCATGCTCCATAAAGTTTTATTTTTATTGCTTTGTTTGTGATTAACCCACAGTTAGGATTTTATACTGTAACTGATACCACGCTGCCTAATATGTTGAAACAAACATCTGTCCTAATTGCATTTTTTAAAATAGTGTACCTGTTCTGACTTACATACAAATTCAACTTAAGAACAAACCTACGGTCCCTATCTCATATGTAACCCGGCAACTACCTATACTCTCTGGATGCAGTCATTAAGCCAGTTCTCTTTCCATTTACAGATTGGCTTTTATAAATCTATTGACCCTAAGTTGCATATTAACTGTCTGTGGGGTACTGTGTCAAATTCTTTGGCAAAGTGCAAGTACACTATATCAACTGCTACTCCACTGTCTACTTGTTTACTTACCTCCTTATAAAAAGAGAGTAAATTTGTTTGACAACTTTTGTCTTTCTTGAATGCATCCTGACTATCACTTATAATAATATTTCGTAGCAGAAACTTCTCTATATACTTCTTTATCAATCTCTCCACCTTTCCAACTAGGAAAGTTAAACTTACCGGTCTGTAGTTACATGGTAGTGACTTTGCTCTCTTTTTGAAGATAGAAACCACATTGGCCTTACACCGATCCATTGGTACCATGCCTATGAATAAAGAGTTTCTAAAAATAATAAACAATTGCTTTGAAATAACTGAGCTCAGCTCTTTGAAAACATGTGGATGTAATCTGTGTTCTTTGAGGACAATATTCTCTCCCAGTCCAAGTCACAGAGAGCCATCCTTAATGGAAAATTTGCTCTTTTAAAATTAAATGTTTTTATCTTTCCTGTTTTTGCTTCCTGTTTACAACTTACATTATAGGAAATCATAATTGGTCACTGCTACCCAAATTCTCTTTTATATGAACACTAGCTGATTACCTTGCGTTGCCTGGGTATTTTTTTTTTTTATTGCAATCTTATATTATACAGGAAAAGGAATTAAATAAACTATAGTGTTAAATCAAAGAAACATTTTTTGAAAGTATAAGTACAATATACAAATTAAATTAAAATACAAATAAATTAAATTACCTAAATAATGGAATATTTTCCAAAGCTGTTTGAAATGTTTTAATAAGAACCTTGTGCTCATAAAACATCCTTTGTAACTTTAAAATAATCTAAAATTTTGTTCCTGAGATGTAAGTGCACTTCTTGTCAGTTTTTATTTGTTCGTTTTCAATAAAATATAGTTCTAGAAATTTTGGTGGTAGATCTGGCAGCGGAAGTAACAATCCCGCTTAATGGTATTTTTGCCCTTGCACTCTGAATGTGGATGGAAATCAAGGCTGATGAACAACTGATGTGACGCCGAATGAAATCATTTGGAAACATGAATTGTATTTTCTGATGTTATTAAGAAAATGTTTTGACTCTGAGGTAATTGCTTATTTGTAATTCCAAAGTTCTTGTGGTGGTGTTTCTGGTTGGCAGAGTTTGACTTTCCCTTTTTCCAGCAAATATCAGGAGACTCAGATGTAAACTTCTTGGCTTGACAGTAACTACAAATCATTTCCATTTTTCGATAGAAACACTTGCATGCTGCGAGTAGTCTTTATGTGGATCATAGTGGAATACTTCCAATGCTAAGCTAAAATGTTGTGCAGTTCGTGATCGTCTGTGTAATCGGGTCCCACTCTGTTGTACTGTCTCTGAAGCTCTAGATGGCGTAGCTCTTTCTTTCATTTCCTGGAGTGCAGTCTCACACTGTTGTACTGTTTCTGAAGCTCTAGATTTAGCAGCTCTATCTCTCTTATCCTATAGTTGGGTCTCACGCGGTTGTACTGTTTCTGAAGCTCTAGATGTAGTAGCTCTTTCTCTCAATTTCTGGACTTGGATCTCACTCTTTTGTACTGTCTCTGAAGATCTAGATGTAGTAGCTCTATCTCTCTTATCCTGAAGTCGGGCCTCATGCTGTTGTACTGTCTCTGAAGCTCTAGATGTAGTAGCTCTATCTCTCTTATCCTGTAGTCGGGTCTCACGCTGTTGTACTGTCTCTGAAGCTCTAGATGTAGTAGCTCTATCTCTCATTTCGTGTACTCGGGTCTCACACTCTTGTACTGTCTCTGAAGCTTTAGGTGTGGTTGCTCTATCTCTCTTATCCTGTAGTTAGGCCTCACGCTGTTGTACTGTGTCTGAAGCTTTCTCTCATTTCCTAAACTCAGGTGTCATGCTATTGTACTGTCTCTGTATCTCTGGATGTAGCAGCTCTTTCTCTCATTTCCTGTGTTTGGGTGTCATGCTATTGTACTGTTTCTGAAGCTCAAGATGTAGTAGCTCTATCTCTCATATCCTTTAGCTGGGCCTCATGCTGTTCTACTGTCTGTGAAGCTCCAGATGTGGTAGCTCTTTCTCTCATTTCCTGTACTCAGGTCTCACGCTGTTGTACTGTCTCTGTACTCAGGTGTCACGCTGTTGTACTGTCTCTGAAGCTCTCGATGTAGTAGCTCCTTCTCTTATTTCCTGTACTCAGGTGTCACGCTGTTGTACTCGGGTCTCACACTGTTGTACTGTCTCTGAAGCTTTAGATGTGGTTGCTCTGTCTCTCTTATCCTGTAGTCGGGCCTCACGCTTATGTACTGTGTCTGAAGCTTTGGATGTAGTAGCTCTCATTTCATTAACTCGGGTGTCATGCTATTGTACTGTTTCTGTATCTCTAGATGTAGTAGCCCTATCTCTCTTATCCTGCAAACGGTGTAACAAAGGCCCTCTGTTTTTCTGTTGAGCTGATTGGGTTACATACGGTGTCAGACCCAATTATCTCCCAGACAGAGGGGAGACATTGGATGGGAGTGTCCAAGATTGTGTGGTTATTTCCATTGGTAGGTGTGTCTATCGCCTAGTTCTCCATCAGGTCCAGAGGGGAGGTCCCCTTGCATGGGGACTTGTATATATTACCAAGTGTGTCATCAATAAAGTGTTCTTCTTCTTTCTTTTTCACCCTCAACTTGCAGCTGTGTCTCGTTTTGTAGGGAACCGCTATATTACTACTAGCTCTTGTAAGAGCTGCCCAACTACGGGGAATCACAATTCAGCTTGGGGAGTCGCTGGAGTAACTCTACAGGGCAACCCGGATTAGCCGGAAGGACATCGCCAGTGGTTGATACCTTTACATTTTGTGGCAGCGGTGGGATGTTCCTTCTACCCCGGGAGGCGTGAAGGACGGATGGACAGCCGTTAAGAGCAGCTAAAAAGGACGACCCTCAAGGATCTACTGGAAAGCTGTGGAGGTAGAGCCAGCAGCCAACCTAAGAGGGCGCAGACTGCAGAGTTACAGCAGCTGGATCTGAATTCTTCCATGGCTGAACCCCCTATCCCGTCCAGAGATGAAACAGCTCTCATAGTAAGGGAGTGGTTGGCGATCTATGGGCCAAACCCCTCTGAGGAACGGATTGCACAGATTTTTGCCCAGGTAGCAGTGAAAGCTCGAGAACAGAGGGAATATGAGCTGCAACGAATTATTGCCCAGCGACCTCCAGAGCCAACCCCGATAACCCTCACTCCGGCCAGCACAGAAAAGCAAAAGGTACCGTTTGCTGCATTTAAACAGTTCTGGGAGACAGAGGGGGAGATCGACAGCTATTTGGCAGACTTCGAGAGGCAGTGTGCGCTTCACTAGGTACCACCAGAGGAATGGGTTACCATTCTATCTAGCCAGCTACCTGGGAGAGCAGCGGAAGCCTTCGGGGCCATCCCAGAGGACGAGGTAACTCAATACCACCTTGTCGAAGACACTTTACTTAAACAATATGCTCTAACCCCCGAGGCATACCGGGGAAAATTCCGAGATACCAAAAACCCGGGGAGGTGACACCCACATGGAATTGGCTAACAGGTTGCACGGCACCGCTACCTTTTGGATTGATGGATGCCAGGCTGTATCTGCCGAGGAGGTGTTATAACTTTTTCTTTTGGAACATTTCTTCAATAATCTACAGCAAGACTTAAGCAACTGAGACCGACGCCCTCACACCCTCACCAAGGCGGCCCGCCTGGCTGTTGAGTATACTGATTCCCGACGACTGAACCCAGCTTTACCCCGACCTAATCCTCGATTGGATACCCAGGTTCCCAGTTTATCCAGACCCTCTCCACGACCGGAGTTCAGGGTCCTGTTCCGCCTGGGCCCCCTAGTGTTGCTGGTCCTTCCAGGAATCAGTCAGAGTATTCCAAGGTGAAATGTCACCGATGCTACGAACCAGGACATCTAGTGGCCAATTGCCCTTTTGGGTCCCTGACCTTCCTGGAACAAAGCACCCACTGGGTCAACCCCTGTTGCACCCCGTAACCCAGCTGTCCACTGTGTGGACACAGAAACTCACCCTGAGGAATATCTGGGGGTATTGTACCAGGTCAATCCTATCCAGGCTGATTCCGGGGATAATATCCAGCAGCACAGACAAGAGATCAACCTCGGTGGACAGTTCGCCCAAGGATTACAGGACACTGGGGCTACCATTACACTGGTACAGGGGCACCTGATTCCAGCCCATAAGCGTACGGGCCAAACCATACTTGTTCGAGTGGCTGGGGGAGGCGTATTTCGCCTGCCTACCGCCCGCGTCCTTCTACACTGGGGAGCCGGATCCGGTGTAGTAAAAGTTGGCATAATGGATATCTTACCTGCAGAGGTCCTGCTGGGCAACAATTTGGGCCCTCTCACTTCCGCCTATGTCCCCACCTCTACCGCAGATGCACACCCCGTGAGGACCAGGGCCCAAGCGAGGACCGAACGGACCAGTTCCCCAGCTCGAGAAGCCCAGGTGAGACCTTCTCTGACTGTGACTAATACCCAGACCTCGATAGCTTGGAATACACATGAGGAGTTTGGGAGGGAGACTAGGGTGGATCTGTCCCTTCATAAATATAGGGAAAGAGCAGGAATAGGGGCTGGGGGGTTGGACAATGAAGTTTTTGTGTGGGATGCTAATAAGTTATACCAGGTCACTGAACAGGCAGGACCGAACCCCTACCAAAAGTTAGTAGTCCCCAGCAAGTATCGAAGGGAAATCCTTAGAATCAGGCACGACATTCCCTTGGCTGGACACCTAGGAGTAACCTGTAGATTACACCGGGTAACCCAGACCTTCTTTTGGCCTGGGGTGCACGCAGATGTATGAACTTACTGCCGAACCTGCGATGTGTGCCAGCGAGTAGGAAAACAAGGGGATAACCCCAGGGCTCACTTGGTACCCCTGCCCATTATTGACGAACCCTTCAGCAGGGTAGCCATTGACCTTGTGGGACCCCTCGCCAACCCTAGTCTATCCGGTAGGAAGTACATTCTTACCGTGGTGGACTATGCTACCCGCTATCCCAAGGCAGTTGCTCTGTCAAATCAACAGGCAGACACTGTAGCTACCGCCCTGGAAGATTTTCTCTCGAGTCGGGTTTCCCAAGGAAATCCTCTTGGACAGTGGCACACAATTTACTGTAGAACTGACACAGCAGCTGTGGAAGGTCTGCTGTATTAAATCGCTACTTAGTTCACCATCACCAGACTAACGGTCTCTCTGAGCGCTTCAATGGAACCTTGAAGCAAATGCTCAAGAGTTTCACCAGCGAATAGAGAGACTGGGAGCGATTCCTACCACACCTCCTATTTGCCTATAGGGAGGTACCGCAGGAATCCACTGGGTTTTCCCCCTTCCAGGCTCTATATGGGAGAATGGTACGAGGACCACTTGATCTCATCAGGGAGCATTGGGAGGGGGAAACGGAGCTTGAAGGGACCTCAATCGTATTATACGTCCTGGAGCTTCAGGACCGCATGGGGAAGCTGGCCCGGGGCAATCAAAGACAATCTCCAGGCGGCCCAGGGGCGACAGAGAGTATGGCACGATAGGGGTAATTTCTTTATAGGACAAAAGGTCTTAGTATTGAAGCCCGGGAAGCAGGATAAACTGCAGGCTTCCTGGTAGGGAACCTATCATCGCCAGTTGTAAGGATGAGAGGTTAAAAAGAGCCTTTCATAATAATATGTTGGAAGAATACTTAGAGAGACTAGAGAATGTGTCCGCTGTATGTAGCCCTGCCACGGAGAACCCAGACAACCTACCCCTACCAGACCTCTTAGAGAAGGGGGCACCTGCCAATCTCCTTATCCAGGTTCAATTAGGGGACAAACTCACTCCCACTGAGAGAGAACAGTTGCATACCCTATTACAGGCTAAGAGCACTACTTTTTCCCAAGAGCCTGGGAACACCACTCTCGCGACTCACACGAGTAGAAACCCCTGGACAAGCCCCACTCCGACAGGCCCCTTTCCGCATCAGGATCAGGGGAGCAGAGCTGTCAGCATAAAGCTCCGCTGATTGCTCTGCTCCCTGAGGAAAGGGAAAGCCTGATCAGGATTTCCCTTTCCTCAGCAACTCAGGGAGCAATAGAGGTTGAATAGAAATACTATCTCCATTCAACCTCTACTGCTCTGTGATTGGTCTATTTCTCAGCCAATCACAGAGCAGAAGAGGTATGAATGGACATAGTATTTCCATTCATTGCCCTCCTATTGCCTGCGGTTACAGCTAATTGAAGGCACCTGCTTTCAATTAGCTGTGACCGCACAGTTCCCACGGTCCAGGAATCCCACAATGACATTATGATTCAAAATGTCATTGTCGGATAACCTGTAAAAAATAAAAAAAAACAAGTTTAAAATAAAAAACACATACAAATAAATAATTTAAAAAAAACAAAAACATTTTTTTTTTTTTTGCTGTCGAATGCAGCAAAATTCGGATCGGGTATACCCGAATTCGAACAGCCATATTCGGGTCGAGTATAGGGACAACCCGAATTCGAACATCAACACTACAGGGGACAATGGCCGCCTACTGAGATGGAGTCTGGCACTCCAACCCTACAACTTTACCATCCAGTACCGGCCCAGAAAACAGAATGGCAACGCGGATGGTTTATCCCGGCAGACTGGACAGCCCCAGGGTGCCCTGAAAATGGGTCAAACCGGGTCTGCCAGCGTGTTCCACTAAGAGAGAGACATGTAACTAGGGCCCTCTGTTTGTCTGTTGAGATGAATGGGTTACATACGGTGTCTGACCTAATTATCTCCCAGACAGAGGAGAGACGGGTACGGGTGGCTTTAAAAACAATGTGGTTTTACTGTCCGGAGATGAGTGGGTTATGTCCGGTGTCTGACCTAATTATCTCCCAGACAGAGGGGAGACATTGGGTGGGAGTGTCCCGGATTGTGTGGTTATTTTCATTGGGCGGTGTGAATGGGGACTTGGTATATAATGGTATATAATACCAAGTGTGGCGTCAATAAAGTGTTCTTCTTTCTTTTTCACCCTCAACCCGCAGCCGTGTCTTGTGTTGTAGGGAATCGCAATATTACTACGAGCTCTTGAAAGAGCTTCCCAACTACGGGGAATCACAGTTCAGCTTCGGGAGTCACTGGAGTAACTCTACAGGGCCACCCGGACTAGAGGGAAAGAAGTCCCCAATGGTTGATACTGTTACAGACGGGTCTCATGCTGCTGTGCTTTCATTGAAGCTCTAGATGTAGTAGCTCTTTCTCTCATTTCCTGTACTCAGGTGTCACACTTTTGTACTGTTTCTGAAGCTCTAGATAAAGTAGTTCTATCTCTGTTATCCTGTAGTGGGACTTCATGCTGTTGTACTGTCTCTGAGGATCTAGATTTAGTACCCCTTTCTCTCATTTCCTGTAGTCGGGTCTCACGCTCTTGTACTGTTTCTGAAGCTCAAGATGTAGTAGCTCTATGTCTTATTTTGTATACTCAGGTCTTATGCTGTTGTACTGTTTCTGAAGCTCTAGATTTAGTTGCTCTGTCTCTCTCCTATCCTATAGTTTGGCCTCACACTGTTGTACTGTCTCTGAAGCTCTAGATATAGTAGCACTTTCTCTCATTTCCTGTAGCTGTGTCTCAAGCTTTTGTACTGTTTCTGAAGCTCTAGATGTAGTAAGTCTATCTCTTTTATCCTGTCCTCGGGTCTCATGCTGTTGTACTGTTTCTGAAGCTCAAGATGTAGTAGCTCTTTCTCTCTCTTCCTGTAGTCGGGCCTCATGCTGTTGTACTGTCTCTGAAGCTCTGGAAGTAGTAGCTCTATGTCTCATTTTGTATACTCGGGTCTCACGCTGTTGTACTGTTTCTGAAGCTCTAGATTTTTTTGCTCTGTCTCTCTTATCCTGTAGTTTGGCCTCACGCTGTTGTACTGTCTCTGAAGCTCTAGATATAGTAGCACTTTCTCTCATTTCCTGTAGCCGGGTCTCACGCTTTTGTACTGTTTCTGAGGCTCTAGATGTAGTAACTCTATCTCTTTTATCCTGTCCTCGGGTCTCATGCTGTTGTACTGTCTCTGAAGCTCTAGATGTAGTAGCTCTTTCTCTCATTTCCTGTAGTCGGGTCTCATGCTGTTGTACTGTCTCTGAAGCTCTAGATGTAGTAGCTCCTTCTCTCATTTTCAGTAATCGGGTCTCACGCTGTTGTACTGTTTCTGAAGCTCTAAATGTAGTAGTTCTATCTCTGTTATCCTGTAGTGGGGCCTCATGCTGTTGTACTGTCTCTGAAGCTCTGGATGTAGTAGCTCGTTGTCTCATTTCCTGTACTCAGGTGTCACGCTTTTGTACTGTATCTGAAGTTCTAGATGTAGTAGTTCTATCTCTGTTATCCTGTAGTGGGGCCTCATGCTGTTGTACTGTCTCTGAGGATCTAGATTTAGTACCTCCTTCTCTCATTTCCTGTAGTCGGGTCTCACGCTTTTGTATTGTTTCTGAAACTCAAGATGTAGAAGCTTTTTCTCTCTCTTCCTGTAGTCGGGCCTCATGCTGTTGTGCAGTCTCTGAAGCTCTAGAAGTAGTAGCTCTATGTCTCATTTTCTATACTCGGGTCTCACGCTGTTGTACTGTCCCAGAAGCTCTAGATATAGTAGCACTTTCTCTCATTTCCTGTAGCCGTGTCTCATGCTGTTGTACTGTTTCTGAAGCTTTGGATGTAGTAGTTCTATCTCTTTTATCCTGTAGTCTGGCCTCATGCCGTTGTACTGTCTCTGAAGCTCTAGATACAATACCTCTTTCTCTCATAACCTGTACTCGGGTCTCACGCTGTTGTACTGTCTTTGAAGGCCTGGATGTAGTAGCTCCATCTCTGTTATCCTGTAGTCGGGACTCATGCTGATGTACTGTGTCTGAAGCTTTGGATGTAGTAGCTCTCATTTCGTAAACTCGGGTGTCATTCTATTGTACTGTCTCTGTATCTCTAGATGTGGTAGCTCTTTTCTCATTTTCTGTACTAGGGTATCACGCTGTTGTACAGTCTCTGAAGCTCTAGATGAGGAAGCTCTATCTCTCTTATCCTGTAGACGGGTCTCATGCTGCTGTACTGTCTCTGAAGCTCTAGATGTAGTAGTTCTATCTCTGTTATCCTGTAGTGGGGCCTCATGCTGTTGTACTGTCTCTGAGGATCTAGATTTAGTACCACTTTCTCTCATTTCCTGTAGTCGGGTCTCACGCTCTTATACTGTTTCTGAAGCTCAGGATGTATTAGCTCTTTCTCTCTCTTCCTGTAGCCGGGCCTCACGCTTTTGTACTGTCTGAAGCTCTAGATGTAGTTGCTCCTTCTCTCATTTCTTAAAGTCGGGTCTATCGCTGTTGTACGGTTTCTGAATCTCTAAATCTAGTAGCTCTTTCTCTGATTTCCTGTACTCGGATCCCACGCTGTTGTACTGTTTCTGAAGCTCTAGATGTAGTAGCTCTTTCACGCTCTTCCTGCCTTCGGGCCCCATGCTGTTGTACTGTCTCTGAAGCTCTGGAAGTTTTAGCTCTATGTCTCATTTTGTATACTCGGGTCTCACGCTGTTGTACTGTTTCTGAAGCTCTAGATTTATTTGCTCTATCTCTCTTATACTGTAGTTTGGCCTCACTCTGTGGTACTGTCTCTGAAGCACGAGATATAGTAGCACTTTCTCTCATTTCCTGTAGCCGGGTCTCACGCTTTTGTATTGTTTCTGAAGCTCTAGATGTAGTAACTCTATCCATTTTATCCTGTCCTCGGGTCTCATGCTGTTGTACTGTCTCTGAAGGCCTGGATGTAGTAGCTCCATCTCTGTTATCTTGTAGTCAGGACTCATGCTGTTGTACTGTCTCTGAAGCTCTAGATGTAGTAGCTCTATCTCTGTTATCCTGTACTTCGGTCTCATGCTGTTGTACTGTCTCTGAAGCTCTAGATGTAGTAGCTCTATCTCTCATTTCCTGTACTCAGGTGTCTCGTAGTTGTAACAGTCACTGAAGCTCTAAGTGTAGTAGCTCTTTCTCTTATTTCCTATACTCAGGAGTAATAGTGTTATACTGCCCCTGATTCATCAATAAAATCCGCGCTCGCTGGAAGCGCGAAAGTACGCACGACCAGCGATCGCGGTTTACCGTGGTCCGGACTCGAGTGTGCTCGTACACTCGCCTCCTCACTGCCAGCCGGATTATTTCGGATCGCGAATACGAATGCGCGAGCGATAATCCGATTCTGCTTGTTGAATCAGGGGCACTGTCTCTGAAGCTCTGGATGTAGTAGCTCATTCTCTCAATTCCTGTATTTGGGTGTCACGCTGTGGTACTGTTTCTAAAGCTCTAGTTGTGGTTGCTCTATCTCTCTTATCCTGTAGTCAGGCCTCATGCTGTTGTACTGTCTCTGAAGCTCTAAATGTAGTACCTCTTTCTCTCATTTCCTGTACTGGGGTCCCACGCTTTCGTACTGTCTCTGAATGTCTAGAGGTAGTAGCCCTATTTCGTTTATCCGGAGAGTTGGGCCTTCTGCTGTTGTACTGTCTCTGAGGCTACAGATTTAGTATCTCTTACTCTCATTTCTAGTACTCGCATCCCATGCTGTTGAACTGTCTCTTAAGCTCTTGATGTACTTGCTCAATATCTCTTATCCTGTAGTCGGGTCTCACGCTGTTGTACTGTCTATGAAGCTCTAGAAGTAGTAGCTCTTTCTCTGATTTCCTGTAGTCAGGTCTCATGTTGTTGTATTGTCTCTTAAGCTCTTTATGTAGTGGCTATTTCTCTAAATTCCTGTACAGTACGAAAGTGTGGGACCCCAGTACTCTCTCTGAAGCTCTAGATGTAGTAGCTCTTTCTCTCATTTACTGTACTCGAGTGTCACACTGTTGTACTGTTTCTGAAGCTCTAAGTGTAGCAGCTCTATCTCTCTTATCCTGTAGTCTGGCCTCGTGCTGTTGTACTGTCTATGAAGCTCTAGATGTAGAAGCTCTTTCTCTCATGACCTGTTCTCAGGTCTCATGCTTTTGTACTGTTGCTGAAGGTCTAGATGTAAAAGTTCTATTTCTCTAATCCTTAAGACGGGCCACATGCTGTTGTACTGTCTCTGAAGCTCTACATGTAGTAGCTCCTTCTCTTATTTCTTGTACTCGGGTGTCATGCTCTAGTATTTTTTTCTGAAGCTCTAGATGTAGTAGCTCGTTTTCTAATTTCCTGTACTCGGGTCTCACGCTGTTGTACTGTCTCTGAAGCTCTAGATGTTGTAGATCTTTCTCTCATTTTCTATTCTCGAGTGTCACACTGTTATACTGTTTCTGAATCTCTAGATGTATTGGTCAATCTTTCTTATCCTGTAGTCTGGCCTCATGCTGTTGTATTGTCTCTGAAGCTCTAGATGTAGTAGCTCTTCTTTTAATTTCCTGTACTCTGGTCTCACGCTGTTGTACTGTCTATGAAGCTCTAGATGTATTAACTCTTTCTCTCATGTCCTGTTCTCGGGTCTCATGCTGCTGTACTGTTTCTGAAGCTCTAGATGTAGTAGCTCTTTCTCTAATTTCCTGTACTTGTGTCTAATGCTACTGTACTGTTTCTGAAGCTCTAGATGTAATAGCTCTTTTTATAATTTCCTGTCTTCGGGTCTCACACTGTTGTTTTGTCTCTGAAGCTCTAGATGTAGTAGCTCTTACTCTCATTTCCTAAAGTCGGGTCTATCGCTGTTGTACGGTTTCTGAATCTCTAGGTCTAGTAGCTCTTTCTCTCATTTCCTGTACTTGGGTCTCACGCTGTTGTAGTGTTTTTGAAGCTCTAGATGTAATAGCTCTATCTTATCCTGTAGTCGTGCCTCATGCTGTTGTACTGTCTCTGAAGCTCTAGATGTAGTAGCTCTTTCCCTCATTTCCTGTAGTTGGGCCTCATGCTGTTGTACTGTCTCTGAAGCTCTAGATGTAGTAGCTCTTTCCCTCATTTTCTGGACTCAGGTCTCATGCTTTTGTACTGTCTCTGAAGATCTAGATGTTGTAGCTCTATCTCTCATATCCTGTAGTCTGGCCTCATGTTGTTTTACTGTTCCCAAAGCTCTAGATGAAGTAGCTCTGTATCTCATTTCCTTTACTCCGGTGTAACACTGTTGTACTGTTTCTGAAGCTCTAGATGTAGTAGCTCTATCTCTCTTATCCTGTAGTCGGGCCTCATGCTGTAGTACTGTCTCTGAGGCTCCAGATTTAGTAGCTCTTTCTCTCATTTTGTGTACTCGCATCTCCCGCTGTTGAACTGTCACTTAAGCTCTAGAAGTAGTTGCTCTATCTCTCTAATCCTGTAATCAGGCCTCACGCTGTTTTCACAGGCTTCACTGTTGTACTGTCTATGAAGCTCCAGATGTAGTAGCTCTTTCTCTGATTTCCTGTAGTTAGGTCTCACGCTGTTGTATTGTCTCTTAAGCTCTTTATGTAGTGGCTCTTTCTCTCATTTTCTGTACTCGAGTGTCACACTGTTGTACTGTTTCTGACGCTTTAAGTGTAGCAGCTCTATCTCTCCTATCCTGTAGTCGGGCCTCATGCTGTTGAAGCTCTAGATGTAGTAGCTCTTTCTCTCATGACCTGTTCTCAAATGTAGAAGTTCTATCTCTCTCATCCCTAAGAAGGGCCACAGGCTGTTGTACTGTCCCTGAAGCTCTAGGAAATAGTAGCTCTATGTCTCATTTTCTATACTCGGGTGTCATGCTCTTGTATTTTTTCTGAAGCTCTGGATGTAGTAGCTCTTTTTCTAATTTCCTGTACTCGGGTCTCACGCTTTTGTACTGTCTGAAGCTCTAGATGTAGTTGCTCTTTCTCTCATTTCTTAAAGTCGGGTCTATCGCTGTTGTACGGTTTCTGAATCTCTAAATCTAGTAGCTCTTTCTCTGATTTCCTGTACTCGGATCCAACGCTGTTGTACTGTTTCTGAAGCTCTAGATGTATTAGCACTTTCTCTCATTTTCTGAACTCAGGTCTTACGCTTTTGTACTGTCCTGAAGATCTAAATAGTAGCTCTATCTCTCATATCCTATCGGGCATCATGTTGTTTTATTGTCCCTGAAGCTGTAGATGAAGTAGCTCGTTCTCTCATTTCCTGAACTCAGGTGTAACACTGTTGTACTGTTTCTGAAGCTCTAGATTTAGTAGCTCTTTCTCTCATTTCGTGTACTCGCATCTCCCGCTGTTGAACTGTCTCTGAAGCTCTACATGTAGTTGCTCTACCTCTCTTATCCTGTGGTCGGGCCTCACGCTGTTGTACTGTCTCTTAAGCTCTTTATGTAGTGGCTCTTTCTCTAAATTCCTGTACTCAGGTGTCACGCTATTGTACTCTCTCAGAAGCTCTAGATGTAGTAGCTCTTTCTCTCATTTACTGTACTCGAGTGTCAGGCTGTTGTACTGTTTCTGAAGCTCTAAGTGTAGTAGCTCTATCTCTCTTATCCTGTAGTCGGGCCTCATGCTGTTGTACTGTCTCTGAAGCTCTAGATGTAGTACCTCTTTCTCTCAATTTCTGGATTAAGGTCTCACGCTTTTGTACTGTCTCTGAAGATCTAAATGTAGTAGCTCTATCTCTCATATCCTGTAGTCGGGCCTCATGTTGTTTTATTGTCCCTGAAGCTGTAGATGAAGTAGCTCTTTCTCTAATTTCCTGTACTCAGGTGTAACACTGTTGTACTGTTTCTGAAGATTTAGATTTAGTAGCTCTTTCTCCCATTTCTTGTACTCGCATCTCCTGCTGTTGAACTGTCTCTTAAGCTCTAGATGTAGGTAGTTGCTCCATCTCTCTTATCCTGTGGTCGGGCCTCACGCTGTTGTACTGTCAATGAAGCTCTAGATGTAGTAGCTATTTCTCTGTTTTCCTGTAGTCAGGTCTCATGCTATTGTACTGTCTCTTGAGCTCTTGATGTAGCGTCTCTTTCTCTCAATTCCTGTACTCAGGTGTCACGCTATTGTACTCTCTCTGAAGCTCTAGATGTAGTAGCTCTTTCTCCGATTTACTGTACTCGAGTGTCACGCTGTTGTACTGTCTCTGAAGCTATAGATGTAGTAGCTATTTCTCTCATGACCTGTTCTCAGGTCTCATGCTGCTGTACTGTTTCTGAAGCTCTAGATGTAGATGCTCTATCTCTCTCATTCCCAAGACGGGCCCCATGCTGTTGTACTGTCCCTGAAGCTCTACATGTAGTAGCTCCTTTTCTTATTTCTTGTACTCGGGTGTCACGCTCTTGTATTTTTTCTGAAGCTCTAGATGTAGTAGCTCTTTTTCGAATTTCCTGTACTCACGTCTCACACTGTTTTACTGTTTCTGAAGCTCTAGATGTAGTAGCTCCTGTAGTCGGGCCTCATGCTGTTGTACTGTCTCTGAAGCTCTACATGTAGTAGCCTCATGTAGTTGGACCTTATGTTGTTTTACTGTCTCTGAAGCTCTTGGTATAGTACCTCATTCTCTCATTTCCAGTAATCGGGTGTCACACCGTTGTACTGACTCTAAAGCTCTAGATGTAATAGCTCTATCTCTTCTTTCCTGTACTCAGATGTCAAGCTGTTGTACTGTCTCGAAGCTCTAGATGTGGTAGCTCTTAATCTTATTTCCTGTACTCGAGTGTCACACTGTTTTACGGTTTCTGAAGCTCTAGATGTAGTAGTTTTTTCTCTGTTATCCTATAGTTGGGCCTCATGCTGTTGTACTGTCTCTGAGACTCCATATTTATTAGCTCTTTCTCTCATTTCCTGTTGTCAGGTCTCACGCTCTTGTACTGTTTCTGAAGCTCAAGATGCTGTAGGCTCTATCTGTCTTTTCCTGTAGTCAGGCCTCATGCTTTTTTACTGTCTCTGAAGCTTTAGAAGAAGAAGCTCTATGTATTGCGCCTGGGCACACAAACCACAGCCAACTCCAAAAGTCCTGTTATCAAGTTTTATTGTAGTCATAAAACAAGACAGGGTATTTACAGAAATCAAGACTGAAGCGTAGTACAGGAGGGTAAGGCAAAGGCAGGTCAGGAACAATCCGAGGTCAGGGCAGGCATCCGACAAGAGAGGTCACAAACAATCTGAGGTCAGGACAGGCAGAGTTCAGGCAAGAGTCAGGTATCAGACCAGGTCGCTATTATAATGACAATTAGAGAAACGTTAACCAACACAAACGCACGAACGCACCCAAGCACACTGTGTACACAGAGGCTTATAGCGGGCAATGGTGTACAGGACAGGTTCTCCTTAAATTGCCAGAGTGACCAATGACCTTGCGCCACCTGGCACCATTTGATTAGAGAGTGACTGAATCCACTGCGGCCGATTTGCAGCAGGGAATTTAAACTAACCATGTCCCGCCCCGCGGCGAGGCGGCTGAGTGCCACGCCCTCAGGGGCTACAAGAGGAACGCGTGGTAGCGCGCGCACCTCTTCCCACAGCACCCCTGGGACGTGCACTACTTTGCACATCCAAAGGAGTGCTGAGAACAGGACTTTCTGTAATTACGTCCATAGAGATGAAAGGGATGCCGCCTGGCCGGACAGTAGTTTGGCCTGAATGAATCCCTCTGCCTGCAGAGACAGACACGCTGCGAGCAGGGCAGCAGCCTCGGCCATGCTGCCTGCTGCATCGGCGTCTTCCTCTGCAGCTGGGATCCCCAGGGACGCCGCGGGCTCGCAGGACAGGTAAGTTTCTTACACTCTATATCTCATTTTGCATTTTTGGGTCTCACGCTGTTGTACTGTTTCTGAAGCTCTAGATGTAGTTACTCTAACTCTCTTATCCTGTAGTCTGGCCTCATGCTGTTGTACTGTCCCTGAAGCTCTAGATGTAGTACCTCTTTCACTCATTACCAGTATTCGGGTCTCATACTCTTGTACTGTCTCTGAAGTTCTGGTTGTAGTAGCTCTATCTCTGTTATCCTGCAGTCGGGCCTCATGCTGTTTTACTGTCTCTGAAGCTCCTGATGTAGTAGCTCTGTCTCTCATTTACTGTACTCAGGTGTCACGCTCTTATACTGTTTCTGAAGCTCAAAATGTGGTAGCTCCATATCTCTTATCATGAAGTCGGGCCTCATGCTGTTGTACTGTCTCTGAAACTTCAGATGTAGTAGCCCAATCTCTTATTTTGTGTACTTGCATCTCACGCTGTTGAACTGTCTCTGAAGGTCTAGATGTGGTTGTTCTATCTCTCTTATCCCGTAGTTGGGCCTGTTTTACTGTCTCTGAAACTTTAGACCTGGTACCTCTTTCACTCAATTCCTGTACTTGTACTATTTCTAAAGCTATAGATGTGGTTGCTCTATCTCTCTTTTCCTGGAGTCTAGCCTCAGGCTGTTGTACTGTCTCTGAAGCTTTTGAAGTAGTAGCATTTTTCTCATTTCCTATACTCGGCTTTCATGCTATTGTATAGTCTCTGTATCTCGGGATGTAGTAGCTCTTTCTCTCATTTCCTATATTCAGGTGTCAAGCTGTTATACTGTTTCTGAAGCTCTAAATGTAGTAGCTCTAACCCTGTTATCCTGTAGTCGGGTCACATGCTGTTGTACTGTCTCTGAAACTTCAGATGTAGTAGCCCAATCTCCTATTTCGTGTACTTGCATCTCACGCTGTTGAACTGTCTCTGAAGGTCTAGATGTGGTTGTTCTATCTCTCTTATCCTGTAGTTGGGCCTGTTTTACTGTCTCTGAAACTTTAGACCTGGTACCTCTTTCACTCAATTCCTGTACTTGTACTATTTCTAAAGCTATAGATGTGTTTGATCTATCTCTCTTTTCCTGGAGTCTAGCCTCAGGCTGTTGTACTGTCTCTGAAGCTTTTGAAGTAGTAGCATTTTTTCTCATTTCCTATACCCGGCTTTCATGCTATTGTATAGTCTCTGTATTTCGGGATGTAGTAGCTCTTTCTCTCATTTCCTATATTCAGGTGTCAAGCTGTTATACTGTTTCTGAAGCTCTAAATGTGGTAGCTCTAACCCTGTTATCCTGTAGTCGGGTCACATGCTGTTGTACTGTCTCTGAAACTTCACATGTAGTAGCCCAAATCTCTTATTTTGTGTACTTGCATCTCACGCTGTTGAACTGTCTCTGAAGCTCCAGATGTAGTACCTCTTTCTCTCATTGTACTTGTACTTTTGTGCTTTGAAGGTCTAGATGTAGAAGCCCTATTTCTGTTATCCTTTAGTCGGGCCTTATGCTGTTCTACTGTCTCTGAAGCTATGGATGTAGCAGCTTTATCTCTCTTATCCTGTAGTCGAGCCCCACACTGTTGTACTGTCTCTGAGGCTTTAGATATAGTGGCTCTTTCTCTCATTTCCTATACTCAGGTGTCACGCTGTTGAGCTATCTCTGAAGCTCTAGATGTAGTAGCTCTATCTCTCATTTCCTGTATTCAGGTGTCACAGTGTTGTGCTGTCTATGAAGCTCTAGATGTAGTAGCTCTTTCTCCCATTTCCTGTTCTCAAGTGTCACTCTGTCGTACTGTTTCTAAAGCTCTTGATTTGGTTGCTCTATCTCTCTTATCCTTATGCTGTTGTAATGTCTCTGAAGCTCTTGATGTAGTGCCCCTTTCACTCATTTCCGGTACTCAGGTCCCATGCTGTTGTACTGTCTCTGAAACTCTAGATGTAGTACCTCTTTCTCTCATTTCCTCTACTCAGGTCTCAAGCTTTTGTACTCTCTCTGAAGGACTAGATGTTGTAGCCCTATTTCTGTTATCCTTTAGTCGGGCCTTATGCTGTTGTACTGTCTCTGAAGCTTTAGATATAGTAGCTCTTTCTCTAATTTCCTATACTCAGGTGTCACGCTGTTGTACTGTCTCTGAAGCTCTAGATGTAGTAGGTCTATCTCTCATTCCTATATTCAGGTGTCACATTGTTGTACTGTCTATGAAGCTGTAGATGTAGCAGCTCTTTCTCCCATTACCTGTACTCAAGTGTTACGCTGTTGTACTGTTTCTAAAACTCTTGATTTGGTTGCTCTATCTCTCTTATGCTCATGCCGTTGTACTGTCTCTGAACCTCTTGATGTAGTGCCCCTTTCATTTCCTGTACTCCGGTCTCATGCTCTTGTACTGTCTCTGAAGGTCTGGATGTTGTAGCTCTATTTCTGTTATCCTTTAGTCAGGTCTCATGTTGTTCTACTGTCTATGAAGCTCTAGATGTAGTGCCCCTTTCACTCATTTCCTGTACTCAGGTGTCACAATGTTGTAGTGTCTCAGAAGCTCTAGATGTAGCATTTCTTTCTCTCATTTTCTGTACTCGAGTGTCACGCTGTTGTACTGTTTCTGTACCTCTAGATGTAGTAGCTCTAAGTCTCTTATCCTGTAGTCGGGCCTCATGCTGTTTTACTGTCCCGGAAGCTCTAAATGCATTGGCTCTTTTTCCCATTTCCTGTACTCGGGTGTCACGCTGTTATAGTGTCTCAGAAGCTCTAGATGTAATAACTCATTCTCTTATTTCCTGTACTTGGGTGTCACGCTGTTGTACTGTCTCTGAAGCTTTAGATGTGGTTGCTCTGTCTCTCTTATCCTGTAGTGGGGCCTCACGCTGTTGTACTGTGTCTGAAGCTTTGGATGTAGTAACTCTCATTTCAAAAAATCGGGTGTCATGCTATTCTACTGTCTCTGTATGTCTGGATGTGGTAGCTCTTTCTCTATTTTCCTATGCTCGGGTCTCACACTGTTGTACTGTCCCTGAAGCACTAGATGTAGTAGCTCAATCTCTCTTATCCTGTACTCGGGTCTCATGCTGCTTTACTGTCTCTGAAGCTCTAGATGCAGTACCTCTTTCCCATATTACCTGTACTCGGGTCTCACGCTGTTGTACTGTCTCAAAAGCTCTAGATGTAGTAGCTCTTGCTCTCATTTCCTGTACTCGTGTGTCACGCTGCTGTACTGTCTCGAAGCTCTAGATGTAACAGCTCTTTCTCTCATTTCCTGTACTCAGGTATAAATCTTTTGTACTGTTTCTGAAGCTGTTAATGTAGTAGTTCTATCTTTGTTATCCTGTAGTTGGGCCTCAGGCTGTTGTACTGTCTCTGAGGATCTAGATTTAGTGCCTCTTTCTCTCATTTCCTGTAATTGGGTCTCATGCTCATGTACTGTTTCTGAAGCTCAAGATGTAGTAGCTCTTTCTGTCTCTTTCTGTAGTCGGGCCTCAAGCTGTTGTACTCTCTCTGAAGCTCGGGAAGTAGTAGCTCTATGTCTCATTTTGTATGCTCGGGTCTCACCCTGTTGTACTGTTCTGAAGCTCTAGATTTAGTTGCTCTATTTCTTTTATCCTGTAGTTGGGCCTCATGCTGTTGTACTGTTTCTGAAGCTCTAGATATTGTAGCACTTTAACTCATTACATGTACTCGGGTCTTTTTCCTGTACTCGGGTGTCACGCTGTTGTACTGTTTCTGAAGCACTAGATGTGGTAGCTCTATCTCTGCTATCCTGTAGTCTAGCCTCATGCTGTTGTACTGTCTCTGAGACTGCAGATTTAGTAGCTCTTTCTCTCATTTTGTGTATTCGCATCTCACGCTGTTGTACTGTCTATAAAGCTCTAGATGTAGTAGCTCTTTCTCTGATTTCCTGTAGTCAGGTCCCACTGTGTGGTACTGTTTCTGAGGCTCTAAATGAAGTAGCTCTTTTACTCATTTCCTGTAATCGGGCCTCATGCTGTTGTACTGTCTCTTAAGGTCTTGATGTAGTGGCTCTTTCTCTCAGTTCCTGTACTCATGTGTCATGCTATGCTACTGTCTCTGAAGCTCTAGATGCAGTAGCTCTTTCTCTAATTTTCTGTACTCCACTGTCACGCTGTTGTACTGTTTCTGAAGCCCTAGATGTAGCTTTATCTCTCTTATCCTGTAGTTGGGCCTCATGCTGTTGTACTGTCCGTGAAGCTCCAAATATAGTAGCACTTTCTCTCATTTCCTGTAGTCGGGTCTCATGCTTTTGTACTGTCTCTGAAGCTCTAGATGCAGTACCTCTTTCCCTCATTACCTGCACTCGGGTCTCACGCTGTTGTACTGTCTCTGAAGGCCTGGATGTAGTAGCTCTATTTCTGTTATCCTGTAGTCGGGCCTCATGCTGCTCTACTGTCTCCGAAGATCTAGATGTATTAGCTCTATCTCTCTTTTCCTGTAGGCAGGTTTCACGCTGTTGTACTTTCTCTAAGCTCTAGATGTAGTACCTCTTTCTCTCATTTCCTGTACTCAGGTCTCACGCTTTCATACTGTTTCTAAAGTTCTAGATGTAGTAGCCCTATTTCAGTTATCTTGTAGTTGGGCCTCATGCTGTTGTACTGTCTCTGAACCTCTTAATGTAGTACCTCTATCTCTCTTATCCTGTCCTCGGGTCTCATGCTGTTGTACTGTCTCTGAAGTTCTAGATGTAGTAGCTCTTTCTCTCATTTCCTGTACTCAGGTGTCACGCTGTTGTACTGTCCCTGAAGCTCTAGATGTAGTAGCTCTTTCTCCTATTTCCTGTACTCGGGTGCCAGGCTAGAGGCTTGTACTGTTTCATAAGCTCTAGATGAAGTAGCTCTATCCCTCTTATCCTGTAATCGGGCCTAATGCTGTTGTACTGTCTATGAATCTCTAGATGTAGTAGATCTTTCTCTCATTTTCTGTACTGGGGTCTCACGCTGTTAAACTGTCACTAAAGCTCTAGATGTAGTAGCTCCTTCTCATATATCCTGTTCTCAGGTCTCATGCTGTTTTACTGTTTCTGAAGCTCTAGATGTAGTAGCTCTATCTCTGTAATCCTTTAGTTGGGCCGTATGCTGTTTTTCTGTCGCTGAAGCTCTTGATGTAGTAGCTGTTTCTCTCATTTCCTGCACTCAGGTGTCACGCTGTTGTACTGTCTCTGAAGCTCTAGATGTAAAAGCTGTTTCTGTCATTTTCTATACTCGGGTGTCACGCTGTTGTACTGTTTCTGAAGCTCTAGATGTAGTAGTTCTACCTCTCTTATTCTGTAGTCGGGCCTCATGTTGTTGTACTGTCTCTGAAGTTCTAGATGTAGTGGCTTCTATCTCTCATTTCGTGTACTCGGATCTAACGCTGTTGTACTGTCCCTGAAGCTTTAGATGTGGTTGCTCTTTTTCTCATTTTCTTAAATTCGGGTGTCATGCTATTGTACTGTCTCTGTATCTCTGGATGAAGTAGCACTTTCTCTCATTTCCTGTATTTGGGTGTCATGCTACTGTACTGTTTCTGAAGCTAAAGATGTAGTAGCTCTATGGCTCTCATCCTGTAGTCGGGCCTCATGCTGTACTGTCTGAAGCTCTAGATGATGATCTAGTAGATTTTTCTCGCTTTTCCTGTACTGGGGTGTCACACTATTGTATTTTTTCTGATGCTTTAGATGTGGTAGTTCTATCTCTGTTATCATGTAGTCAGGACTCATGCCTTTCTACTGTCTCTGAGGCTCTAGATTTAGTAGCTCTTTTTCTCTCATTCCCTGTAGTCGGGTCTCACGCTCTTGTAATGTTTCTGAAGCTCAAGATGAAGTAGCTTCTTCTCTTTTTTCCTGTAGTTGGGCCCTACACTGTTGTACTGTCTCTGAAGCTCTAAATGTAGTATCTCTTTCACTCGTTTCCCGTACTCTTGTGTCACGCTGTTGTACTGTCTCTGAAGCTCTAGATATAGTAGCTCTTTCTCTCATTGTCTTTATTCGGGTCTCACGCTGTTGTACTGGTTCTGAAGCTCTTGATGTAGTAGCTCTTTCTCTTATTTTACTATGCTCGGGTCCCACACTGCTGTACTGTCTCTGAAGCTCTAGATGTAGTATCTCTATCTCTCTTATTCTGTATTTTGGTCTCATGCTGCTTTACTGTCTCTGAAGCTCTAGATGTAGTAGCTCTTTTTCTCATTTCCTGTACTCATGTGTCACGCTGTTGTACTGTCTCAAAGCTCTAGATGTAGTAGCTCTTTCTCTCATTTCCTGTACTTAGGTATCAAGCTTTTGTACTGTTTCTGAAGCTGTAGATGTAGTAGTTCTATCTTTGTTATCCTGTAGTTGGGCCTCATGTTGTTGTAGTGTCTCTGAGGATCTAGATTTAGTACCTCTTTCTCTCATTTCCTGTAGTTGGCTCTCACGCTCATTTACTGTTTTTGAAGCTCAAGCTGTAGTAGCTCCTTCTGTCTCTTTCTGTAGTCGTCCCTCATACTGTTGTACTGTATCTGAAGCTCTAGAAGTAGTAGCTCTATGTCTCATTTTTTATACTCGGGTCTCACGCTGTTGTACTGTTCTGAAGCTCTAGATTTAGTTTCTCTATCTCTTTTATCCTGTAGTTGGGCCTCACGCTGTTGTACTGTTTCTGAAGCTCTAGATATTGTAGCACTTTAACTCATTACATGTACTCGGGTCTCATGCTGTTGTACTGTCTCTCATGCTCTAGATGTAGTAACTTCATCTCTCATTTCCTGTACTCAGGTGTCACACTGTAGTACTGTCACGGAAGCTCTAGAAGTAGCAGCTCTTTCTCTTATTTCCTATTCTCAGGAGTCACGCTTTTGTACTGTCTTTGAGGCTCTAGATGTAGTAGCTCTTTCTCTCATTTCCTGTATTCATATGTCACGCTGTGGTACTGTTTCTAAAGCTCCAGTTGTGGTTGCTCTATCTCTCTTATCCTGTAGTCTGGCCTCACGCTGTTGTACTTTCACTTACGCTCTATATGTAGTACCTCTCTCTCCCATTTCCTGTACTCGGGTCCAACACTTTCGTACTGTCTCTGGTGGTCTAGATGTTGCAGCCCTATTTAGTTTATCCGGTTTTTGGGCCTCATGCTGTTTAGAGCTCTATCTCTGTTATCCTGTCCTTGGGTCTCATGCTGTTGTACTTTCTCTGAAGCTCTAGATGTAATAGCTCTTTCTCTCTTTTCTGTACTCAGGTGTCACGCTTTTGTACATTCTCTGAAGCTCTAGATGTAGTAGCTCTTTCTCATATTTCCTGTACTCGGGTGTCACGCTGTTGAACTTTTTCAGAAGCACTCGATGTGGTAGCTCTTTCTAAAGCTCTAAATGAAGTAGCACTTTCACTTATATACTGTAATCGGGCCTCATTTACTTGTACTGTCTCTTAAGGTCTTGATGTAGTGGCTCTATCTCTCAATTCCTGTACTCAGGTGTCACACTATTGTACTGTCTCTGAAGCTCTAGATGCAGTAGCTCTTTCTCTAATTTTCTGTACTCGACTGTAAAGCTGTTGTACTGTTTCTGAAGCCCTATATGTAGTAGCTTTATCTCTCTTATCCTATAGTCAGGCCTCATGCTGTTGTACTGTCTCTGAAGCTCCAGACGTAGTAGCCCTTTTTCTAATTTCCTGTACTCGGGTGTCACGCTGTTGTACTGTTTCTGAATCTCTAGATGTAGTAGTTGTATCTCTCTCTTCCTGTAGTTGGGCCTCACGCTGTTGTACTGTCTCTGAGTCTCTAGATATAGTAGCTCTTTCTCTCATTTCTTGTAGTCGGGTCTCACGCTCTTGTACTGTTTCTGAAGCTCTAGATGTAGTGGCTCTATCTCACATTTTGTATACTCGGGTCTCAGGCTGTTTTACTGTTTCTGAAGCTCCAGATGTAGTTGCTCTGTACCTTTTATCCTGTAGTTGGGCCTCACGCTGTTGTACTGTTTCTGAAGCACTAGATTTAGTAGCTCTTTCTCCTATTTCCTCTAGTCCGGTCGTAGCTCCATCTCTCTTATACTACAGTCTGTACCTCTTTTACTCATTACCTGTACTCAGGTCTCACGCTTTTGTACTGTCTCTGAAGGTCTGGATGTAGTAGCTCTCTCTTATTCTGTAGTCTCGTCTCATGCAGCTGTACTTTCTCCGAAGCTCTAGATGTAGTAGCCCTTTCTCTCATTTCCTGTACTCGGATGTCACGCTGTTGTACTGTTTCTGAAGCTCTAGATGTAGTAGTTGTATCTCTGTTATCCTTTAGTCGGGCCTCATGCTGTTGTACTGTCTCTGAGGCTCTAGATTTAGTAGCTCTTTCTCTCATTTCCTGTAGTCGGGTCTCAGGCTCTTGTACTGTTTCTGAAGCTCTAGATGTAGTGGCACCATCCCTCATTTTGTATACTCGGGTCTCATGCTGTTTTACTAGCTCTTTCTCTCATTTCCTATAGTTCGGTCTCACGCTCTTGTACTGTTTCTAAATCTCAAGATGTAGTAGCTCTATCTCTCTTATCCTGTAGTCGGGCCTCATGCTGTTGTACTGTCTCTGAAGCCCTGATTGTAGTAGATCTTTCTCTCATTTCCTGTACTGGAGTGTCTTGCTGTGGTACTGTTTCTAAAGCTCTAGATGTGGTTGTCTATCTCTCTTGTCCTGTAGTCAGGCCTCCCACTGTTTTACTGTCTCTAGATGTAGTACCTCTTTCTCTCGTTTCCTGTACTCGGGTCTCACGCTTTTGTACTGTCTCTAAAGGTCTAAATGTAGTAGCCCTATTTCTGTTATTTTGTATTTGGGCCTCATGCTGTTGTACTGTTTCTGAAGCTCTAGATATAGTATCTCTATCTCTCTTTTTCTGTAGTCGGGTTTGATGCTGTTGTACTGTGTCTTAAGCTGTAGATGTAGTAGCTCTTTCTTTAATTTCCTGTAGTCCAGTCTCACGCTGTTGTACTGTTTCTGAAGCTCTAGATTTAGCAGCTCTATCTCTCTTATCCTGTAGTTGGGTCCCACGCTGTTGTACAGTCTCTGAAGCTGTAGATGTAGGAGCTCTTTCTCTCATGTCCTGAAGTCCGGTCTCACGTTTTTGTACTGTTTCTCAAGCTAAAGATGTAGTAGCTTTATCTTTCTTATCCTATAGTCAGGCCTTATGCTATTGTACTGTCTCTAAAGCTTTA
Source organism: Pyxicephalus adspersus (assembly GCF_032062135.1). Classification (NCBI taxonomy): domain Eukaryota; kingdom Metazoa; phylum Chordata; class Amphibia; order Anura; family Pyxicephalidae; genus Pyxicephalus; species Pyxicephalus adspersus. The sequence goes on from NC_092861.1 coordinate 99,699,895, forward strand.
GATGTAGTAGATCTTTCTTTCATTTCCTGTACTCGGGTCTCACGCTGTTGTACTGTTTCTGAAGCTCTAGATGTAGTGGCTGTATCTCTCCCATCTCTAAGTTGGGCCCCATGCTGTTGTACTGTCCCTAAAGCTCTAGATGTAGTCCCTCCTTCTCTTATTTCCTGTACTCTGGTGTCATGCTCTTGTATTGTTTCTGAAGCTCTAGATGTAGTAGCTCTTTCTCTAATTTCCTGTACTCGGGTCTCACGCTGTTGTACTGTCTCTGAAGCTCTTGATGTAGTTGCTCTATCTCTCTTATTCTGTAATCGGGCCTCACGCTGTTGTACTGTCTCTGAAACTCTAGATGTAGTAGCTCTTTTTCTCATTTATAAAAGTTGGGTCTAGCGCTGTTTTATGGTTTCTGAATCTCTAGATCTAGTAGCTCTTTCTCCTATTTCTTGTACTTGGGTGTCACGCTATCGTACTGTTTCTGAAGCTCTAGATGTAGTAGCTCTATCTCCCTTATCCTGTAGTCCAGCCTCATGCTGTTGTACTGTCTCTGAAGCTCTAGATGTTGTAGCTCTATCCCTGCTATGCTGTAGTCATTCCTCATGCTGTTCTACTTTCTCTGAAGCTCTAGATGTAGTATCTCTTTTTCTTATTTTCTATACCCGGGTGTCACGCTTTTGTACTGTGTCTGAAGCTCAAGATGTAGTAGCTTCTTTCCTCATTTCCTATACTCGGCTTTCATGCTATTGCATAGTTTCTGTATCTCTGGATGTAGTAGCTCTTTCTCTCGTTTCCTATGTTCAGGTGTCATGCTGTTATACTGTTTCTGAAGCTCTAGTTGTAGTAGCTCTATCCCTGATATCCTGTAGTCGAGCCTCAAGCTGTTGTACTGTCTCTGAAGCTCCAGATGTAGTAGCTCTTTCAATTATTTCCTATACCGGGTGTCACGCTGTTGTACTGTCTCTAGATGTAGTAGCTCGTTTTCTCATTACCTGTACTCAGGTGTCATGCTGTTGTACTCTGTCGTTTCTAAAGCTTTAGATTTGGTTGCTGTATCACTCTTATTCTGTAGTCGGGCCTCATGCTGTTGTACTGTCTCTGAAACTCTAGATGTAGTAGCACTTTTTTCTGTTATACTGTAGTCAGGCCTTATGCTGTTGTACTGTCTCATAGGCTCTAGATTTAGTAGCTCTTTCTCACATTTACTGTACTCGGGTCCCACACTTTTATACTCTTTCTGAAGCTCTAGATGTAATAGCTCTTTCTCTTATTTCCTATATCAGGTGTCACGCTGTTGTACTGTCTCTGAAGCTCTAAATGTAGTAGCTCGTTCTCTCATTTCCTATACTCGAGTGTAACACTTTTGGAGTGTTTCTGAAGCTCTAGATGTAGTAGCTCTTTCCCTTATTTCCTATATCAGGTGTCACGCTGTTGTACTGTCTCTGAAGCTCTAAATGTAGTAGCTCGTTCTCTCATTTCCTGTACTCAGGTGTCACGCTTTCGTACTGTTTCTAAAGCTTTAGATTTGGTTGCTGTATCACTCGTGTTCTGTTGTCGGGCCTCATGCTGTTGTACTGTCTCTGAAACTCTAGATGTAGTAGCACTTTCTCTGTTATACTGTAGTCGGGCCTTATGCTGTTGTACTTGCTCTGAGGCTCTGGATTTAGTAGCTCTTTCTCACATTTACTGTATTCGGGTCCCACACTTTTATACTGTTTCTGAAGCTCTAGATGTAATAGCTCTTTCTCTCATTTCCTATACTCGAGTGTAACGCTCTTGGAGTGTTTCTGAAGCTCTAAATGTCGTAGCTCTATGTCTTTTATCCTGTAGTCGGGTCTCACACTGTTGCACTGTCCATGAAGCTCTAAATGTGGTAGCTCTATCTCTCTTATCCTGTAGTCGGGCCTCACCCTGTTATACTGTGTCTAAAGATGTAGATGTAGTAGCTCTTTCTCTCATTTCCTATACTCAGGTGTCATGCTATTGTACTGTCTCTGTATCTCTGGATGTTGTGGCCCTTTATCTCATTTCCTGTATTTGGGTGTCACACTGTTGTACTTTTTCTGAAGCTCACAATGTAGTAGATCATTCTCTGTTATGCTGTTGTCGGGCCTCATGCTGTTGTACTGTCTCTGAAGCTCTAGATGTAGTACCTGTTTCTCTCATTTCCTGTCCTCTGGTCTCACGCGAGGACAGTGAGACTGTCTCATAAGTAGTGTTGGTCGAAGAGGTCACTATTCGATTGGACCGCTATTCTGTAGAATAATGCATAATTATTCGGGTGATCGAACGTCGAATTCGAACTCCATTAAAGTCAATAGATGGAAAATTCGGGTTGTTATTCGGGTCGGTGGAGAGCTTCTACAGCCTATAAATACATTTAAAAAGACATGTCAAGACTCCCCCAGCTCCGCACAAGACTGTACAAGTAAATATAAAATAGGGAAGTTTTTTTTCTGTTGCTGGCAAGTAGTTTTGGTTGAATAGCTCATGCCATTTTATGGGTCGGCCAAGAGAACATACCGGATTTTACACGATCTCCGAGTACAGTCAGAGAGGGACATGAGGGGGTTCCTCTGGTCCTCTGCTCCGTTACAAGCCAAACACATGCTTCAGAGTACAGGCAGAGGTCTTTGAGGGCTGTCTTTCAGTCCAAAAATTAGCCAGCTAGACAGCTCTGTTATACGTTACAAGTGACAGGTGGCAGCAGCAGCAGTAGGAGGAGGCGGTGGGCACTGAAATGGAGAGGGGACCGCATTGGTAACTGGCATCCAGAGTTGGGAACTGGGCAGGCAGCATCAGTTACAGCATGAAGAGGAAGCGGCAGGCCCTGAGACATAGTGTGTTTGGCTGTGTTACTCCTCCTGCTCTTACTGCTGCCACCTGCCCACTGCCTACTACCCAGCTCTAGATGCTAGACTAGACTCAAGCTCAATAGGGTCTTTTTGCCCCATTGATTCCGCCAAGCCCGTTCCCTTTCATGAGGTTTCGCTACATAATAGGTACGGATTGGAATCTCGTTGATCCATTCATGTCTCCAATAGCTACAGCTTCAACACTGTCCATATGGGTGATGGCCTCAAGCTCTAATGCCGTCCTTGCTCCTTCTCAGGGCCCAACGCCTCCTTCTCATGCTGTAACTGATGCCGCCTGCCCAGTTCCCAACTCTGGATGCCAGTTACCAATGCTGTCCACGCTCTGTTTCGGAGCCTCTTCCTGCTCTTCCTGATGCACGGCCCAGGCTTGATCAATATGAGGCATCAGGATGCAGGTATACTTCCGATGAGCCAGCTGATTCGAGTGGGTGGCATTTTTTAACCTGGAGCGCAGGTCGAATCGTAAGTGGAAGTGCATGTCAATCACATCCAGTTGGTGGAAATCAGTGTGGCCCTGTAAAAATTCCCTTCTATGATGTCCCAGCGCACATTAGGAATGTGGTACTCTAGCACGTCACCAGCTTTGAATCCAACAGACATGGACGTGTTGCATATCACCAGACATTTGGGGCTCAGCACCTCGGTGAGCCGAATAAACAGGTGGTCCAGGTTGGTTTTTCAAACTGGCTCCAAAAGGCCGCTGCTTCCTTGTACTGTATTGGTGCAGTCCTGAAAACTACTGTACTCAGTTTGAGTGTTTCACTGTTAGATAGATAGATAGATAGATAGTGTGTTACATACACGCAGCCAGAGTCAGGGTACCCTCCCTGAATGCATGCACAGTATAACACTTGTACTGAGAGACAGACACACAGACGCAGTGTATACTGCCGTATATAGTTTGTATACTGTGCTGCATATTACAACGTCACCACTGAAGGAAAGTGCTGCAAACAACACACACAGCGCACTTGCATTTTTGGTGTCAACCCCCCCAATAAAAAAATCCACTTACTATACATATTTACACTTTGTGAAGCATATTAGCTACAAGGTAAAAAAAAGGTAATGCTTGGCTAAATGCGCCACTCTCAGTATTTTGCACAAAAATGTGTTCCTGCTTTGCATTGGTTGGTCGAGCAAGCATGGACTGGCAAGATATATTTCCTTTACAGCTTACTGGGTAACTTTGGTGGCAACAGGGGAAGATGCAGCTGCAGCAAGGCCTGCATACCTACCTCTGCCCAGAGCACATCGCCATGCAATTTCCTCCTCAACCTCCACTTCCACCTCCTTCTTTGACTCTTGTGCCTTAAACTATTCTTCCAGGGACACTTTGCAGTGGACACTCAGCACCTCCTATTCGGCAGCATCTGTTTACCGCCAGCAAGATCCTGCAGTTTGCTATTTCGGTGCACACGCAGTCCTGAGGTTGCGAAGCCTGTGTTCCCTCTGCCACAGGGGCGCAGCCATTCTAAGTGCCTTGTGGGAGCAGGAGGACATATGGCTAACTCCCAACAGACTTCAGCCAGGCAAGGTCGTGTGTGACAACGGGGCCAATCTGCTGGCAGCCCTGCGTTGTGATAAAGTCACACACGTACCTTGCCTGGCTCACGTCATGAACCTGATAGTACAGCGCTTCCTTAGGAATTACCCAGGCCTCGAGCCGCTGTTGCTGAAGGTAAGAAAGTTGTCAGCGCATTTCTGCCGGTTGTACACAGCCAGTGCCAGATTTGTGGATTCACATGATTGGAATCTCCCTCATCCATTCATGTCTCCAATAGCTACTGCCCCTACATTGTCCACGTAGGTGATTGCCCAATGGAGACATGAATGGATGAGGGAGATTCCAATCTGTCCCTACCTACTAGATAGCGAAACCACATGAAAGGGATTGTGCTTGGAGGAATCAGCGGGCAAAGAAGACCCTGTTGAGCTGGAGTCCAGTTTGGCATCTAGAGCTGGGGACTGGGAGGAGGAGGCAGTGGGCTCTGGAACAAAGTGTGGACGGCATTAGTATACGGCATCTAGAGTTTGGTACTGGGCAGGTGGCAGCATCATTTCATTTACAGCAGGAGGAGGAGGCGATGGGCTCTGAGACGGAGCAGGGACTGCATTGGGACCTGGCATCTAGAGCTGGTTATTGACATGTAGAGCTGGTCAAAAACAGCATAAGATGGAGGCGGTGGGCCCTGAGATGTAGTGTGGATGGCATTAGTAACCCAGCATTTAAAGTCAGGTACTAGGCAGCAGCAGTAACCGCATGATTCGAAGGCGGAGGGCTCTGAGACTGAGTATGGACGACATTATTGTCTGGCATCTAAAGTCAGGTACTGGGCAGGCAGCAGCATCATTTACAGCAGGAGGAGACGGTGGGCTGAGACGGAGTATGGACGACATTAGTTTCTGGCATCTAAAGTCAGGTACTGGGCAGGTGGCAGCATCATTTACAGCAGGAGGAGACGGTGGGCTGAGACGGAGTGTGGAGGGCATTAGTTTGCGGCATCTAAAGTCAGGTACTGGCAAGGCGGCAGCATCATTTACAGCAGGAGGAGGAGGTGGTGGTCTCTAAGACGGAGTATGGACAGCATTAGTTTCTGGCATCTAAAGTCGGGTACTGGGTAGGAGGCAGCATCATTTACAGCAGGAGCAGAAGGCGGTGGGCTGAGACGGAGTGTGCACGGCATTAGTTTGCGGCATCTAAAGTCAGGTACTGGCAAGTCGCCAGCATCATTTACAACAGGAGGAGGAGGTGGTGGTCTCTGAGACGGAGTGGGGACGGCATTAGATTCTGGCATCTAAAGTCAGGTACTGGGCAGGCAGTAGCATCATTTACAGCAGGAGGAGGAGGCGGTGGGCTCTGAGACGGAGTAAGGACAGCATTATTGTCTGGCATCTAATGTCAGGTACTGGGCAGGTGGCAGCATCATTTACTGCAGGAGGAGACACTGGGCTCTGAGACGGAGTATGGGCGGCATTAGTTTCTGGCATCTAAAGTCGGGTACTGGGTAGGCGGCAGCATCATTTACAGCAGGAGCAGAAGGTGGTGGGCTGAGACGGAGTGTGGACGGCATTAGTTTCCGGCATCTAAAGTCAGGTACTGGTAAGGCGGCAGCATCATGTACAGCAGGAGGTGGAGGAGGAGGTGGTGGTCTCTGAGACGGAGTGGGTACGGCATTAATTTCTGGCATCTAAAGTCAGGTAATGGGCAGGCGGTAGCATCATTTACAGCAGGAGGAGGAGGCGGTGGGCTCTGAGACAGAGTATGGACGGCATTATTGTCTGGCATCTAAAGTCAGGTACTGGGTAGGTGGCAGCATCATTTACAGCACGAGGAGACGGTGGGCTCTGAGACGGAGTATGGACGGCATTAGTTTCTGGCATCTAAAGTCAGGTACTGGGTAGGCGGCAGCATCATTTACAGCAGGAGCAGAAGCTGGTGGGCTGAGACGGAGTGTGGATGGCATTAGTTTGCGGCATCTCAAGTCAGGTACTGGCAAGGCGGCAGCATCATTTACAGCAGGAGGAGGAGGAGGAGGTGGTGGTCTCTGAGACCGAGTGGGGACGGCTTTAGTTTCTGGCATCTAAAGTCAGGTACTGGGCAGGCGG
>NC_092861.1:99706454-99709905 GCF_032062135.1 Pyxicephalus adspersus
GAGACGGAGTGTGGACGGCATTAGTTTCCGGCATCTAAAGTCAGGTACTGGTAAGGCGGCAGCATCATGTACAGCAGGAGGAGGAGGTGGTGGTCTCTGAGACGGAGTGGGTACGGCATTAGTTTCTGGCATCTAAAGTCAGGTACTGGGTAGGCGGCAGCATCATTTACAGCAGGAGCAGAAGGCGGTGGGTTGAGACGGAGTATGGACGGCATTAGTTTCTGGCATCTAAAGTCAGGTACTGGGCAGGCGGCAGCATCATTTACAGCAGGAGCAGAAGGTGGTGGGCTGAGACAGAGTATGGACAGCATTAGTTTCTGGCATCTAAAGTCAGGTACTGGGCAGGCAGCATCATTTACAAGCAGGAGGAGGAGGCGCTGGGCTCTGAGACGGATCGTGGACTACATTAGTATCTTGCATCTGAGGCTGGGTACTGGGAAGGCGGCAGCAGTAACAGGCAGTAGGAGGCGTTGGTCCCTGGTAGGGAACTTGGACCACATTGGAGGTTGAGGCCATAAACTCTATGGACAGTGTTGAAGCTGTATCTAATTGGGACATTAATGGATTAACGAAAATCACACTTTCCATAGTGAGGAGGAGTTACCATTGAAAGAAACTTGAAAGGAGCGGTCAGACAGATAGGAAGCAAACCAAGAGAGAGCAGTGTCACAGATACCAATGGAGCGCATGATTTGTATTAGAAGGGGATGATCAACAGTGTCAAACTAAAAACCTAAAACTGAAATATGCATTACTAATATGGACATTGTGGGAACTACTCTGTGAAGTATAAATAACGGTTTTACCATTAGTATATTTTAGCTGAATATTCTGTTAGTCAGTTTTTCATGTGGGTCACTTTTGCCAATTACTTTCGGTACAGAACTTTCAAAAGCTCTATAAAACTCAATACTTTAAGAAAGCTCACTACCTGCTTTAAACACAAGTGAGTATTGAATATCCAAAGACAAAACATGTTTAAGTTTTAGAATCATTCATCTGGTTTATTATCATAAGTATGTAGGGTGTTTGGATGTTAAACATAAGTTTATTTTTGAAGCCAATAGTGTAAGTCTCATTGTTTGATTATAAATCACAAGTCATGAGTTTAAAATCTTTCCCTTTTGTCTTTTAGTAAAAATTTGACACTTCTAAGAGAACAGTAAATTCCTTCAGAAGTCTCCGCAGGTTTACAAAGTGTACTATTTCATTATTTGTCTTTACAATATAAATTATTTAGTCTTAGAACTAGTTGTAAAGAATAACATGTCATGCTGAGCTCCATTTGTTTTACATTTAAATATAGGCTATGTTTATTGGTCAAATGTTTACAGTATGTTCTATTTTTTTACTCTCATCTGTCTAGAATATTCTAAAGTACACGGAGCAGAACCACCCAGATTATTACTTGCTGTTAGTGTGTGTCCAGCGCCTACGTGTTTTTATCTCACACTATAGTGTTCTGTTCCAGTATAATGAGGACCTGCTTATACAGAAGAGGAGAAACCTTAAAAAGTATGTTCTTATACTTAAACAATTATGATCACTAATATGTATCTTTTATCGGTGTACAACTACAATTGTTTTAAATCATATATTTTATCCTAAAATTTAGGACATAAATATAAGTAATAAGGCCTGAGAACTATTGAGCTTTATTAGGATGTTTAACTTAGCTCAAGGGAACATGCTCCAGCAATGAAATTTCCTTCCTCAGTACTCACCTCTGTATCCTTCCCCCAGTACATGGATCTAAGGTTGCAGCATCTGTGCCAGTAAATAGAGCTAACTAGCAGCAGCATTTGTATATGCATTAAAGTGGAACTAAACTGAAAACAAAAGTTACACTTAACTTTAATCCTGCAGATCTCTCGATCGGGTCCCATGCCATCCTGAAATACATCTTTGTCCTGGTGCAGAGTGCTGACATTTTCAGTCTTGTTTAGTGTTGATGTTCGAATTCGGGTTGTCCCTATATTTGACCCGAATATGGCTGTTTGAATTCGGGTATACCCGAACTATATATATATATATATGTATATATGTATATGATATATATTTATAGGTCAATTTGATGGGGGGGTTGACACACAAAATGCAAGTGCTCTGTTTTGTATGCAGCACTTTGCTGCTATACACTGCGTCTGTGTGTCTGTCTCTCAGTACAAGTGTGATACTGTGCACGCAGTCAGTGAGAGGACCCTGCCTCTGGCTGCGTGTATGTAACACATTGACTGACTATCTATCTATCTAGCTTTCTAGCCTTCTAGCTTTCTATCTTTATATCTATCAATGTATCTATCTATCTATCTATCTAGCAAACAGTGAAACACTCTACCTATCTGAGTACAGTAAATTTCAGGACTGCACAAATACAGTACAATCCAACAATCTATCTGACTAATAGTGTGAGTGTGACACAGTCTACGAAAGTAATATATATACTCTGCTTTCATGCTGTTGTACTGTCTCTTAAGCTCTAGATGTAGTACCTCTTTCTCTCATTTCCTCTACTCGGGTCTCAAGCTTTTGTACTCTCTCTGAAGGTCTAGATGTTGTAACCCTATTTCTGTTATCCTTTAGTCGGGGCTTATGCTGTTGTACTGTCTCTGAAGCTCTAGATGTAGTAACACTTTTTCCTATTTCCTTTACTCTGGTGTCACGCTATTGTACTGTCTCTGAAGCTCTAGATGTAGTAGCTCTTTCTCCCATTTCCTGTACTCAGGTTTCACGCTGTCTTACTGTTTCTAAAGTTCTAGATTTGGTTGCTCTATCTCTCTTATCCTGTAGTCGGGCCTCATGCTGTTGTACTGTATCCAAGGCACTAGATTTATTAGCTCTTTCTCTCATTTCCTGTACTCAGGTCCCATGCTGTTGTACTGTCTCTGAAGCTCAAGATGTAGTAGCTCTATCTCTCTTATCCTCTAGTCGGGCCTCATGCTTTTGTACTGTCTATTAAGCTCTAGATGTAGTAGCTCTATCTCTCATTTCCTGTACTCAGGTGTCACGCTGTTGTACTGTCTCTGAAGCTCTAGATGTAGTTGCACTATCTCTTTTATGCTGTTGTCTGGCCTCACACTGTTGTACTGTCTCTAAAGCTTTAGATGTAATACCTCTTTCTCCCATTTCCTGTACTCCGATCTCACACTTTTTTACTGTCTCTGAAGGTCTAGATGTTGTAGCCTTAATTCTGTTATCTTTTAGTCTGCTGTTGTACTGTCTCTGAAGCTCTTAATGTAGTAGCTCTATCTATCATTTCCTGTACTCAAGTGTCCCACTGTTGTACTGTCTCTGAAGCTCCAGATGTAGTAGCTCTTTCTCTTATTTCCTACACTCGGGTGTCACGCTGTTGTACTGTTTGTAAAGCTCTAGATTTGGTTGCTCGATCTCTCTTATCCTGTAATCGGGGCTCATGCTGTTGTACTGTCTCTGAAACTCTAGATGTAGTAGC
>NC_092861.1:99711170-99724038 GCF_032062135.1 Pyxicephalus adspersus
TCGGGCCTCATGCTGTTGTACTGTCTCTGAGGCTCTAGATTTAGTAGCTCTTTCTCTCATTTTCTGTGGTCAGGTCTCACGCTCTTGTACTGTTTCTGAAGCTCTAAATGTAGTAGCTCTATCACTCATTTCCTGTAGTCTGGTCTCACCCTGTGGTACTGTTTCTGAAGCTCTTGATGTAGTAGCTCAATCTCTCTTATCCTGTAGTCGGACCTAATGCTGTTGTACTGTCCCTGAAGCTCTAGATGTAGTACCTCTTTTGTCTCATTTCCTGTACTTGGGTCACATGCTTTTGTACTGTTTCTGAAGGTCTTGATGTAGTAGTCCTATTTCAGTGAGCCTGTAGTCGGGCCTCATGTGGTTGTACTGTCTCTGAAGGTCTAGATGTATTAGCTCTATCTCTCTTAACCTGTAGTCGGGCCTCAAGCTGTTGTATTGTCTCTGAAGCCTTGGATGTAGTAGCTCTATCTCTCTTATCCTGTGTTTGGGTCTCATGCTGTTGTGCTTTCTCTTAAGCTCTAGATGTAGTAGCACTTTTTCTCATTTCCTGTACTCAGGTATCACGCTGTTCTACTGTCTCTAAAGCTCTAGATGTATTAGCTCGTTCTCTCATTTCCTGTACTCGGGTGTCATGCTGTTGTACTTTTTCTGAAGCTCTAGATGTAGTAGCTCTATCTCTGTTATCCTGTAGTCGGGCCACATGCTGTTTTACTGTCTCTTAGGCTCTAGATTTAGTAGCTCTTTCTTTCATTTACTGTACTTGGGTCTCACGCTCTTATACTGTTTCTGAAGCTCATGATGTAGTACCTCTATCTCTTTTATCCAGTAATCGGGCCTCAAGCTTTTGTACTGTCTCTGAAACTCTAGATGTAGTAGCTCTATCTCTCATTTTGTGTTCTCATGTCTCACGCTGTTGTATTGTCTCCGAAGCTCTAGATGTATTTGCTCTATCTCTCTTATCCTGTAGTTAGGCCTCACGCTGTTGTACTGTCTATGAAGCTCTAGATGTAGTAGCTCTTTCTCTTATTTCCTGTAGTCGGGTCCCACCCTGTGGTACTGTTTCTGAATCTTTAGATGTAGTAGCTCTATCTCTCTTATCTTGTAGTCGGGACTCATGCTGATGTACTGTCTCTAAAGCTCTTGATATAGTACCTCTTTTACTCATTCCCTGTACTTAGGTCTCACTCTGTTGTACTTTCCCTGAAGATCTAGATGAAGTAGCTCTATCTCTATTATGCTGTAGTCAGGCCTCTTGCTATTGTAGTGTCTCTGAAGTTCTAGATGTAGTAGCTCTTTCTCTCATTTCCTGTACTCGGGTGTTACGCTGTTGTACTGTCTCTCAAGCTCCAGATGTAGTAGCTCTTTCTCTCATTTGCTCTTTCTCTCATTTCCTGTACTCGGGTGTTACGCTGTTGTACTGTCTCTCAAGCTCCAGATGTAGTAGCTCTTTCTCTCATTTCCTGTACTCGAGTGTAAAGCTGTTGGACTGTTTCTGAAGCTCTAGATGTCGTAGCTCTATGTCTTTTATTCTGTAGTCTGGCTTCACACTGTTGTACTGTCTCTGAAGTTTTAGATGTAGTAGCTCTTTTTCTCATTTCCTATATTCGGGTGTCACACTGTTGTACTGTCTCTGAATCTCTGGATTTAGTAGCTCTTTCTTTCATTTCCTGTACTTGGGTGTCATGCTGTTGTACTTTTTCTGAAGCTCTAGATGTAGTAGCTCTATCTCTCTTATCCTGTTGTTTGGCCTCATGCTGTTGTTCTGTCTCTAAAGCTCTAGATGTAGTACCTTTTTCTCTAATTTCCTGTACTTGGGTCTCACGCTGTGGTTCTATCTTTGAAGGTCTGTATGTAATACCTCTATCCCATTTATCCTGTAGTCGGGCCTCATGCTGGTGTACTGTCTCTGAAGCTCCAGATGTAGTAGCTCTCACTCTTATATCCTGTAGTCAAGTCTCACATTGTTGTACTGTCTCTGAAGCTCCAGATGTAGTAGCTCTATCTCTCCTATCCTGTAGTCCGGCCTCATGCTGTTGTTTTGTATGTGTGCTAGTAGTTGATTCTCTATTTCTTCCTTAGCACTGGGAGGCCTGTAACAGACTCCAATAATTAACTGTGTATTATGCATCCCCATATTCAACTCCTCCCATAATTGCCCTGATTTATCAAGCAAATGCGATTAAGCTCGACGCGCACATATATGCTCCGCTAGCCACGGCGAATCACCGCCAGCCGGTTCCGAGTGCTAGTGCACTCCCCTGTTGGCTTACATTGATAAATGAGCAGTGGGGTCGAAAATTCGCCAATTAAGGTGATTCATTTTCAGTTGCGCGATTCAGGCGGATCTGTTAATCTCTGTCAATAGTGATGTCATAGCAATCAATTAGGGCACACCTGGTCCCTGTTCTGTGCGCATCTACAGTCTATTACAGGTCAATTTGAATCTTTAGTGCTTGATCTTTATTTGGTAAGTTCTACATTTTTATGTTACATTATAATATTTCAGAATATTGGATCATCTATTTTGATTTGCTGCAGTTGTTGTTTTGATAATTTTTTGTTTGGTTGCAACACTGCAAACTAATTCATATCAAGCTGTATATATATTAATTAGAACTTTATAATATGTAATCTCAGAATGGTATGTATGTTAATGAAAATATATGTTCCTAAGCATTTTGGATCTAATTCAAATTTCAAAAAGATTTGGCTTTAGGTAAATCAAATATTTGAAAAAAAGATTGTTGGCAAATATGTTATAATACATGTATCAAGGAACATTTAGTGATTGAACTGGTGTGTATATGTCAAAATAGATTTAAATGTATACAAATACGTATGTATTTTCAACATAACTATTTTAACTGGATGGGTTTGGGGGGGGGGGGGGGGGAGGGTGTAATTAATCAAGTAAGTTTGGATGGTATGCATTGATGTGACTTTTTGTAATCTTCATCTTATTGTTAATTTCATCTGTTGCCACAATATTTTTGTGTCTGGTTTCTAATTACGGTTTCTGTTGTTTAGCAATTCTTGAGCAATGTTTTGTCATTTTATTCACAAATAATTAGTACAAATGTATGCATGGTTTCTATTCCGAACTGCTACTTGACCCCCCTTGTCCCATTTTTAAAGTCAGATATCACATATTCTTATTTGAATGTATTATGTACATATTCCTTTTATGAATAAATTGTCATGGTTTTTATTTCTTTTATTTTTTTTTTAATAGTCTCACATTTGCGGAATAAGCTGTGTTTTTTCTTTAACATACTTCACTCATGTTGAATTGCTGCCACTGTTCTACAGAACTCTTCTGTTCATTTGTAGTAGTGGTATAGGTTTGTTTTTATTCTGCTGTGCTGCCTGATCTTAGCCCTATTGAGCAGGATTCATCAAGCAATATCGGATACGCGCGCATTTTCGCTATTGGTCATCGGACCCCTCAAACCTATTTATCAACAGACTTTAAGCCACTGAGAACATCCTGGCGTATTCTCCCGACATTTATCAACTTCAATGTTTGTGCGCTTCGAGACGCGCATTCCTGGCAGCTTGACACTAGTGAGCTTGCATTAAAAGTCATTCTTTACCTAACAAATCATTCTTTCAAATGGCACACATCTTCCAGGTAGCCCTAAATAAAAATTTGAGATGTGTTCAAATGTTTGAAACATATATTTTAGCTTAGAAATAAGCATATTTTTACGTGACCTAACATAGGTCCATTATGCTTGGATGACATATTTTTAATTTAAACATAGTCATGGCATTTTAATACTAGAAAGTATAGTAAGGGAAACACATGAAAATGCATATATAAAAGACATAGTTAGAAAACTTACATTGCCCATGGATAGAGATGGGCTAATTGTAGTATGTGTAGATAGCAATTCATGTTGAAGATGTGGATAAACGCCTCCTTGCAAGGGTCATTCAGGCTTAATAGACCTATGTATACCTCTAACAATGCCTTACTATCTAATATTTTCTCATATACACTTCCTGTTTACAGTACCCTACTATACTATTTTATACGTTTCTATTTAATTGGTATATTCATCGTTAAATACCAGAATGTGTTAGTATCATGATTGTATAATATTAACATATTGATATTTATCTAATTTTTTTCTAACCACCTGTCATTAACTATTTAACACCTACCCTAATTTATAGACTACTTACCGTAACAAATATGTTGAATATTACATATATAATCTGTAGACAACATCCGTATGCACATTCAAATGTTCTATTGTTGTTGTTATTGTTCCTGTTTTAATGCATACCCAAAAAAATTTGTTATTTTTACTATAAACCTAGATACTGTCGATTAATCGCTAAACGAGACGTGTCAGGTTTATGGCCTATACGTGCACGACAAGCATTTGTAAAGATTAATAATTTCCCTACTAGATGACAATTGTCTAGTGTTCGTTTTGGGCCCCATTACTTACATACACTGTTACCTTTATATGACTGAAACACAATCTTTACTGTAATTGTTATGTATTATGAAGGATTTTAATAATACATTGACACTGTTTGCCTTCATAAACCCTTCTTTCTGTTTGTGATTATTTTATATATTTACCATTAAGGTAAAAAAATTCCTTCCTGATTCCGTGAGGCAATTGGATGTTCCCTGGATCAACAGTCACTGTTATTTTTCTATAAGTCCTAATACCTAGAAATATTCTGTGCTTCTAGAAAAGCATCCAGCTTTTTCTTTTTATAGCTATCTCAAGTAGTTGCTGAAATTACTTCCTGAGGGAGCCGATTCCACATTTTCACAGACCTTACAGTGAAGAATCCTTTCCTTATCCAGAGCATAAACTTCTTTTCCTCAAGACACAAAGGCCCTGATTCATCAATGAAATGCGCATACCCTGGACTTGCGTACGTTCACGACGGTCAGCGACCTCTATTAGCGCGAGTCGGGCCTGAGTTCTAGTGAACTCGCCTGCCGGTTTCCTGCAAAGATCTCTAATTTGCCAATTAAGGCGATTAATTTTCAGCTGCGCGATTCAAAAGGAGATGTTAACCTCAATGATGAGGTGATAGCAATCGATTAGCGCACACCTGCGCCCTGTTCTGTGCGCATCTCCAGTCCATTTTACAGGTCAGTTTAAATCTTTATTGCTTGATGTTTTTTTTTTGTGTTACTTTTTTATGTTACAATCTACTCCACCACAAACTTGTTTCATTTATAGTTACATTTGTTGCACTTCTTGTTACTTTTTCTTTTGGTTGCAACACTGCAAACTCATTTCTATCAAGCTGGATATATACTAAGTGGCACTTTCAAATATGTCATCACACAATAGTGTGAGTGTAAAAAAATATGTGAACAAACATTTGTGACCTTCTAAAAATTTTCAGTTCCAGTTTGACTTTAGAGAAATCAAATATTTTAGTAAAGGATTTTAGGCAAACATGTTATAATACATGTATTAAGGAACATTTGGTGATTTCACTTGTGTGTGTATATCAAAATACATTTATATGTATACAAATACATATGCATTTTAATTAGTACTATTTTAACTGGACTGGTTTGTGTGTGTGTGTGTGTGTGGGGGGGGGGGTTGGCCCACTATATATATTGACTTACTCACCTCAGCTTGGTAGTGGAAGCACATAAAGGTGGATTCCTTCTTTTAACCAGAAGCAATATCCTCCATGAATGTTGCTCTTAGCCAAGCCCGGGATATCCAAAATCATAGGAAGAAATAGGCAATCTTTGCAATGTGAAGCAATGTGGTCCAAAAAGCCCTCCTTGCCTATTTCTTCTTATAATTTCTCTTTTCTATGTATATGTCCACACATCTAAATGCAGACATACATGTTTGGCTTTATGTGCACTCATGTCTATACATACATGAGTGCATATGAAGCAAAACATGCAATATACACAAATAAAATACAAACTTACCTTAATGAGGACTGTGCAAATGTGCAGTGCATTTTTCAACTGATAAAACAGTTCAGGCGCACGTAGTGGGTTCGCCGTGGTGCACAACTATGAGCTACACGCGCCTGAAGTTTGGCGCAGAACTATGCGCATCAAACAATTGAGTTTTAATAAGACAATTGTGCTGTTTTTAGCCTTACAAATAATTCAGATAAGGAACAGCTTAAAAACAATCACAATTGTATTTTTAAAGTGTGTCCTGGGAGATTGGAAAGGAGATCACATAACAAACCCCCAACAAACAACAACATTTTAGAAACAACTTTATTCAAAAGAAACATTTGCTAAAAGGTCAAAATAAAATATAAAAATACATCAAAAACAAAAACAAAAAAAAAACACATAACTAAACTTTAGACTAAATGACAAAACAATTAAAAAGAACAAACAAAACACACTATAAACCCACACTTCCATGTAAAGCCAAAATAGTTCAAAAAGGCCCAACAAATATTGCATCCAAAAAATACTTACCAAACCAATATGCAATTTTGCCCTATCAAGGGTGAAAAACTGGACTAGAAAATATTTAACATTGAAAAGTGGTAAGAAAGAGGCAGAATTTTGCAATCAAACAATATGGCCACAAACACAATAACATAGCATTAAAGTTGACTTCAAAATTAGAAAAAAAAAGACATTAAAACATTCTAAGTAAAAAAAAATTAAAAAAGAAGCTATTGTGTTAAATGGTAAGCAAAGTATCAAATGCAGCGACATTGGACATTTCATTATCATTGATCGTTATGGTCCTTTAGATATGTAAACCAGTAAACAGATATTCTATTAATTAAAAAAATAAAATAAAGTTTAGGAGGATTTAATGTTAAAAGAATTTTCTATATATATATATATATATATATATATACATAGATTTAATGTTAAAAGAATTTTTTATATATATATATATATATATACACATATATATATATATATACACACACACAAATATACATATATATCTATAAGAAGCAAACCAGAACGTGTGTATGCTTGTGACTTTTGTGGGAAAATCTAGTCCGATGGCAAGATTTACCCACAGGCGGCTCCTCCGATCAGGCATCGTAAGCCTTTATATAGGTGCCTATATAGAGGAGCTGAACTCAGTTAACTCTTGCCCAACAGGAAAAAAATAAGTCATTTTAAAATATGCTTTTTTCATAGCGCATATAGTTGTTTTAAACATTTGAACAGCACAAATATTTTTTTTTAGGGCTAAGGGCCCTAATGTGTGCCATTAGAAAGAGTGCTTTTTTAGGGGAACAGTGACTTTTAATGAAAGCTCGCCAGTGTAAAACTGCCGGGGATGCGCGGCTCCGGCAGCGAGCTCATTTAGTTGCTGAATTGCGCGACGGCTTCCGATTTTGGATCGCGAATACGAATGCTCGAGCGAGCTTCCAATTTTGCTTGATGAATCAGGGCCAGGGAGTCTGCTGTGGTAGTGAAATAATACTGTGAGTCAGACATGCAGATGACAGACGTCGCTATTAGAATCACTGCACACTTCACTTATTTGGGCAGTCACGGAAATGACCAAATAACTCAAGTATAAACTCAGCCTTACAGGTCCATGTTAGCGTCAAGAAGAAGCTCACTCCTTTTACACCCTCATCAGCTGATTCCACATAGATGTCTACAGAACCTGTTCTATTAACTGCTTATGCAAGTAGAGCCCGCCCCCCCCCCCCCCCCCCCCGACAGAGTGGAGAGGGTGTCAGCAGTAAGTTTGTGTTGACGTCAGCGATTTTTTTGCCCTTCCACTGTTCCCTCAGAACAATAACCCACAAAAAAACGGATCCTGTCTGTGGAGCATATGCCCTCACTCGGTCAGCATTTGCTCAATAATCCATCAGTATCGCTAATGCCAAACAAATAGGAGTGGATCCAAAACAGAGGTGACACGTGAATGGAATATTTGCATGTCTTCTGTGTTTTGTGCCCACTCCTGCTTTTGGCTACCAAATCAAAGGCCAATTCTGATGGGACCATACAGGCCTTACAGCTGCTACACAGACAGGATCCATTGTGCGCCTCTTTATTCCTTCCTTCTGACAGATCAGAGGAAGGGTCGAATAAATAGTGATGTCATCCAGGCCAAAAAGGCAAAATTGTGGCCCAGTCATGGAGTTGGGAGGGTGGGAGAACAGCTTGAGAAGTCCACAGTGTGGAACAATGACATAATGGTGAGGTGGAAGCAGCATGAGGAGACCACAGAGTGGCCCAATGGCAGTTATATGTGGTGAAAGTGTTTAGTGACGTATTTGAGTACAAAAAGAGAAAAATATACGCAGTTCACTGTTGCAGTTATTTGTGGTGAAAGTGTTTAGTGGTCTATTTCAGTACAAAAAGAAAAATATATTCTCAGTTCACATCTGCAGTTATATGTGGTAAAAGTGTTTAGTGACGTATTTGAGTACAAAAAGAAAAATATATACGCAGTTCACTGTTGCAGTTATTTGTATTGAAAGCGTTTAGTGGCCTATTTTAGTACAAAAAATATATATATACGCAGTTAACTGTTGCAGTTATTTGTGGTGAAAGCGTTTAGTGGCCCATTTCAGTACAAAAAGAAAAATATATTATCAGTTCACTTTTGCAGTTATATGTGGTGAAAGCGTTTAGTGACGTATTTGAGTATCAGGAAGAGGCCGCATAGTGGCACAATGACAGAGTCTGTAGGTAGCTGCAGTAGCAGCATCAGGCGGAGACCACAGAGTGGCACAACGACAGAATCTGGAGGTGGCGGCAGCAGCAGCATCAGGCGGAGACCACAGAGTGGCACAATGACAGAGTCTGTAGGTAGCAGCAGCATCAAGAGGCTACAGAGTGGCACAATGACACGAGGAGTAGAAGAGGCTCAAATGTTTCTGGCGCAGGCAGAGGTCGCAGCAGAGTAAGGAGGCGTGTCAGAGGGAGTCGCAGCGAGAGGCCTGAGCTCCCGGTGTCATCTAGCGGTCGTGTCTTGACCATCAACCCAGCGGTCCTTGATTGGTTAACTCGGTCATCCACTTCATCCCAAGTGACATCAGACACCCCCGGCCAACAGTCGGTAGGTTCATCAGACACAACCCTTAGTTGGCATGGCCCGGGAGCAGGCCCTGTGCCCTCACCTGTCCTCAACCTGCCTCTGTCCTTTGCTGTTCCCTCAGTATGCCACAGTATGTATGTATGCTGTGGGCTCAGCTCCACTATACAGCGAGGACGAGCTAGTAGAGGACAGTCAGCACCTACTTCCCAGCCAAAATCTGGAGGAGACATCCACCGCTTCCCCCGCTAGGCGGGCAAGTAGTGATGAGGAGAGTGGTGTGGGAGGTGGTGTTTCAAGCGGTCAGGCTCCTGACCCAGAGACTGTTGAGGAGGACATCAGTGACGTGCAGACACTACTTGATGATGATGAAGCCTATCGAATTCGGGAGCCAGGTGAAGAAGGGGCTTCATCATCATCAGGACAAGAGGGTGGCAGCTTGCCGGTGAGGCAGCGGCTGAGCCAGCAAGGTGGTAGCATGGCTGGGAGTCAGCAGGGTGGCAGCAGTGGGAGGTCGGGAACCAAACGTGCCCGGGATAGACCACCTGCTTCGCAGCAGCCTACCTGCCCGGGAAGTAGTGGTATAGGGGTTCACGGAGGCAATGGCGGTAGAAGTCAGTCAGTGGGGAGTGTTGGGGGGCTATATCACCTACTCAGCGGTGTGGCAGTTTTTTGTTAAGCCGCTGGAGGAGGTTAACATGGCCATATGTAGAATATGTAGGCATAAAGTAAAGCAGGGCCAGGGTGCCAATGTTGGCACCACAGCACTGCGTCAAAATATGCAGCGTCATGATAAAGTGGCCTGGGAGAACCGTGGCTCCGATGTGGTGGTCAAGCCTGCCGCAGCAACCGCTGCATCACCCAGTGGCATGCAACGGGTTTCAGGCAGTCAAGGCTCCACCACCTCAGCCAAAGGGAGCTGTATGTCATCTCCATCTTCTGCTGGTCCAGGTGCTCCTGTTCCTCCTCCTACTCCTCGTCAGTCATTCCTTCAGCAATCGATCACCGAAGCGATTGCCAAGAGACAACAGCAGCAGCATCAAGAGGCTACAGAGTGGCACAATGACACGAGGAGTAGAAGAGGCTCAAATGTTTCTGGCGCAGGCAGAGGTCGCAGCAGAGTAAGGAGGCGTGTCAGAGGGAGTCGCAGCGAGAGGCCTGAGCTCCCGGTGTCATCTAGCGGTCGTGTCTTGACCATCAACCCAGCGGTCCTTGATTGGTTAACTCGGTCATCCACTTCATCCCAAGTGACATCAGACACCCCCGGCCAACAGTCGGTAGGTTCATCAGACACAACCCTTAGTTGGCATGGCCCGGGAGCAGGCCCTGTGCCCTCACCTGTCCTCAACCTGCCTCTGTCCTTTGCTGTTCCCTCAGTATGCCACAGTATGTATGTATGCTGTGGGCTCAGCTCCACTATACAGCGAGGACGAGCTAGTAGAGGACAGTCAGCACCTACTTCCCAGCCAAAATCTGGAGGAGACATCCACCGCTTCCCCCGCTAGGCGGGCAAGTAGTGATGAGGAGAGTGGTGTGGGAGGTGGTGTTTCAAGCGGTCAGGCTCCTGACCCAGAGACTGTTGAGGAGGACATCAGTGACGTGCAGACACTACTTGATGATGATGAAGCCTATCGAATTCGGGAGCCAGGTGAAGAAGGGGCTTCATCATCATCAGGACAAGAGGGTGGCAGCTTGCCGGTGAGGCAGCGGCTGAGCCAGCAAGGTGGTAGCATGGCTGGGAGTCAGCAGGGTGGCAGCAGTGGGAGGTCGGGAACCAAACGTGCCCGGGATAGACCACCTGCTTCGCAGCAGCCTACCTGCCCGGGAAGTAGTGGTATAGGGGTTCACGGAGGCAATGGCGGTAGAAGTCAGTCAGTGGGGAGTGTTGGGGGGCTATATCACCTACTCAGCGGTGTGGCAGTTTTTTGTTAAGCCGCTGGAGGAGGTTAACATGGCCATATGTAGAATATGTAGGCATAAAGTAAAGCAGGGCCAGGGTGCCAATGTTGGCACCACAGCACTGCGTCAAAATATGCAGCGTCATGATAAAGTGGCCTGGGAGAACCGTGGCTCCGATGTGGTGGTCAAGCCTGCCGCAGCAACCGCTGCATCACCCAGTGGCATGCAACGGGTTTCAGGCAGTCAAGGCTCCACCACCTCAGCCAAAGGGAGCTGTATGTCATCTCCATCTTCTGCTGGTCCAGGTGCTCCTGTTCCTCCTCCTACTCCTCGTCAGTCATTCCTTCAGCAATCGATCACCGAAGCGATTGCCAAGAGACAACAATATGCGTGCACTCATCCAACGGCACAGAAGCTGAATGTGCTCCTGTCCAAGTTGCTGGTGCTGCAATTTCTCCCTTTCCAAGTGGTGGACTCTGCACCTTTCAGAGAACTGATGGCTTGTGCCGAGCCTAGGTGGAGAGTCCCAAGCCGTCATTTCTTTGCGAAAAAGGCAGTACCAGCCCTGCACAAATATGTAGAACAGAAGGTGGGCCAGTCCTTGAGCCTGTCGGTGTCTGCCAAAGTGCACGGCAGCGCCGACATGTAGGTTGTAGGCAGCGCCGACATGATGTAACTACGGTCATGGACAATATATGTCCTTTACGGCCCACTGGGTGAATGTGGTTCCTGCACAGCCACACCAGCAACTTGGCCAGGTGACACCGCTTCCGCCTCCATGTTCTTACGCTGCTGGTCCTGCGACAACGTCCGCCTCTGCCTCCTCATCCTCCACCGAGTCCTAAGCCTCCACTGCAGGGACAATTCACAGTGCCCCCCCAGCATACCACATGTGCAGGGCACGGCGGTGTCACGCTGTTCTGCACCTGGTTTGCCTGGGTGAACAGAGTCACACAGGGGAGGAACTGCTCCGTGTGATTCATCAAGAAATCGAATCCTGGCTTTCTCCGCGACAACTCAATATCGGAACCATGGTGACCGACAACGGGAAGAACATGGTGTCGGCGCTGCGTCAAGGAAGGCTGAGCCATGCGCCCTGCATGGCACACATCTTCAATCTGGTTGTCAGGCGGTTCCTGAATTCTTCCACCCATCTGCAAGACATCATAAAAATGGCCAGGAAACTTTGAATGCACTTCAGTACATCGTACATCGTACATCGCAAAGCACACCCTCCTTGAGCTGCAGCAGCAGAACGGCATCCCTCAACATAGGCTGATATGCGACGTTTCCACCCGTTGGAATTCCTCCTTCCATATGTTGGACCCTTCCTACTGGTCCAAAATGGGGGCCTTTTTACACCTGCTGAGAGGGAGGACAAGCTGAACTACTACAGGGACATCCTATGTAGTCAGTTGGCTGCTGCCTATCTGCGCCATCGTTCATCCTCTCGTAGGTCTGACTGGGGGGGACCCTCTGCACTCACGTTCCACTGCCATGGCTGCTGGGGATTGGTGGGGTGGCAGGAGCAGTACCAGCTCCATCAGCAGCAGCCTGAGTCTAGAGTCGCTGATGAGCAGTTTTCTTCACCCGCATAGTGAAGAAACTACTAACCAGCTGCTAGACATAGAGCAGAACCTGAACCAGCAGGTGGTGGCATACTTGGAGTGCACCTTGCCAGCCGTCATAAAAGATCCGCTGGACGACTTGGCAGCCAAACTGGTTTTGTGGCCGCAACTGGCCAAGTTTGCCCTGGAAAAGCTGTCCTGCCCGGCCAGTAAAGTGGCATCAGAGTGGGTGTTTAGTGCAGCGGGGGCCATAGTTACCCCAAGAAGAACTGGCCTGTCCAAATTGTAGAGAGACTGACCTTTGTCAAGATGAATCAGGAGTGGATCAGCCAGGATTTCCACCCACCAATGCCTGATGCATCTGATTAGATGATCCATGCTGCCTCACCCAAACCTTGA
>NC_092861.1:99725582-99731104 GCF_032062135.1 Pyxicephalus adspersus
CACTGTCCCTAGTGCCTTCTGACGTCTCTCCCTGCACTAAGATGCTGTGAAATGATTCCTCCCTATCCTTTCTCTGCACTTATAAATCTTTTTTTGAGTTTTTCCTATCACTCTTCCTTGCGCCTGCACACGTCTCTCCCTGCACTCAGAACGCTGTAAAATGTCCTAATCCAAGATGGCTGAGGCTATTTATAGGGCTGTGACATCACAGGGCTGGCTGGGTGCTGATTGGCTGCATGCATGGCATTATGGGTCATTCCGCCTTCCCAGAGTTCCTTGCCCCATGTCCTCACACATGTAGCCGCCATTTTAGAAAAAAATTGCGATTCATTACCACGAATCACAAGGAAATTCGGATTCGTTGCGAATCAAATTTTTCCTGAAATTCAAATCTAATTCCACTTCGTCAGCTTCAATTCGCTCATCTCTAGTTACAACCAATTATCCATTTAAAAGCATTTACTTGTGTTTCAGTTATTAATTATGGATTACTGATTTATTGTTTGCATAGAGTTTAATGAGAACTGTTTAAATGGGGCTCTGTGTCTGCGGAAGCCGAATTTCCCACAAAACACGTCACTGAATTGAGTCAGGGGGCCTGATTTATTAAAGCTCTCCAAGGCTGGAGAGAATACACTTTCATCAGTGTACTTGGGTGATCCAGCAATCCTGAAATGGACCTGGGCCAGAAATGAAAACATTTGCTACCAAATAACAAATGACTTTTAAAAAATCCATTTTAGGTTTGCTGGATCACCCAGCTTAACTGATGAAAATCTATCCTCTACAGCCTTGGATAGCTTTATTAAATCAGGCCCAGAGAACCAATTCATTTTGATTGATGACCTCGTTTTCAGACTAATGTAAAATAATGCATAATTTGTGGACTTTTTTTGTATACAATATGTGTGTGAAAACCATTCCTTTTGGAGTGCAGTTTTTTTAAGGTTCAATAATTTGAATATTGTGATTTTTATATTAAAAAATTAAGATTTGTGTTTTAAGCTCAGGAATTAGATCTTTCTTATAACCACCCTTTTTCCCATATATGGAGGGCCATATATGGTGGAGAGTTAATGATTTGGCCTTGTTTTCCAGGGCAACTTAATAGAAGATTTAAATAATTTTAGAACCTGCTAAGGACAAGATCATTTTTTTAAGGGAAAACGCTAGAATTGATATATGACTGTATCTGCTTTATCTCATCACAGCTATCCGTGCAGAGGGGTTTAATTCCTGAACCTTTTCTTTTTATTCATAAAAATCACCTGATACACAATACAGCATGGGGATTGTACCTGAAAAATTAAAATATGGCATGGAATTCTCCCAGTAGTGTGCACCTATTATTATTATTATTATTATTAGAATAGTGTTATGTATCTTTTTATAATGTATCTTTTTATGTATCTTTTTACAATGTATCTCTTTACAATGTATCTTTTTATGTATCCTTTTATAATGTATCTTTTTACATCTGTTTGGAGGCTGTAGAAGCTCTACAGAGTGCTGAAACAAACCCGACTTTTTCTCCCATTGACTTTTGTGCTATATTCGGCCGAACAGCTGCCGAATCGAATAGTAAGCTATTCGACCAACACTAGTCTTGTTCTTCCTTCTCCTGCCTAGGTCACCTGATCTCGCAAGTGCGAGATCAAGTGATGTAGCCTGCTGCGAGGTACCTCAGTCGTGGCACTCCCTATGGTCATGGTAATCGGTACCTACCTGTCACATCTTCCCTAAAAAATAAAGTGACAGACAACAACATGTTGTCTGAACAATGATGTCATCACCACTACATTACCTCTTGTATCTTTTTTTATAACTAGAACGGATACATTGTAAATATTCCTATTATTCATAGTGATAATATCAACTGTTTCTTTGTCCTATGTCCTCTCTTCTTTCACCTCCTCTCACAACAGCACAAAGCAAGTAAAGTACATAAAACAAACATCACAAAAAAAGTGTTCTAAGCAACGAATAGGTCTCTGTATTGACCAAATTTTCCTTCACTAGTACTTGTAACTATGATTTTCCTACTCTCTCTCATAAACAATGTATCCAACTCAATTGCTTGGTGCCATATGTCATATCTATTAGGGGGCCACAGATTTCCAAATGAGCCCCCTTTTTATAATCAATTTGTGTTGCAGAAGAAGTTGTTTGTGTACAGAGGTACTATTCTTGATTTTAGGCTGTCCAAGGACAACGATTTTGTAGACCATATATTACTTGAATTCATGGATTATGGCCACTCTACTCTATTAAGTTCTTGCAGTCCGAGACTTGGATGATCACTCAACAGGTTCCTGACAACACCACAGGTCAATGCTTTGGACGCAATATTATGAATAAGTTTCTCAGTGACTCATTCAGTGCATTCACAGACATTCGGAAGTTCTACGGACAAGTAGCAATTCTTAGTGGGGATGGCCTCCATCCAGTGGCTAAAAGAGTCTACAACCACCAATAAGTATTTATTTTGATGAGCAGTTCACCTGTATATTCAATTTGTATCCTCTACCAAGGCCCTTTAGGGGCTTTTCCCATAAGAGCTCATCCCCTCTTTCTATTTGCAGGGTCATGCTTATTCTAAACATGGTAATATGTGGTCCTGCATATGTTGTTTGCTTTTTGGCCACCATGCCACATGTTCTATTTGTTCTAATGCTATAGGAAGTTTTGGATTCCCCCCAGCAGGAGATCCATGCATCCAGGTCAGGATGTCTTTTATAACATCACTTTCTCCTTTACTATCTTCCATAGGGATATGGAATATTTAATATTACTACCGTCAGTACCTGTAAAACCCATAATATTCCACCAAGGCAGGTAAACTATTGTTCATTTGCACATCTAGCTAGAGTCTGAAATCACATTTCCTGTCATTTCACTTCTATAAGAACCTGTAAAAAGGCAGCAATTTCAACAAATCAAGCTCTACATGAATTTGTCAAATGGAACCAAGAACCCTATTGGGAGTTTTAAGGTAGTCAACAACAATGACCAAATTAAAACCATGTTTATTGAAGTCATAAATTTAAAAACACATGATAACAACAAGTATAAAAGCATACTGCCAAGTATCCCTATTCATTTGTACAGTGATTTGCTCAAACAAAAGAAAAAAATACAGATAGTATCACACATGTAACAATAATACAGGGGCAGACAATGAATGTAGGATATCTATCATAAATGCTTCAACGTGTTTTGCAGATATAAATACGCTTCATCCGGAAACAATTATGTGCAGAGAGGAGGTAAATACTAAAACAAAATGCAAGTAATACTTTAATAATTCAAGTACAAACAACATTTTTTGTCTCATACATGAATAAAGAAAAGACACATGCCAATATAAAATCCACAACTTCTTTAATCTGGATGGAAGTGGTTTAGGGAGGGGGTGCTGCAACCGCATGGGCATGGATATCCGAACATCACTAATTAAGCTGTATACTGTTGGAAAACCAGGTTGACATAGTAAGGTAATAAAATCACAGATCCAAACAATGACCAACCAAAAGAGTGGTAATTTAACAGACACTGAGGTCACCAATGTGCAAGTAATATATCTTTCTATATATATGTGGCACAACAAATATCCCCACTGAATTTCTATGAGATATTATTACTAAATTACTGGTTACTGATAGTCAATTTCAGATTCATATAGAGAATCATAATCCTAAAATAACCAAGAACAATAAACATACTCCCAGGGCTTACAATTGGGTAAACATCAAAGGCAAACAAAATCAAAAACAGTATCATACTCACATGGCTTACTCTCCTCATGACACCAACAAAGGAAAACGAGGCATGGAGCGCCTATACGCTCCATACCTACAAGCAACAGGCAGCAAGAGAAAGCCACCAGCAGGTCATTTAAAGGGAAAGATGACCAAGTGAGACAAAGTCCAGTTGCAGAAAATAGGCAAGGAGCGCAATGCAGTCCAAGGCATCTGATGGAAAAAATAATGGAGGAAGGTGGAGGATGAAAAGAACTGCCCAACCATACAAAAAGCCCAACCAGAATACAGTGGGCAAATCTTTGGACCCCAATGTGTCCAAAGCCACTGTATTGACTAATACATCCCTGTCCAATGGAGAGTGGCGAGCGAGGAAGAGAGACATGAAAAAACACCAACCATGTGTTAAAATTCTCCCGGCGGGTCCCAGAACTTGAAGAGCAGTGGAAAACACAATATTAAAATATGATATCAAGTAAAAATATACACATGGAAAAGAATGGGGGAGGGGGGGGGGGAGAAAACCACAACTAAAGAAAAGATTGAAACTTGTGTATAGTTGGGAAAACAATTCGCATTTAATTGATAAATCTATCTGGTTTTACAGTGTAATAATAATTTATCAATGCCACCACCTCTAGGATCTACTTAAAAATTTATCCAATGCAATAAATCCTAATGAATTCACATCATAATAATGTTTCAATCCAATTTGGCGACCTAATGGGGTGGTGATTTTTCCATTGACTATCAAGTAAATGTGTTCATGTATTTGACTGCGTAGTTGGCATTTGGTTTTTCCACATGGTATCTGCCACATGTACAAAATGAAAGATATATGACCCCTGTTGTAGCACAATTAACAAATTGTTAAAATTTTATTAGACTAAAGGTTCACCAATGAAGGGGTTACCGTGAATAGATGGGAATAAGGTGTGCCTAGCCTGAGAAGTACATCAGTATGAGGTTAATAAACAAAAGACAGGCTTTTATAGGTAACATATTGAGTGTGTAAAAAACATTAAATTTTTCAATAACTTGTGTTTCTCTAAACCTAGACAGAGTCCCACTGTGCTAGGTTCTTTTCTAACACAGTGCTGTTATTCTATGGTTCAGTTACATATTGGGATCAAGTCATAAGGAGCTATTGATGTCAGCAGTGAAATCTCTCTCTCTTCCCGATGCATTTCACCCTAGAGGGCTTCCTCAGGGGATTCGGAGACAAAAACTATAATAATACATAGTGCAAACAATATAGTCATACAGCGGCAATTGATATGTCAGAATCAATATTTCAAAAACATGTGACTCAAAATATTTCATTCATTCATACAAAAGAAACTACTAATCACACCATATAGTAATAGTCCTAAAGATAATAAAGTAACGTGACTTAGTCTGTGTCTGCTGATAATTAGTTTCAGAACACACAGTAAGTGACAGCAATTGAAGTGACCAAGATTCCAAATAGAAAAATACCTGACTGGATAACCTATATATTATAAATAAAAAAGACAGTAAGCATGGTTAGCTAGGTTTTTAATTAATTGTTAACCTCCCAACCGTTAAGCCCGTACTTTTTCGTATTAAAAAAAGTTGCAATTATCGATAACCCCATACTTTTCTCACTTTTACCTGGTCCCGCTGTGCTCATCCAGCGTCATGTCCGTGTTCCAGCGTCGTCCTCCAGCGTCGATCTCCCTCTCCAGCGTCGGGTGCCGTCTCCTGGTCCCGCTGATCGTCCCGCGTCGTTCTCCTTCCAGC
>NC_092861.1:99731707-99796234 GCF_032062135.1 Pyxicephalus adspersus
ATTATATCTACTAGACCCCTATTCGGACATATTTCTGTAAGTTACAGGTCTACAATTTAAAAAAAAAATTTCATGAAAACCTGTAACGCTTTTGGTACAGAAATCTAGACATCAGTGTAACGCCCAGGTGGTTAATGAGATAGTAATATTCAATATTTCTTACTTGAGAACTGGCTGTTTGTTAGTTGCAATCTCATATAAGTAGTGGATAGTTGTGAGTAGTTCAAAAGAATGCAAGAGCAACACTTGTGGTGGGATGGTGGTGGCATTCCCGATGCGTAGGCATGTCTAAATGTTATGAAGTAGATAATTATTTTCAAGGAAATATTAAGACCTAACATTAAGACTAAAGAAGGAATTCATAATAAACAGGGCGATAGTGTGTAAAAACCCTTGTACTTACTAAAGACTTTATCAATCTTGTTGATAACCTTTTTTACTCTCCAAATTAATATAGGATACATTGGGGCAGATTTATCACACAAATGCGTGTAAGCTCGCCGCACGAATAAACACTCCACTGGACACGCCTACCAGCTTACAGCATTTATAAATGAGCAGTGGGGTTGAGAATTAACCAATTAAGGTGAATAATTTTTAGCTGCACAATTCAGGTGGATCTGTTAAGCTCTGGAAATGGTGATGTCATAGCAATCATTTAGGGCACACCTGGTCCCTGTTCTGTGTGCATCTATAGTCCATTACGGGTCAATTTGAATCTTTAGTGCTTGATCTTTTTTTTGGTAAATGCTACATTTTTATGTTACAAAATACTAATTCACAAAATTGCTTCATTATTACTTTGATTTGTTGCAGTTGTTTTGATACTTTTTTGTTTGGTTGCAACACTGCAAACATATTTATATCAAGCTGTATATATAATAATTACCACTTTATAATATGTCATCACACAATAATATAAATGTAAAAAACAAATGTGACAAAGCATTTTGGTTTTGATTCAAATTTCATTGAAAAAAAGATTGTTGCCAAATGTTATAATACATGTATCAAGGAACATTTAATGATTTCACTTGTGTGTGTATGTCAAAATAGATTTAAATGTAGGTAAATACATATGTACTTTCAATTTTGCTGATTTGATGTGACTTTTAGTCGCTTTCATTATCGTTAGCTTCATCTGTTGCTGCAATGTTTTTGTGCCTGGTTTCTAATTACGGTTTCTGTTGTTTAGCAATTCTTCAGCAATGTTTTGTAACTTTATCCACAAATAATTCATAAAAAATGTATTCATGGTTTCCACTCCAAACTCGTACTTGACCCCCCTTGTTGCCTCATTCTCAAAGTCAGATTGTCACATATTGGTATTTGAATGTATTGTATGTACATATTTCTTTTATGAATAGTTTGTCATGGTTTTCCTTTAATATACTTCACTCATGTTGATTTGCTGCCACTGTTCTACACAACCAATCCGTTCATTTGTAGTATTGTTATAGCTTTGTTCTCGTGTCTTGTTGGCAACTAGATGAGGCTGGATTGTATTTTTCATGCTTTTTGGGCTGCATGAGCAATGCTTGACCAAATCTGCACTAAATTGCACTCTGCCCCAGTTTGGGAATGTATTTTTTGAAAGTGTCACATAAAGGCACAGCTCTTCCACAAATATGTCTGCTATTTCTTTTCACAAAGGAATAAAGACTGCTATGACTTAGACCCCCAAGTTTGGAACCCAAAGATGATGTGCCGAAATATGTAATCCTTACATTGTGAACATGTGTAAATACTAATGTATAGACGTAAAACGTTTTCAACCAGTTCATCCCTGACTTGACGTCCCTCTGCTGTTGTTTGTGAACTGGAGGCAGAATGTTGGTGTACCCCCGGCTCGGTTACCTCTGGAATGTCCCAGGTATCAGCATGGTGTATGCACAGGTTGTGCAGGATGCAGCATGCCATGATGACTTGGGCAGCTTTCCAGGGTGCGTACAGGAGTACACCACCGGGCTGCACCAAGCACAGAAACCGAGTTTTTAGCAGCCCGATGGTCTTCTCCACGACCACCACGCTTTTATAAAGTGCCTTGTTGTAATTATGCTCTGCTTGTGACTGGAAGTGACGCACTGGTGTCATTAGCCATGGAAGCTGCCCATATCCTTTGTCAGCTGTTAAAGGTTTAGTGTAGGGTTCAGTGTAACCCTACAAGTTCTTACATAGGTTGCTAAGGGTTGTGTTCTCAGGTCAGTTTAGTGGTTTTTGGTTGTTAGGAGCCATTGTTATTACTGACTACCACACGGACGTACTGTTAGCTGTGGACATAGTAAATATAGTAGAGCTTCCGTGAATACCTTAAAGTTAGTTCAAGGGCTGCCCCATGGTCACAATATTGTACAATATTTATAAACTATTTTAGAAATAATATATTAGATAAAATATAAAATATATTCAATATAGGTATAAGCTTTGCAGTCACAGTCACTGATGTAGCAGTCACTGATTTCTTCTTAATGGCATTCATTGTGACAATATGTTGTTGAGGACCTATTCAAAGGAACTTTAAGGTGTATGACTGCAACTACTTAGCAACATAATAGGTGTCCTTATGATTTAACCACTGTTACTGTTGGTTGTATTACAGTAATTACATTATAAATAACCTACTAACCAGCCCTCCCTGGCATTTCTCCAGAGTTGAACCTTTGGTAGTGGGCTGTCTGATGCAGGATATGGGCATCAGGAAACCTGTGCATACACTCATGGTTTTCCTGTTGGCATGACAGACTACTTGTACATTCAGCAAATGATACTGCTTCCAGATTTGAAAGGAGATTTCCTGTTGTTTAGGGGCCTGAATTGCCACATGGGTGCAATCTATGGCCCCCAAAATATTTGGAAATCCCCCTCGCCTGAAGAAATCCACCTTTACATTTCTGTACTCCTGAGCTGTGTGAGAGAAATGAATGAATATATAGTGGGATAAGGTCCACCATTGCATTTATGACCTGCATAAACACCCTGGATACAGTAGGCTGGCTCAGGCCACAAACAAACAAAGGCGGAGGTCGTCTGGAATGAACCTAATATGTAGAGTGGCCTGGAGTCTGGTCATTCCTGGCACAGCCTGGCTTCTTCTGGTCTTTGGAGCTATTTTGTCCTTCAGAATAGTGTACAGGTTATGGATTACATGACGTGACAGACGGAGGCACACTTCAACATCATGCTCCCGCATGTCATCCAGGTTCGTCCACTGTCCAAAAAGACGTGGTTCCCAAACCTATACAAAAGTTGGGGACACTGTTGAAGGCTGCTCCTCCCCTTCTTTGCCAGATGGAGTACAATTCTTGTCTTCAGCAACCAATATTGTTGCAGCTGCGGCCACAACTGCACTAGCCAAAACTACAATGTCCTCCATAATCCTAAACGGCAGAATAGGTGAATGCCTAGGCGCATATATATAACGGGTTTGCATATGTGCTCGTAAAGCGTACCCGCATAAAAGTGCACATGCTACTGCAATCCTATATATTTTCTGAGAAGTTGTTAGCCCTTCTGCTTGCAACATTTCCCAAGCCTTAACCAAACAAAACAATAGGAAAAAAAAAGATATATTCTTCCTCGAAAATGTATTTTTTTGTGTTGTCCCATAACTGTTTTTCTTTTTTCCTCCTAGGACCATGAATATTCCAGCACGAAGAATCCAACCACCCCAAAACACCCCTGGCACCAGCACCACTGCTGGCACCAACTCCACCACCAGCACCAATGCTGGCACCAGCACCACCACCCCAGAGCATCCACCACCAGCAGGCAGCTCCCTCAGGCAAGCTAGGTTGCCTGGACAAGCAGGCCAAGAAACATCTAGGCCCCTGTGCCCTCAACCTGGCAGCCCAGGAATTCTGGCTTTACTCCTGAGCAAAATGCAGCCCTCATGGAGTTCTACATCAAATTTTTTCAACTAATCCATGGGGGCTTGCACTCCCAGTCCTTCTATGCTTAAAGGCAGGGACACTGGGAGGAAATTGCCAGGAGGGTAATGCAGTGGGCAGTACTTAATGGACCATTACCCAGTGTCAAAAGCGTGTGAGTGACATCTTCAGACACATCAAAATGGTCCTGGGCACGGAGGCCCTAAGGAGTAGGACATATCACCAAAACTTTGTGCAGCATCTCAGGGAGTATGAAAGATCATCGTTGCCATTCATTGGGCCAGAAACAGTTGTAGGGGTGGACTACTGGGATGACTCTGATGCTTGACAACCATGTATGTTCAATCCTTTTAGACTAATTACCTAACTACAAATGTCTTTTTTTTTGGGGGGGGGGCAGGGGTTGCAACAGTTTAGTAATTTGAATTTATTCCAAAGTTGTATTGTGTTTTTCCTTAGTTTTGTTTGGGGGGGAAATCTGGGATCATTTTTGTAAGATGAACTGTTTCTTGTTTTGTATTTTTGCATTCTTTTTACTTGCATCAACAATTTATGTATTTCTAATTTTTGACAATAGTACACCCGGAGACACAGCAGTCCCTTCCTGCCCTCTCTGCTCAGAGTGATGAGGATGACGAGGATGTCACTTCACATGTAAAAGATGACGGGGGTCTTCCTCCTGGTAAGATGAACCTTCATAGTATATCTTGTTTGACATTGTGCAGCTGTCTATAATCATGTTTAAAACAACAGTCATATGTGTAATGTTTCAGCTCTCCCGCATGTTACATTTCACCCATTTGTTTGTCCGGGAGTGTTATGATTTTTTGTTATTTTTTAGCGGAACTTATCAATATAAATGATCTTTTATAGTCAAGCTCACTCTATTTCTGATGCTTTTGGTTGATTTAACAAATCCACATCAACAGGAGGAGGTCGTTAAGCCACTGCAGTGAGGCCTGGTGGAGATTTCAGGTAATTTGTGTGTGTGTTCAGCCTTCTATAAGCTAAATAAGAACCTTCTATCTCCATGTAAATTTCTGGTTTTTGACATTTTATTTGAAGATGTTTATTGTGCTGCCTTTCTTTAGGAATGACTGCCTGGTTATTGAGGTATATTTTTAGTGTAGACTCCAATTTCTGCGTGATTCTAAAATTTAAGTTTGCCATAGCCAAATATTGGGGACTTTAGATATGTGAAGATTTGTCTACACATTAATTAATTTTGATGTCATATATCATGTGGCTTTGTAGAAGATCAGTGTCCTCTGGTTTGTGGTTCTGGAGAATTTTTTTTTTGTTTTGGTATGGGTTGTGGGTTGGGATAAACATTTCCTAATCTGTTGCATTTGGATTTTTTTGGTAGGGTTTGCATGATTCTTCGACTGATTTTTTAGTTAAACACTTTCTTTGGTTCATGTTGAATATTTTGTATTCTGAAAAAATGTGTATAAATTCACTAAATTTGTCTGTGTTCCAATGTCAGGATGCCGTCTGCATAATGTCATGGTAACCCCAAAAATTATGTTGTTTCCTTTATTATGTATATTTCTGTTATATTCTCTTTTAGCACCCAAGTGGATGCAGGTGGATTGAGTGTGGCCAGGCAGCTTCTAAACCTTACTCAGAGGCTGGTTGTCCATTGTGATAGAGTGATGAAGTCAAGAATGGATGCCCTAAGGTCAAATGATTTGGGACAGGTCCTTACACTCCTATATAAAAACTATACCAAGAATCGTCAGGACCGAGAAATTAATGCATGCATGGCTGTCTCTAGCTCCTGCATGGCCGTCACCTGCAGGTGCCTCCACAGCTCCTGCATGGCCAGCTCCAGCAGGCCTGACTCCAGATCCAATTCCTACAGGACCGGGACTCAACACCAGGTGCAGGTCAAGCCGGCCTGGTGAGGTGGCCCGCGCCCGTGCCCGGGCTATTGAGGCCGACCGCGCCCTTGCCCGGGCTTACCCAAATCAGTAGGTGGATTTTGGATGCTAGGTGAGACCTGATTCCTGTCTTATTCTTCAACAAAGTGTAACACTAAATGTTTTCATGACTCCATGGCACCTACAGTGTTTAAGTTCTCCTGCATGAAAGGCATTTGTTTGGATAATATAGCCTAGTGTTTTTTTTCTGTTTGACCAATGTCCACAGGTTAGTGTACCTCACAATTATTCTACATTTCACCTATATAAGTTTAGTTTGATGTGGCCCAAGTACACTTTAAATGCAGTTTTGCTATATCAAGAAGAATGTGAAAGTTTTAAAATGTGGTTTAAAAATTATTTTAATCAAGCATGAAGTCTCAACTCAATACTATACTAGTATTGTTGTATTAGTATTAGTTACCAAAACACAATTGCATCTTTGTTCACTAAATGAGCACAAATATAGTTATTGGTAGGGACCAAATTTGGCACACCTCACTTCTCTGATACTTGCCTCTAACACAGGGGTGTCAAACTCAAATACACAGTGGGCCAAAACTGAAAATTTAGACAAAGTTGCGGGCCAAACTTAAAACTGAAATAGCACCGTTACTACAATTCTCTGCGTCTATAAAACAGTCCAATGTGGGGCCACGCATAGGCAGAGAGGCTGCTGGTCTATAAACGTGAGTGATGCCGCTACTACAATTCCTGCCATTACTTGTCTCTATAAAACAGTCCAATGTGGGGCCAGGCATAGACAGAGAGGCCTCTGGACTATAGAAGTGAGTAATGCCAGGAACTGTAGTAGCGGCACTTTTTCAATGCAGCGGCAATTTATATTTAGAAGGTCCTTGAGGGCCAAAAGAAGGATGTTGCGGGCCAGATTTGGCCCACAGGCCATAGTTTGATACCCCTGCTCTAACAGATAAATGTGCTTGCTAATTGGCCAACTACATTTCTGTTATTTAAACTGACATTATTATTATTATTATTATTATTAATAAACAGGATTTATATAGCGCCAACATATTACGCAGCGCTTTACATTAAATAGGGATTGCAAATGACAGACTAATACAGACAGTGATACAGGAGGAGAGGACCCTGCCCCGAAGAGCTT
The DNA here is from genome assembly GCF_032062135.1 of Pyxicephalus adspersus. Taxonomy (NCBI): domain Eukaryota; kingdom Metazoa; phylum Chordata; class Amphibia; order Anura; family Pyxicephalidae; genus Pyxicephalus; species Pyxicephalus adspersus. Next base: position 99,738,643 of record NC_092861.1, read on the forward strand.
ACAATCTAGTAGGGAGGAGAGTGGGTGAGGAGGAGTTACCATTGAAAGAAACTTGAAAGGAGCGGTCAGACAGATAGGAAGCAAACCAAGAGAGAGCAGTGTCACAGATACCAATGGAGCGCATGATTTGTATTAGAAGGGGATGATCAACAGTGTCAACAGTGACATACTAAGGGGTTTAGCTTATTGTATGTATTGTATGCAAAATGTATTGTTGAATGATGTTACGATCACATTTATTTTGAAGAGGACATATCTAACAAACACAACTACAATAGTTTTAAGGTCACATGATATGTTGGAAGAGATGACTATGGAGCAATGCAGGAATGGTGGCAACTCTTTCAAGCCTAAAAACAGGTTCGTGTGGGATAAGAGCATGTTATATATTTTGCGGTGCAAACAGCCATTGTGTAAAAACTAATTTTTTTTTTTTTTTGTGTTTTTGTTTTGTAACGGAGAATGATGTGAAGGAACTCCTGCAAGGTTGTTTTTGAATGTGTGACTTAAAATAAAAAACAGAACAAAATATTTTTTGAGTTTTTTTTTTGTTTGTTTTTTTAATTCTCCCCCCAACTAAGTTTTTTAAAACCAAATATATATATTTAAAATATAAAATTTAAAAACAAACACTTTTTGAAAACAGATTTACATTTTTTTTATTTTGTTTATTAAAACCTATAACGTCTGGGCCATTCCCAGCTAATGCTCTATGGCAGACATCCTCCTGTGGATCCAGTACAGGCTATAGAAAAGTACTGTCCTTGGAAAAACCAAACAAATTAAACTAGAAACTTACCAGCAGGATGTCTGCTATGTTGCTGGGGTGGGGATGGGACCACCTCAGGGCTGGCTGCCTCCATCGAGCTTGAAAAGGCTGTTCATGTGGAAGGAGACGAAAAAAGAATTGAGAGGTAAGTACTGAGCGAATGCAATAGTATAATATGCAGCTAGTTCTTAAATTGCACTGTGCTAAAGAATAAAAGTTATGTTATCTAGTTTCATCAAGTTATGACTGTTTTGCTGTTTACACCGAGCAAAACAAGAAAGAAAGCTGCTTCCTGGGGCCAAGCTAATTATGACAATGGAACTAAAGTGATGCAGTTTGGTGTCAATGAAGGTTGTAGGTTTTCACAAGGGACAAACTTGTCTAAGTGACATTTAACCTTTGACTTCTGTTAAAAGCTGCCTGGACATGAAGCTGGTGATACACTCATAATGATACCTATTGCAACTAGGCCTAACAAACTATATCCTAGTTTAGATTATTTGTCCTAAAAGAATATTCACAAATATAGAAAAACTATAAATACTTACATTTAGACAAGGAACTTGTGTCCTCTGGAGAAGGTGATGGTAAGGCCACTCCAATAGCTGTGGATTAAAAATAAACACCATAAGTAAAAGTGGGTGGGCCAAACTAAAGTAGATTTGTCAAGGATAACAGGTTAATGCTGAACTTCTAACAGGTACTTTTTGGCTATGTCAAATAATTGGGATAAAACATTTGCAAGTAAGGTACAACTGAAATACTCATGTCTATTTTTCTTCATGCTAGCCAAAAACCTAGAAAGAACCTTCATTTGATGCATGAATAATGACTGGAAGCTACATGAAATGATGCTCGATCTTTGTATTTTTAACTAAAAATGGTGAAAGTAGTGTGAGAATGTGTTTGATTGAAACATTTGGGGTTGGGCAGCAGGCTCCTCCTTCGTGGCGGACTCCTCCTCCACAACTGCTTGGCTGGTAGCTCCATGATCAGCAACCGCCATGATAAAGAGTTGGCTGGAAAATAAAAAAACAAAAACAAAACACAAACATCCAAAATTACTAAAGGTAAGAAATTGGAGGAAGTGAGAAACAGTTTGAAGGCCAGACAATACTACTTTCTCCAACCAAAAAACACCCTAACAGAAGGGGAAGACAAAATGCAATACTTACCAGGGAGAATGCAGTCCCCCGCTTCGGAGAGGAAATCCGGTCGCCTCCACTGCAGGTTGCTCCAAGTGTGCTGTAACTGTACCACACTTGGGAGAGTCCCTGCAGAGGCCCACAGCCTGTCTGCCATCCTCTCCACAATTCGCCGCTTGGCATAGATCGACGGCTGCTGATTGTACCGTTTAAGAAGCATTGTCTACAGAAAAAGAAAAAAAATATTCTTTATTTTTCCAACAAACACCTCTTTAACAAAAAAAAAAATATATAACATTGATTTTATGGTGCAAATTGACATAGTTTGTTTGCAATTGTGAACTGTTGATAATGTGTGCATATACAAACAGAGACATTAGTATAGATATGTCTCTGTGTACTATTCCTTATAATCTTCATGATTCAACCTCACTAAGCTAAATCATCGCTAGATCATTTTAAAAACACTAATTAGTATCCTAGATGTAAACTCTATCCATCCTGTTTATGTTTGAGAGAAGCATAAGTGCCAGACATACATACAATCTAGGGCAAAATTATTAGCACAGTTGCATGTCTGAAAATGCAGCACGTTTCTTTAATTTGTTGCCACTGGAAGAACACAAAAAAATTAGAGCTCTTCAAATGATCTAGCTAGGATTCAGCTTAGTGGGGTAGAATCATGAATATTTTTCATAATCGTATACACACAAAAACATGTGCATGTACATAGTTCTCACCAGACACTGTTTAGTGGGAGGAGCGCCCAGCTGCCATAACTCCTCTACCCGGCTCTCATCCACAGCTCTAATTCATTGAAAGGACAATGGAGAGGCTGCTCAGTTCTCAGCTTTCATCTATGCAGAGGATTCCAGCTGCTTATCAGAGCTGGGCAGTGAGAACAGCACAGGTAGAATAAGATCAGGAAACAGGCTGTCCCTCCCCCATTTTATAGCTGTGCTGTGGCTTGTATATAAAAACTACAAAATTGTGAAAATGTATCCTCCCAGTGGGCATGTGTAATGATGTAAGCTGTGTGATAGCTGTGTGTGTGAATGCTGCATGTCATATTCTGCAGCCTTACAACTCTGTTTACAAGCACAGAGGACCCTCAAAGCTAATAGTCAAAATTTATATACAAAATCTCAGCCCACCAGAATTCAAGCATTTTAAGATATGGGGATACCAATTTAAAACACTTGTGAAAATACAACATTGGGAATGCATTTCCAAAGCAAGTGTGCCCAGGGGTCCTTAATTGAAAATGCAAATTGAGGACCCCTGGGCCCTCTTACATAGCAAGGAGCAAGTGTCCCCCACTTGAAACTACATTTTCTGGTTTCTGCACTTCACCATTCCAAATAAATTGGGTTCCCAGAAATGTAGGTATAAATTTAGGGGCACCACCCCAATTCTCCTTGCTATCTAAGTTGCCAAGGGAGACTGAAATTTACATTTTCACTTTGGGGCTCCTAGATGCACTTGCTTTTGAAACAGCAACAACCTCAAACAAATTTGGTTTATTAGTAGCTAGTAGGGTCATCGGTGTACCCTCAAAATTTTAAGTTGTTACAAACAAAGGTTTAGGAGATCAGAAGGATTGAAGATGGTGAGTTGTTAGGCTGATGAATATGACAAGCAGCCTTAACACACATCTAAATGTGTGTATGCACATGTATGCTCATGCAACTAAAACAAGAAAAAAAAAAAAAAAAAAACTTACTTAAATTATGTAGCGCAGATCCTTCTTGGAAAACAACAGGGACGGCACGTTTGGGACGCAGATATGAAACATGGAAAACATGTGTATGCTACGCATCTGCACTTACGCGCGTTTAGTGCTTTATCCGTATTGGCACTTGCGTGCAGTGTTTGCACAAAAATATGTGCATCACAACCATTTTTGTTTTTGGAATTATGTGGCCACTACATAACGTGCTGGTTTAGGCCTTGCTACAGCTTGGAAAAAAACACAATTTTTTTTTTTTTACTGAAAGATTAAGCAAAGTTAAAAATCCTGAGAATAGATCACATCAAAAAACACAAATACAAATTAGTAACACAACTTTATTCCACATAACCCCTGAAACATCAGAATAAAAGGCACTACACAGACACCACTACAAAAATTAGATAACAAAACACCCATATTTCCATCGAAAACCACATTATGACTAAAAATGGCCCTACATAATATTGTATTCAAAATAGCTTGACAATAAGTATATGTGATTTGGACTCATCAGGGGTGGAAAACTGTGCTAGAAATTAGTTAGGCAGAACAAACATTTAAAGGCACTAAGAAACAAATTAGCAAACCAACAATATGGCTACCAACACAATAACATAGCATTACAATTGACTTTCTCATTGCAAGATTGACATTGACACATTCAAAGTGTAAAAAAACAAAATCAGCTATTGTACTAAATAGTAAGCAAGGTGTGGGGGTGTGGGGGTGTGGGTGTGTTTTCCTCTGGCAAAAGTGAGGTCTCCTCTGCCTGCCAGAGTTCACAGGCATTTATCACTGAGTGGATCCTGGGGTCAGGCATCATAAGCCTTTAGATAAACAGCTGAAATCAGTTAACTCTTTACAAACCTGCAAATATTAGGTCATTTAAAAATATGCCTATTTCTGAGCTAAAAAAATTGTTTGAAACACATCATACATTTTGATTTAGGGCTAGGGGGAAGATGTGTGCCATTTGAAAGAATGATTTGTTAGGGAAAGATTGACTTTTAATGCAAGCTCACTGGTGTCAAGCTGCCTGAGATGCGGGTCTAGAAGCGCCTGATCATTTTAGTTGAAAAATGTGGGGAGAATACGCCAGCGTATTCTTGGCGACTGAAAATCCATTGATAAATAGCCCGGCGAAAATAGTAAGTACTCTTTTATGATGATATATAACTTTATGAGTCATATTTGCAACAGTAATAATTTTGAAATATGATATTCCCATTTAGGGTCTGAATAAATGTGCCTCCTCACGGGGACAACTTGGTATAATTATTCTGAAACATACAGAATACATATAAGCTATGCCCTCTGGTTTACACTTATATTAACTACTAATACAACTACACTATAACAGATATATTCTTTACCCTCAGAGTTGACAATATTTGCAGAAGAATGAACACTGACTTTATGTGGAACACCAAGAACACACTCCAGGTATGCCCCCTAATGGCTACTCTGATATATACAACTAATACAATGCCCCTGATTCATCAATAAAATCCGCGCTCGCTGGAAGCGCGAAAGTACGCGCGGCCATCGATCGCGGTTTACCATTTAAACAGCGCAAACATTTTTTTTTAGGGCTATGGGTAATGTGTGTGCCATTAGAAAGAATGATTTTTTAGGGTAACAGTGACTTTTAATGCAAGCTCGCCAGTGTAAAGTTGCCGGAGATGCGCGGCTCCGGCCGCGAGCTTTTTCAGTTGCTGAATAGCGCGATCGCGTACGATTTCGGATCGCGAATACGAATGCGCGACCGATAATCCGATTCTGCTTGATGAATCAGGGGCAATGTATCCCATATTAATCAACATTGACACATAATGTATATATATTGCAGACGTTTTATCCCCAAAACACGGATGAAATCTAATGGAGAGTAAATAAGTTTATCAACAAGATTGATAGAGTCTTTAGTATGTACAAGGGTTTTTACACACTATCACACTGTTTATTATAAACTCCTTCTTTAGTCTTAATTTTAGGTCTTAATATTTCCTTGATAATAATTATCTACTTAATAACGTTTAGACATGCCTACGCATCCGGTATCCCACCACCATCCCACCACAAATGTTATTCTTGCATTCTTTTGAACTACTCACAACTATCCACTACTGGACGAGATTGCAACTGACCAACCAATCTCATTAACAATCAATTAAAAACCTAGCTAACCATGCTTACTGTCTTTTTTATTTAGAATATTTAAACTATTCAGTCAGGTAATTTTCCATTAGGAATATTGGTCACTTCAATTGCTTTCACTTACTGCGTGTTCTGAGACTAATCATCAGCAGGCACCGAATAGGTCACGTTACTTAAATATCTTTAGGACTGTTACTATATGGTGTGATTATGCAGATTCATATGGTGTAGTTTCTTTTGTATGAAGGAATGAAATATTTTGAGTCACATTTTTTTAAATAATGCTTCTGACATATCAATTGCCGCTGTATTGTTTGCACTATGTATTAAATATAGTTTTTGCCTCCTAATCCCCTGAGGAAGCCCTTTAGGGCGAAACACGTCGGGAAGAGAGAGAGATTTCACTGCTGACATCAATAAACTCTTTGTGACTGGATCTGAATATGTAACTGAAGCATAGCATAGCAACACTGTGTTAGAAAAGAACCCAGCACTGTGGGACTCTGTCTAGTTTTAGAGAAACACAAGTTATCAAATAAATTATTGTTTTTTACACACTCAATATATTTTGCCTATAAAAGCCTGTGTTTTCCCTATCGACCCCATACTGTTTTAATTTTAAATTCAGATCCCTAAGAGGTGTATCTAAAAATCATGTGTGTGTCATCTTTCACATCAAATATCCACTTACATTGTTTACACATATGACATTTCAAGGTGCCAGGGTTATTGCATTTATTATCCCTTTCAGGTTGGAAGTGACTTTTGACAAGCATATTTCCAATTGATGGTACCTTTTTAAAAACAAACTGAGGTCTATGCAAAACAAATGTATTAATCTTAATAATATTAATGTATTATTCACAGGTAAGATGAGGCCAATATGTTTGACAAATGTCACAAACGGTGTCATGATCTCTATAATAGTTGGTAATAAATGTAACGGTATGGTCTTTTTGTACAGATTCTTAGAGAAAAGTAGATGGTGTCTGTCATAATTAGTAGTCCTATAGTAGGCTTTTTAAGACTTCCTTTTTACTATTGCCCCTTTGTAGTAGATGATCACGCAGTTTTTTGCTTAAAGCTCAAAGTTGCACAAGTGGATATATGATGCGAAAGATGACACATTTTTAGGTACACCTCCTCGGGATCTGAATTTAAAATGAAAACAATTAGTTATTTGTGCTACAAAAGGGGTCATATATTGTGCATTTATATAAACACATTTACTTGATCGTCACAGGGAAAATCACCACCTCATTAAATCGCCACATTGGACTCAAACATAATTATGGTAGGAATTAATTTAGATTTATTGCGTTGGTTAAAATTCAAGAAATTCTAGAGGTAATGATATTAATAAATTATTGTTACAGTGTGAAACCAGATGTATTTAAATCATTGAAGGCAAATTGTTTACCCGGTCTAAATGACACATATATATTTTTAATATTTTCTTTAGCTGTTGTTTTCTCAATCCCCCCCCCCTTTTTTATTTGAATATATATTTTTACGTGATATCATATTTTTAAATTGTGTTTTCCACTGCTCTTCATGTTCCGAGACCAGCAGGGAGAATTTAAACACCTGGTTGGTGTTTTATCATATCTCTCTTCCTCTCCAATCTCCATTGGACAGGGATGTATTAGTCCATGCAGTGGCTTTGGGCGTATTGGTGTCCAAAGATTTAGCCACTGTATTCTGGTGAGGCTTTCTGTATGGTTAGGCATTTCCTTCCATCCTCCGCCCTCCTCCAGTACTTTTTCCATCAGATGGCTTGGACAATGTTTGGAAACGCTGGATAAAGGTTAGTATTTAGCGGGGGGCTCCTGCAATCATTCCCATTCGTTTTTTTGGACACTAGTGGAGCGAATTCTTCTTTGTGCCTGCATATTTGCACAAAAAAAGATTTATATAGCGGCAACATATTACGCAGCGCTGTACAATAAATAGGGGTTGCAAGTGACAGACTAATACAGACAGTGATACAGGAGGAGAGGACCCTGCCCCGAAGAGCTTACAATCTAGTAGGTGGGGGAATTTACACACAATCATTGGCCACTTTAGTAAGGGCTGTTTCAGTGGAATGGGCAGCTCGAAAACCAGACTAGAGGGGGTCAAGGAGAGAGTTGGCGCTCAGGTAATCAGTGAGTCTTTTGTAGACAAGGCGTTCAAGAAGTTTGGAGACACATGGAAGAAGGGAGATAGGACGGTAGTTAGAGAGTAGGGAGGGGTCCAGTGAGGGTTTCTTTAGGATAGGGAGAATGTATGGCAAGTATGGTATTTACCAGTGGAAAGGGAGAGGTTGAATAGTTCGGTTAGGGCAGGGGCCAGGGTGGAGGAATGGGCACGGAGTAGATCAGAAGGAATTGGGTCAAGTGGAGAGCCCAAAACTTTAAGACTGCGTTCAGGTTGGCAGTGAGGTTGCGGTGCCATTACCCCTTCCTCATGCCATGGAACCCTGGCTCAGGGGATACATGCATTACTGCTTACTGCTTCCTACAGTCAAACCTGAGGATGGTGCGGTGCGAGAGACAGAGGAGCTGGTGGGGTGCTTGTTACACATAGCTGGCCACTTAGCTTCTGTGAACCCCAATTTCTCATGAACAGAGGGATGTTGGCAACTGGAAATGTTCCACATTAAAATACTTTACCCATCATACCATGTCACACATAGCTATCCCCTTACTCTCTATGAACCCCACTTTCTCAGTAAGAAAAGGGAAATGTAACTGCAAGTGGGGGACTCTAATGGCTAACTCCCCCTAAAATGTCATCACTTTGATGCCATCACAATATACGAAAAACTATACCTGTTATACCATGCTACCCTGTTACACATAGCTTGCCACTTACCTTCTGTGAACCCCAATTTCTCTTTAACAGTAGAGAAAAGGAAATGTAGAATAAGTGGGGGACTCTTGTGGCTAACCCCTCCCTCCCAAAAAAAATTTTTTAAATTTCTACCATACTATAGTGCCCCGTCACATATACAGTTAGGTCCATAAATATTTGGACAACGATAACATTTTTTCAAATTTTGATTCTGTACATTACCACAATTAATTAATTAAATGAAACAACTGCAGACATTCAGCTTTATTTCAGTGGGTTGAACAAAAAGATTGCATAAAAATGTGAGGAACTAAATATTTATGGACCTAACTGTAAAAATCTGCTTATGTTCTTTGAACCCCTATTTCTCCTGAAAGGGGAGATGCAAGTAAATTTAAATGTAGGATAAGTAGGGACTCTTGTGACTCTTGTGAAATTTTATCCTAAAATTTTATTTACCTCTTTGTTATCCTTCATGATATGTATTTTCTCTGGAAGTATCCATTGCAGAGATTCTTGATTTGTCATTACTTTTTTTTGGTGCATGTATGTTACGGTAACTAAAAACATTTCAATTTAATTTCATTTAAATTAAAACACTTCTAGTTTTAAACATACATCTTTAATGTTTGTTTGCATTTTGGCCCGCGATTTTTATCCCAATATCAACAGCGACCCCTAGATGACAAAAGGTTGGGCAACAGTGCTCTATATGAATCTGGTATTGACTACCAGTGACCAATAATTTAGTAATAATATCTCATAGCAAATCAGTGGGGACATTTGATGTGCCACATTTATATATAGAGATATATTACTTGCACATTGGTGACCTCAGTGTCTTTTAAATTACCACTCTTTTGGGTGGTCATTGTTTGGATTTTTTATTTAATACTATTTAATACTACTGATTTAATACCTACTATGTTAATCTGGTTTTCTAACAGTATACACTTACTAAGGCTCCCATAGGCTGATGTATGAAGCCTAATTAGTGGTGTTGGGATTAGTGTTGGTCGAATAGCTCACTATTCGTTTCGACTGCTATTCGGTCGAATAATGCATAATTATTCGGGTGATCGAACGTCGAACTCGAACTCCATTAAAGTCAATTGGGGAAAAATTTAGGTTGTTTTTCTGGGCTGTGTAGAGCTTCTAAAGCCTATAAATACATTTAAAAAGACATGTCCAGACTCCCCCAGCTCTGCACAACACTGTACAAGTAAAAAAAAGAAAAAAGGAAGTCTTTTTTCTGTTGCTGGCAAGGCCATTTTATGGGGTGGTCAAGGGAACATGCCGGATACGGATACATTATACGGGCTCCGAGTAGAGGCAGAGAGGGGCACGAGGGGGTTCCTCTGGTTCAAAAATTAGCCACCAGGTTTCACCGCTCCGTTACAAGCCATACACAGGCTTTAGAGTACAGGCAGAGGTCTCTGAAGGGGGTCTTTCAGTCAAAAAATTAGCCAGCTGGCAGCAGCAGGAGGAGGAGGCGGTGGGCACTGAGACGGAGCAGGGACCGCATTGGTAATTGGCATCTAGAGCTGGGTGTAGTGCATCATCAATGCCACCTAGATGGCTGTAATGCCATATTTATGAATGGAGTACTGACAGGTGGCAACAGCAGGAGGACGAGGCGGTGGGCCCTGAGAAGGATCGTGGACAGCATTGGTAACTGGCATCCAGAACTGGGTACTGGGCAGGCGGCATCAGTTACAGCATGAGGGGGAGACGGTGGGCCCTGAGACGGAGCAAGGATGGCATTAGAGGTTGGGGCCATCACCTAATATGGAGAGTGTAGAAGCTGTAGCTATTGGAAACATGAATGGATGAACGAGATTCCAATCTGTCCCTACCTACTATGTAGCGAAACCACATGAAACGGAACGGGCTTTGCTGAATCAGCAGGGAAAGAACACCCTGTTGAGCTTGAGTCTAGTCTGGCATCCAGAGCTGGATACTGGGCAGTGGGCAGGCGGTAGCAGTAACAGCATGAGGAGGAGGCGGCAGGCCCTGGGACAGAGTGTGGACAGCATTGTTAACTGCCATCTAGAGCTGGGTACTGGGCAGGCGGTGGCAGCAGCAACAGCTTGAGGCCATCATCCTTAATTGACAGTGTAGCTATTGGGATGAATGAGATTCCCACTGTCCCTACAGTGGCGGTGGGCCCTGAGACGTAGTGTGGATGGCTGTGTTACTCCTCCTGCTCTTACTGCTGCTGCCTGCCTACTGCCCAGTACCCACCTCTAGATGCCAGACTAGACTCAAGCTCAACAGGGTCGTTTTTCCCCGTTGATTCGGCCAAGCCCCTTCCTTTTCATGTGGTTTAGCTACATAGTAGTAAGACAGATTGGAATCTCATTCATTCATTCATGTCTCCAAAAGCTACAGCTTCGACACTGCCCATATAGGTGATGGCCTCAACCTCTAATGCCGTCCTTGCTCCGTCTCAGGGCCCACCGCCTCCTCCTCATGCTTTTACTGCTGCTGCCTGCCCAGTACCCAGCTTTGGATGCCAGTTACCAATGCTGTCCACACTCCATCTCAGAGCATACCGCCTTCTCTTCCTGCTGTTCCTGCTGCACGAACCAGGCTTGATCAATATGAGCCATCAGGATGCAGGTATACTTCTGATGAGCCAGCTGATTAGAGTGGGTGGCATCTTTAACCCTGGAGCGCAGCTCGAAGCGACGTGGAAGTGCATGTCAACCACATCCAATTGGTGCAAATCTGTACAAATTCCCTTCTATGATGTCCCAGCGCACATTAGGAATCAGGTACTCTAGCACTTCACCAGCTTTGAATCCAACAGACATGGACATGTTGCATATCACCAGACATTTGTGGCTAAGCACCTCCGTGAGCCGAATAAACAGGTGGTCCAGGTTGGTTTTTCAAACTGGCTCCAAAAGGCCGCTGCTTCCTTGTACTGTATTGGTGCAGTCCTGAAATCTACTGTACTCAGGTAGAGTGTTTCACTGTTAGCTAGATAGATAGATAGATAGATAGATAGATAGATAGATAGATAGTCAGTGTGTTACATACACGCAGCCAGAGGCAGGGTACCCTCCCTGACTGCATGCACAGTATCACACTTGTACTGAGAGACAGACGCTCAGACGCAGTGTATACTGCAGTATATATTTTGTATACTGTGCTGCATATTACAAGCGTCCCCACAGAAGGAAAGTGCTGCATACAAAACACACACAGTGCACATGCAATTTTGGTGTCCACCCCCCCCCCCCCTTAATAAAAAAAAGGTTGCTTCTTGGGCGGAGGTGGTCGCACAAGCTCTGTGCTTTGACCAGGTGTTCCCGACAGGTTACCGGGTAGTGGCTTTTTAAATGTGTGCTCATGCAACTTGTTCCAAGTTTGTTTGGGTTTTTGCCTCGCTTCAAGTGTTGAGCACACAATTTGTTGTCATCACTATGGACATTAAAAAATGCCCACACGGGCGAATATCTAACTGGGCCGTAAGGTGCTTGGGGGCTGGTGCTCGTGGTGGCGGTTGTTGAGGCATAGCTGTGGGGACAGGCATCTTCCGACAATGGACGACTATGACTTGCCTCACTGGTACGTGAAGAATGCAGAGTGATATTTTGCAGGGTGTCAAGCCACACAAAAAATTTCTATGTCTGGCCAAAGAGGATAGGGCAGCTTTGGCAGGGGTGGCAAGCAAAGCCGTATGAGTTTGTTTTTAGCTGCAGACCCAAGAACAAGAAGCACTCGTGTTCGTGGTGGGCATCCATTATTACCACACCATGAACAAGAGGCAGTGGAGTACATGACCCAGCATGGGTCAAGTGATTGTACCCCCTCTTCATCCCAGTCCCAGACACAGGCCTTAGCTGTCCCAAACAGTCCATGGTACACCTGTTCCTCCTAGTTCTTCATCAGCAGCTGGAAAGTCTTGTGTACAGCAGTATGTAAAGGAGTCCCACCGAGGGGTTGGAGAGCCAGCATATGAGTGCTGGAACAGATGATGGTGGATCTCGGACAGGACACAGAGCGGACGTTGCATCAAGAGATGATTTTTTAAACATCATGCATAGTGCACCACAAATCCAGGAAAAGGAGGAGGTGGAAGAGGATGAGGAGGACATTGCAGAGAAGGGGAGAAGGGGAGGAAGGGGCAGAGGAGGATATTGAGGGTACATGGCATCCATCCACCCAAACACAAGGTGGCATGTTCCGTGGAAGGCAAAACCAGGCGGAGGAGGAGGACTGTGCTGCTGTTCGACCCACAGGAGTGTGGGTCCGGAACTTCTATACCTGTGGGGAGTTTGAGCCACATGACAGCCTTCATGCAGGAGTGTATAGCCAAAGATCCGTGCATACAACACATAAAAACAAAGACTGACAACTATTGGATTGCTACATTACTGGATCCACGTTACAAGCCTGAAATACAACAACTCATCTTGACCCAATACAGGGGACCTAAAATGCAGCACTACCAAGAAGTGCTTGTAAGGGACTTGTGCTCAGCCTTTCCGGCTGCCAGCAGCAGCAGCAGGGATCCCTATGGCAGTTCCACCAGCCATGGGAGCCAAACAACTGCCTTAGGCGGCATAGGTGGCAGCAGCGGTAGAGGTCGTCTAAGCCAAACTATGCAGGCTTTTTTTCAGTGGAAGCAAGCCGCCAGTCGTGCAGCAATTGCCAATGACACTCAGCAGCGCTACTCAGTCATGGTGCAGGAATACCTGAGCTCTACATGGGACATCTGGAACCTGCAAGCCAGGACCCACTGGGCTACTGGGAATCCAAGCTTAAGCAGTGGCCGGAGCTGGCAGAACATGCCATTCAGACCCTTGCCTGCCCAGTCGCAAGTGTGTTATCTAAAAGAGCGTTCAGTGCAGCTGGGGGCGTAGTGAGTGACTACCGGATTAGGCTTTCCGCAGAAAATGTCGACCGAATCACTTTTATTAAAATGAAAAAGGCTTGGATCGGCAATGACTTCAACACCCATCCTGCAGAGTGTACTGATTAGTCGTCAACTGCTGCAAGGCCTGCTGACACCTTGATGGGAAGAGCCTGTTCACAGCCTTAGGCATCTCCTTCTACTCCTCCCCCTCGTGGCCCTCTACGTCTACTCTGTCTCTGAGGTCTATAACTTGCAATGGAGCTGTGTAACTGGCTAATTTTTTTTTACTGAGCACCTCCCTTAGGGCCCTCTGCCTCTATCTACTTTAAGGCCTATATCACTTGTAATGGAGCTGTGTGATTCATAATTCAATATTTGAATTTTTATTAGAGAAATACATAAAATTTTCTGTGCTTTTAGATAGATAGCAAGTGGTATCAAAAATAAATATATGTATTTTTTTACAGAAATACAGAAATTATTCTGCCTTTTTTGATAGATAGCAAGTGGTATCAGAATAAAATATCTGTATTTTTTTGAAGAAATACAGAAATTTTTCTGCTTATTTTGATAGATAGCAAGTGGTATCAGCAGCAAGTGGTATTAGAATTAAATATGTGTATATTTTTTACAGAAATACAGAAATCTTTCTGTTTATTTTGATAGATTACAAGTAGTATTAGAATTAAATATCTGTGTTTTTTTAAAGAAATACAGAATTTTTTTTATTTATTTGGATAGATTGCAAGTGCTAGCAGAATTAAATATCAGTATTTTTTTACAGAAATACATACATTTTTCTTTTTATTTTGATAGATAGCAAGTGGTAACAGAATTAAATATCTGTATTTTTTTTACAGAAATACATACATTTTTTCTGTTTATTTTGATAGATTGCAAGTGCTATCATAATTCAATATCTGTATTTTTTTACAGGAATACAGACATTTTTCTGTTTATTTTGATAGATAGCAAGTGGTATCAGAATTCAATATCTGTATTTTTTTTACAGAAATACATTAACGTTTCTGTTTATTTTGATAGATTACAAGTGGTATCAGAATTAAATATCAGTATTTTTCACAGAAATACAGACATTTTTCTGTTTATTTTGATAGCAAGTGGTATCAGAATTAAATATCTGTACTTTTTTTTACAGAAATACAGACATTTTTCTGTTTATTTTGATAGATTGCAAGTGGTATCAGAAATAAATATCTGTATTTTTTTTACAGAAATACAGACATTTTTCTGTTTATTTTGATAGATTGCAAGTTGTATCAAAATTCAATATCTGTATTTTTTTACAGAAATACTGAATTTTTTTTGTTTATTTTGATATATAGCTAGTGGTATTAGAATTAAATATCTGTATTTTTTTACAGAAATACAGAAAATTTTCTGTTTATTTTGATAGATAGTAAGTGGTATCAGAAATAAATATCTATTTTTTTTACAGAAATACAGAAATTTTTCTGTTTATTTTGATAGATAGCAAGTGCTATCAGAATTAAAAATCTGTATTTGTTACAGAAATACAGAAACGTTTCTGTTTATTTTGATAGATTACAAGTGGTATCAGAATTAAATATCTGTATTTTTTTACAGAAATACAGAATTTTTTATATTTATTTTAATAGATTGCAAGTGCTATCAGAAATAAATATCAGTATTTTTTAGAGAAATACAGAATTTTTTCTGTTTATTTTGATAGATAGCAAGTGGTATCAGAATTAAATATCTGTATTTTTTTACAGAAATACAGAATTTTTTTGTTTATTTTGGTAAATNTTTATTTTGATAGATTACAAGTGGTATCAGAGTTAAATATCTGTATTTTTTTACAGAAATAAAGAATTTTTTATATTTATTTTGATAGATTGCAAGTGTTATCAGAATTAAATATCAGTATTTTTTACAGAAATACAGAAAGTTTTTTGTTTATTCTGATAGCAAGTGGTATCAGAATTAAATATCTGTATTTTTTTTACAGAAATACATACATTTTTCTGTTTATTTTAATAGATTGCATGTGGTATCAGAAGAAAATATCTGTATTTTTTTTACAGAAATACAGACATTTTTCCGTTTATTTTTGATAGATAGGAAGTGGTACCCTGTTTCCCCGATTATAAGGCACTGTCTTATATTTTTTGAAATGCCAAAATATGCCCTAGGTCTTATTTTTAGGGGATGTCTTATTTTTCCATGAAGAAGACTACAGTACACATTTATTGTTGAAAGTTACTCATGATCACTCATGTTCCATTGATTGTTCCCTTCTGATCACTCATGTGCCATTCATATTCCCCTTCTGATCACTCTTTTTCCGTTTTTTTTTTTGATAGATAGCAAGCGGTATCAGAATTGAATATCTGTATTTTTTTATAGAAATACAGACATTTTTCTGTTTATTTTGATAGATTGCAAGTGGTATCAGAATAAATAGCTGTATTTTTTTACAGAAATACATACATTTTTCTGTTTATTTTAATAGATTGCAAGTGGTATCAGAATTAAATATCTGTATTTTTTTTACAGAAATACAGACTTTTTTCTGTTTATTTTGATAGATTGCAAGTGGTATCAGAATAAAATATTTGTATTTTTTTTTTACATAAATACAAAAATTCTTTTGTTTATTTTTATAGATTGCAAGTGGTATCAGAATTAAATATCTGTATTTTTTTACAGAAATACAGACTTTTTTCTGTTGATTTCTGTTGATAGCAAGTGGTATCAAAATTAAATATCTGTATATTTTTACAGAAATACAGAAATTTTTCTGTTTATTTTGATAGATAGCAAGTAGTATCAGAAATAAATATCTGTATTTTTTTACCCTGCCTCTTGCTGCGTGTATGTAACACACTGAATGATTATTTAGCTATCTATCTACCTATCTTTCTATCTATCTATGTATCTATCTATCTAGCTAACAGTGAAAAATTCTATTTATCTGAGTACAGTAAATTTCAGGACTGCACCAATACAGTACAATCCAACAATCTATCTGACTAATAGTGTGATTGTGGCACAGTCTAAGTAAAGGACTTTTTTTACTTTGACAAAGCAAGCCAAGCAGCACAAAAAGGTTGTGATGCTAGCAAATCTCTTTCAGGAGTGGTAAATGCAGGCAGGCCCTGGCCTTATATAGGCCAATGGCTGCCTGTGTGGCATGCAGTGACAGACAGCCAATCGGCTGCCTGCCACAACAAACATGGAGGAGAGCATCCCTGCTGTTATTGGAGGGCCCTAGGCATCATGGGGGAGATCCCTAGGCATTGTGGGAGGGTCAAATTGGGGGTGTCGATTTCAACAAAATTCAGGTCGGGTCGACCCGAATTCGTACAGCCATATTCAGGTCGAACATTAGGATTAGTGTTGATGTTCGAACTCAGGTTGTCCTTATATTCGACCCGAATATGGCTGTTCGAATTCGGGTAGACCCGACCCGAATTTTGCTGCATTCGACAGCAAAAATTCCCACCCGAATTTTTTTGCTATATTCGAGCGAATAGCTGCCGAATCGAATAGTGAGTTATTCGACCAACACTAATTAGGACGACCTGAATTCGAACAACAACACTAGTTGGGATATCCATGCTCATGTTATTGCAGCACTCCCTCCCTGAACCACTTCCATCCAGATTAAAGTAGCATTTTATTGGTATGTTTTTTTTTTCTTTGTTCATGTATGAGACATATTTATTTGTACCTAAATTATTGTAGTAATGTTTGCATTTTGTTTTAGTATTTACCTCCTTTCTGCACATAATTGTTTCCTGATGAAGCAGACTTATATCTGCAAAACCCATTGAAGCATTTATGATTGTTATCCTACATTCATTGTCTGCCCCTGTATTTGTAAGACCCTGGTCAGCACCAGTCCTCACCAGACACCAGTCCCCCAGTCTAACACTGCAGTCTTCACCTTTAGTAAATCCTGAGACAAAATTGCTCCTACCCTAGGAACCTCTGTACAGCTTTCAAGTTTGCAGGCTGAGGTCAATCAAGGACAGCAGTGACTTTGGCTGGATCCATCATCAGGCCTTGATCGGAAACAATGTAGCCCAGAAAAGGGACTTGTTGGACTTCAAAAACACACTTTTCTAGTTTGGAATACAAATGGTTCTCCATAAGTTTCTGGAGGACAGCCTTAACATGAGCACAATGAACCAAAGAAGATAAAAAGACCAGAATATCATCTAAATGAACCACCACAAACTTCCCAAGAAAACCGCGAAAAATGTCATTTATGAAGTCCTAGAAGACTGGTAGGGCATTGCACAAACCAAATGGCATAATCAAGTACTCATAATGCCTATCCCTGGTATTAAAAGAAGTCGTTCACTCATCCCCTTGCCTTATTCTGATGAGGTTGTAGGCCCCCCTCGGGTCTAGTTCGATAAAAACATGGGCATTTACAACCTGGCCAATTAAGTCATCGATACGAGGTAATGGGTACCTGTTTTTTACAGTAATTTTGTTTAACCCTCCCTAGTCTATACATGGCCTTGGACTTTCATCTTTCTTCTCGACAAAAAAAGAAGCCAGCCCCAGCAGGGGATGTAGAAGGGTGGATAAAGCCTTTTTTCCACATTTTCTTCAATAAAGGCATTCATGGCTAAATTTCCAGGGCCTGTGAGATTGTAGGGATGCTCTCAGGGTGGCATTGTACCTAGGAGCAAATCTATGGAGCAGTCATAAGGCCAGTGAGGTGGAAGGACATTGGCGGCCTGAGGAGAATGCAAAGGAGAATCATCTATTGCTAGCACACATAAAGGAGGCTTAACAATATAAATTCCCAGAGAACGTGCCAGAGCCTCATCCATAAAATTGCCAGGAAATCTCCACAGGTAACAATCAGATTTTAGAGGACATACCTGCTTACCTAGGAGGGTTTCCCTGGGCCCCTTTATGCGCTGGAGTTTCCCGACTTCTTCCATGGGCTGGATCGCACAAAATGGCCAGATTCCAAGCATTGCAGACAGAGCCCTTAAGTTTTCCTCCTTAACCTCTCTGTGGCTGACATCCTTGACTGCATGGGCTCCTTGGCTAGAGAGGGAGGTAGACTAGGTGCAAGGACAGCCAGGGCCCTGGTGAATGCTCTTGAAACCATGCTCACTAAGTCTGCGAATTATTCTAATGGCTAACAGAATCATTTCATCCAGAGTCTCTGGCATGGGGTGGTTAACCAGAACGTCCTTAATGGCATCAGATAGCCCCCAACAAAATTGACTCTTAAGTGCAGGATCATTCCGTTGGAAACTGACAGCCCAGCGGCAGAACTCCGCAACATACTCCTCTGCCTGTCTGTGACCTTGTTGGAGACTTCATAGTTTTGCTTCTGCAATAGAAGTTAGGTCTGGGTCCGCATACAGGATTCCCATAGCTTTGAAAAACTTGTCCACAGAGGATAGGGCTGGGTCTCCTTGTGGCAGGTTAAAAGCCTATGTCTGGGAGTCTCCTTGGAGATAAGGCATGACTAGACCCACTCTCTGAGTCTCCGTGCCTGATTAGAGTTGTTACAGCTGGAAATATAATTACAAGAATTATAACTACAAGAATTCATGAAGTTGTCAAACTTAAGGCGCTCACCAGAAAACTTCTAAGGCAATGTTAAACAGGAGTGGCAGCTGCCATAGCAGTAGCAGGGTCTTTTCTCTGATTCTCTGGTTGATAAAAATTCATTATTTTTTATTCTACATGAATATGGCAGACTTCTTTTCAATATGCCATCTTTAACACAAACTCTTCGTAGTAAGAGGAACCATCAATGTGACAACACTCAGTCTTGTGGTCAAAAGGTTGTAAAAAAGCTGTAAAAACTTTGTGCTGCAAACTTTTAACTTGTATTTGACACTCATGTGGTTCACCTTCAATTGTCATTCCATCAACTAATACACTGGGTTCCTTCAACTCCTGAAAATTATCTACTAATAGAGATGTAGTCCACTCTTTACATTTACCATTTGCTAACATGACAATAGGAGTATGATGGCTCACCATTACAACTTTTTGTGTACCAGTCAAGTACCAGTCAAGAACCCAATAACAGTTTGTGTACACAAAGGGTATTTCTGTTCTACTGATGCAAACGGTCTGGATACATGACCAATTTGTCTCTGTTTATCTATGTACTTTTGTGTCAACACAACAGACAAAGTCATAGGACCTACACGTGGATACAACTGAAATTCCTTTATAGGGTTTGGGGAGGCTAATCTCTCAACAGCAGCAGCATTTCTCTGACATCTTACACATTTTCTTCTAAGGAAGAGGATTCAAACAAAATATTGTCTATTGGATGACTCTATCTGGTTTTGAAAATCTGGTTATCATTTCTTTCATATGTAGATAGAAAATAGCCTCCTAATAGTCCTTGGCTATGAAGCTGGCTCAGACACAGAGCTCAGCATCTCTACTACTGCTAAGTCCCCTAGCTCTGCTGAGCATTCCTATTCACCTGCCTGTTAATTGAGTGTTTCCCAGTTCAGCTCCTGTGTTAACACCTTGTTGCCCAGTCGGTTTCCCTTGTGTTCTTTTCTTTGGCCTCTGTGTCACCGGTATCTATTCTCTGGATTTCTGATTCCTACCTGACCTCTCTTGCTTGCTGCCTGCCTCAACCCTGACCCTTTTTGGCTATTCTTCTGCATGGCAATTCTGTACTACACACTGTTCTACCCACCCTTGTGTGCCCAAGGACCACAACCACAGCATCATAATGATGTCTGATTGCATACAATACTCAGCAACTACAATTGTCCACAGAGACAATCCAACTTGGTTTATTGGCTGATTTACAGACCAGTTGCACACCAATGACAAGTCAGGTTCACTTAACTCAGAGCTAACTTTCAAAAAAATCAATTCTATATAAAAGTTTAAGACAGTATTCACAAAATAAGGGGGGTGATTCCTATTTTTCAATTGACCTGGTCCAAAGGTTTATAAAAGAAAAGCTTTGAAGGCATGGGGAGGGGGGTCATTATGAGATCAAAAGAGACTTATTAAGGTTATAGGATCTTTAAAGAACATGGACATGTTCTAGTGGTCACTGTGAGAGTAAACAATTCTTCATGCAAATGTTTAAAAGACATCCTTACTTCAAAAGACTTATCCCATCCCTGTAAGATGTAAATCAAATGATCCACAGGAATCGTCCAGTACCCTAGTGTAATGACACAGGTTAACAGGTTAATATGAACCAACACACAAGGAACGCACCCAAGCACACTGTACATACAGAGGCTTTTAGCGGGCAATGGTGTTCAGGACAGGGTCTCCTTAAATGGCCAGAGTGCCCAATGACCTTGCGCCACCTGGCACCATTTAATTGGAAGATGACTGAATCCCCTGCGGCCGCAGGGAATTCAAACTAACTAGAGTGCTCGCCCACGGGGGTACAAGAGGCACACATGGTAGCGCGGGCACCTCTTCCCACAGCACCCCTGGGTGCCCTACTTTGCACGTCCACAGGAGTGCTGAGAACAAGAACATCTCTGTTCACGTCAATAGGGATCCTGGGGATGCCGCCTGCCCCAACAGTAATTCGGCCAGAATGGATCCCTCCATCGGCAGGGAGAGACGTGCTGCGAGCAGGGCAGCAGCCTCGGCCACACTGCCTGCTGCAGTGGTGTCTTCCTCGCTGCATGTGATCCCCAAGGACACCGCTCGCTTGACAGATAAGTACCTTACACTACCCCCCTTCAGAAGGGGCCTCAGGACCCTTATATTGGGGTTTCTCCGTGTAATCCCGGTGAAACGCCGACACAAGTTCCTCCGCATGTACACGGTAGGCCGGCACCCAGCACCTCTCCTCTGGTCCAAAACCCTTCCAATCAATGAGATATTGCAGAGAGTTACGCACCTTACAATAGTCCAGGATCCTCTCAACTTCCTATTTGGGTGCTCCCTGCACCTCAACTGGCATAGGGGGATCTGAAAGGGGAGCAAGGTCGGCAGCAGATTTTATTAAAAAGACATTGAAGGTGTCTACCCCCCTCAAGGAACTGAGAAGCTTGACTCTATAAGTCACTCTAATAATTTTTTCCGATATTGGGAACGGACTGATAAACTTGTGTCCTTACTTGGCTGAGGGTTGACGGAGGGGAATATTGCGGGTAGACACCCAAACCAGATCACTGGGTTGGGCTCAGGGGAACTATGGCGATCTGCAAACCTCTTCTGCTGGGCTACTGCCTCTCTAAGATTACTTTGGACCTGGTTCCATACAGATCAGGAATGTTCTACCCAATCGTTAAGGGCGGAATGATCAGAGGGTGGACCTGACAGAGAAGACACTTTGGGACTCTGACCCCAACACACATAAACGGAGAGATCCTGGTGGAGGAGTGCTCTGCATTGTTATATGCCACCTCCGCAAAGGGGAGATAGTCAGCCCATCTCTCTTGGCAACCAGATACAAAGCTACGGCGATATTGTTCCAACGATTAGTTGGTCTGTTCGGTCTGGCCATTTGTCTTGGGTGGAACCCTGATGAGAAGGAGAGCTCGATGCCCAGTTGGGCACAGAACTCCCTCCAGAACCGAGAGACAAACTGAACCCCACGGTCTGAAACAATGTTCTCCGGAGCCCCATGAAGACGGAACACATGAAACACAATAATTCAGCCAACTTCCTGGCTGAGGGCAACTTGGGTAGCGGTATGAAATGGGCTTGCTTACTGAAGCGATCTACCACCACCCATCTACCATCACCGTAAACCCTAAGGACCCCAGAAGGTTCATGATGAAGTCCATGGATATGTGGGTCTATTAAGCAGCAGGAATGGGCAGAGGAAGCAGAGTGCAGAGCACAAACTGGGCATGCATGAACATATGATTCGACATCCACTGACATGTAAGGCCACTAAACGTGTCTTGTTACTAATTCTAGGGATTTCTTAATTCCTGGGTGGACAGCAGTCTTGGAATCATGTAGCTGTTGGATAACCTTCAGGTAAAGATGGAGGGGAACATACAGACGTCTTTCAGGTTCATCAGATTCTCGCCCAAGAGGTTCATCAGATCCTCTAATAACAGTGGGGTCTGTATGGCTGTTGGGGGGACAAAATGGGGCTAGAGCACAGATCCAGAAGGGAAGCTGCCTCTGGAAAACAACGGGACAAGACATCAGCCTTCACATTTTTTGAGCCTGGCTTGTAGGTAATTTGGAAATTGAACCTAGTAAAAAACGGCCCAACGGGCTTGCCGGGAGTTTAGACGTTTTGCCCCTTCAATGTACTCCGGTTTCTATGGTCAGTATAGACTGTTATGGGATGTTCTGCCCCTTCCAGCCAATGCCTCTATTCCTCAAAAGCCCATTTTACTGGCAGAAGACCCCGGTTGCTCACGTCATAATTACTCTCAGCTGCAGAGAACTTACGGGAGAAAAAGGCACAGGGGTGCAATCTCTCTGGTTCTCCAGAGTACTGGGAGAGAACTGCTCCCTCGCCAATCTCCGAAACATCCACCTCTATAATAAATGGTAGAGTGAGCACTGGATGAACCAATATGGGTGCACTGCTGAAAGCCCTATTCAGCTCTTTGAAGGCTTCGCAAACTTCCCGGAATCCACGTTGAGGAGTCCACCCCTTTTCTAGTGAAGTTGGTCAGAGGGTGGACAATGGATGAGAAGTTTCGTATGAACTTCCTATAAAAATTTGTGAAACCTAAAAAGCTCTGAAGACCCTTGAAGTCAGTGGTTTGAGTCCTTGGTTGGATCCATGGCCAACCCGTGATCCGACAGAATATACCCTAAAAAAGCAACCTCACGTACCTCGAAGGCACACTTTTTCAATTTTGCATAGAGGCAGTTTTCTCTGACCTTCTGGAGGACCTGGCGTACTATTGCTCTGTGGAGGAGAAGATCAGATGAATAGACCAAAATATCATCAAGGTACACAATCAGAAGTTTTCCTAGGAATTCTCAGAACACATCATTTACAAATGGCTGCTGGGGCATTACACAGACCAAAGGGCATTACTAGGTATTCGAAGTGCCCATCCCTGGTGTTAAAGGCAGTCTTCCATTCATCGCCCTTCCTAATGCAGATAAGGTTGTAGGCCTCTTCAAAGCTAGCTTGGTGAAGAATTGGGCCCCATTGACCTGAGAGAAAAGATCATCCATAAGGGGCAGAGGATACTAATTCCTCACAGTAATCTTCTTTAGGCCTCTGTAATCAATACAGGGTCTTAACCCGCCATCCTTCTTCTCCACAAAAAAGAAGCCAGCACCTGCAGGGGAAGAGGATGGTCGGATGAAGCCCTTCTCTATGTTTTCTTGGATATATTCTTTCTGGCCTTTTATTTCTGGCCCAGTGAGATTGAACACATGGGAGCAAGTCAATGGGCAATCATATGAACGATGAGGTGGGAGTTTGTCAGCTGATCGGGGGCAGAAGACATCAGTAAACTCCTGGTAAGGCTCGGGCAATTTTTGTAACACCTTAAGGGCCTGTACTGGCATTACTGGAGTAAGGCATTTAGCCTGACATTTGGTCCCCTACTTTATACGGTTATGGGATTTCAACCAAGGGAGGCCCAAAATCAGGAGGGTTTTTACCATTCTGATTACAATCAGGCGGATCATTTCCTTATGGGAGGCCCCCACGGTTAATGGCACTTCTAGGGTAATAGAGGGTGTAAGACTCTGTTGAAGGGGGGTGCCATCAATGGCGGCCAAGGACAATTCAGGCCCAAGAGGGGCAATAGTTATTCCCAGGTCAGAGGCAACATCTTGGTCAAGTAGGTTACCATCTGCTCCGAAGTCAAGAAAGGCCATGACTTGGTGGGTCTTCCCATCCCAGAATATGGTAGCCAGAACCAGGATACGCCATGGAGACCAGGCAAAGGGGTCTGAGAAGCTCCCTTCTGCTCCCCTGATACACTGGAACCTTCCAGGTCCTTTGCGAGGGTTGGTCCTTGCCCTGTGACCGGGATTGCCACAGTAATCTCCATGGGTTCCCCCGGATCAGGCATAGAAGATGGAAACTTTGCAGGTGGTGTGGCGCTGGAAGTATTCATCAGGGGTAAAGGTTTCAACTGAGGAGGCGAACGACTCCTGGTTCCATGGATGACTTTTTCTAGATGGCGTACGTGGATCCTCCCGTCAAAGCAGATAGACTACTGTATCGCAAGATCCAGGGTGGATGGAGAAGGGAGACCCAACAGCAGGTCTTTGACATGATCGCTGAGGCCTTGACGGAAGCGATGGAGGAGAGCTCTGTCTCCCCAACGGGTACTGGTGGCCAAGCGCCGAAACTCTGCTGCATATTCTTTCATGGGACGTCCCCCCTGGGCTAGGACATCCAAGTTTATTTCCACTGTTTGGGTTAGTTCCGGGTCATTGTAGATCACCCCCATAACAGCAAAGAAGTCAGTGACAGAACTGAATGCAGGATCATTTGGAGGTAAGTTAAATGACAATCTCTGGAGCTCACCTTTTAGGAGGGAGATGACCACTCCAATACGTTGGCGTGTTGTCCCTGAGGCAATAGGACGAAGTTGGAAGTACAGAAGACGGGAGTCCTGGAAGTTGGGGAAGTCCTGTCTTTTACCTGAAAATTTCTCGGGTAACAGAATCAGAGGTTCCACTGGCACCACTGGGCTGGATACGGTTGGACCCGGGTCTTTCCCTGGGAGCGACCGTAATTCACCTGCCATTTCCAGGAGGCGCTCACGAACCTTCGTGGGGTGACTGGTGGGAGCCCCTAATGCAAGCTCCTGTAGGCCCTGCTGGATTTCCTCCATTGGGGCTGTGATGTGTGAGTGGCCTGCTATACTGTAATGACACAACAGGTAATATAAACCAACACACAGTGAATGCACGAGTGCCTCGCCCCCAGGGGTACAAGAGGAACGTGTGATAGTGCATGCACCTCTTCCCACATCACTCCTGGGACGTGCCCCACTTTGCACGTCCGCAGGAGTGCTGAGAACAAGAGCATCTTTGTTCACGTCCATTGGGATTCTGGGGATGCCGCCTGGCCAAACAGTAGTTCGGCCAGAACGAATCCCTCCCCTGTCAGGGAGTGACGCGCTGCAAGTAGGGCAGCAGCCTCGGCCACACTGCCTGCTGCGGCGGCATCTCCCTCGCTGCCTGTGATTCCCAAGGATACCACGGGCTCGCTGGACAGGTAAGTGTCTTACACCCATTAAGATATTTTTTAATGACTATGTATGTATGTATGTATATTATATATATTCACATACATATACTCATAATATTATGCTCAACATACAGGACCACAGTGCTCAATAAACCTTACCTACTTTCTTTAAGGGTACTCTGGGTTGCCTTTAGGAAGAAGTACACAAAATAAGAGATGTAACAGAAGCCTATTTACTGATCTGGCGACAGTACACAATCTGAAGGTTTGGCATGGTACTGATGTGGAGACAAATGGTTGGGTGACTCTCTAGATCTGAGGATCCTTACAGTCAGAGCAAAAACATTGTAGAGGGTGTACCTGAATCTGAGGCTCATGTACAAACACTGTCCTAGAGATTGCTGCTGTTGTGGAGTTTGATTATAGGTGTCTGGTATGTCACAGAGGAGCAGAATAGAATTATTATTAATATCCAGTATTTTCAAAGTCCACAATCATGTCAATAGCTGTCCCTCAAAGGGGCTTACAGTCTAATGTCCCTACTATAGTCATATGTCATTACCACAGTCTAAGGTCAATTTGGAGAGAAGCCAATTAACCTAACTACATGTTTTCTGAAATGTGGGAGAAATCCGGAGTACCTGGAGGAAACCCACAGAAACATGTGGAGAACCTGTAAATTCCATTCAGCTAATGTCCTGGCCAAGATTTAAACCTGGGACCTTGTGCTGCAAAGGTCAGAGTGTTATCCTCTGAGCCACCCTGCTGCCAATCTGCCGTGAATTTTGTGATCTAAGGGGCCCAGAATGACTTTACAAGTACTTTGCAGCTGAAAGGGGGATCCCACTTAGGACACTAAGATAAACTAAGTTCATGTTGTACATAAAGGATATAGTTACTAAATGGGTCTATACTTTTGATTAGCCTAGCAGTCTGTAGTAGAAGTAG
Source organism: Pyxicephalus adspersus (assembly GCF_032062135.1). Classification (NCBI taxonomy): domain Eukaryota; kingdom Metazoa; phylum Chordata; class Amphibia; order Anura; family Pyxicephalidae; genus Pyxicephalus; species Pyxicephalus adspersus. Next base: position 99,765,211 of record NC_092861.1, read on the forward strand.
CTATACTGTGTTGTGTTGTTTCTATACAGTGCATGCATCAATACAAGAGTTGCAAAGTCTCGGTTTTAGCCAGAGTCTTGTTATTACTTGCTAGAAATATTTCTGCCTCCAACATTTTACAAAGTTATGCTCTGCTTTTATAGGTCATCATTGATTAAACTGTACAAAGGTCTGGCATCTCACTGCACTGCCTCAAGCCAAGAGGTTCCTCATGGTTTGACTAATTCTACAAATATTAAGGAAAACGCAGCCCAGTCTAATGAAACACTACAGACTAAGACATCGGCAACAGAGTCCAACATGTAAGCTCCCTGAAGAGAGATTATCCTTAATTTTTGCAAACTTAACAAAGCGTCATTCCAAATGCTGCTTGTATTAAAATACAGAAAAGGTGTTTTTTTGACAAATGTTTGAAAATATGCGATCCTATTATAGTAACATAATCCAGTTGAGCCAGCATTGGTTTAATAAAAAAGTGACACATCTTTGTAATGTGTGACCTAGGATGTAAGAATAGATAAATAGATGTAAAGTCTCTAGAGACTAACTCTTCCCTATTTCATCCAAAGCTAGAAAGTTTTGGATGGAATTGTTTATAAAATAGCATGTTGCACTTAAGCATATGTACACCACATTGAGTAACTATGTTCTTTCTTATGTACTTTTTAAGGCATTTGGTTCCACATGGGAAAAAGAGCAGACAAACTCCGATGGAAGCGGTACAGCCTTTAAAGACATCAGAGTGGGAAACTGAAGGAAAAAAACATAATAGGTCAGAAAACCATCAATCAGTTCCAGTACCCTTCAGCAGGACAGACCAAGAAGTCTGTTCACTAGTGGCCCCACTACAATCCATTCCAGAGATGGAATATGAAAGTAATCCTTTAGTGACTGATATGGAAAGATCCATAAGAACATCTTCAAACATTCTACCTGATGAAAGTTTTGCAACCAACTATGAGCAATTTGAGTATGGTGACGAGATTATGGGAATGTCAGCTGCATATGAGGAGACATTTCATAATAGACCTCTTTTTGAGTCATGTTCTGCAGGTTCCTCTGAATCTAGTCTTGATATTTGCTTTTTGAAGCCCATCAACTTCACTCTTGAATCCAACAAAACTGAACGTTCTCAGCCGCCTTTGGCAAGAAGCTGCATTTCTCCTGTGAGTAACAGTAGCTACCGCTATGAAGGAGTCCATGGGAAAAACAAACCTCTGAGTCGATCTCTCAAGGAGTTCCCTCGCAATCAAGAGGCAGTTGCTGCCAGGTTATATAGCACTAGAAGCACCAATGCCAATAGGATGCAGTTCAAGCAGGATCGAAGCACCCAGTACCATCCTGTATTAGCCTCATCCTGTATCTCCCACAGGCGCTTCTACAATCCACAAAGGCCTCATGTAGATAGCAGATCCTTGCTGGAGGTAAGAAGTAATAAACTAACAATTCTAAAACCCTATTTTATTTTATAAATCAATGTATAGTCATTTAAGTGCTTCCAAAAAATGTTCTTTTTATCTAGTACATCTACATGGCAGCATACAGTGGGTTGTGGTCGCACCCTCCTCAATGCTGAAAGGATGGGTAACTAAGTTTTCGCCCTGCCCAGTCTGCCTCTATTCTCATAGCTATGTAAGTAAAATAGTATGACAGCATGTATGCTGCCAAGAAGATGCACCAAGAAAGGAAAATTATGAATTGTAAGTATACAACTTTCTGATTTCCTTGACATTATGGCAGCAAAGGGGGGAACAGTAAACAATATATAATTGAAAATAATAACGGAAAGTCATAACTGAAGGACAACTGTCACAATACCTGTCTGCCTCATCGAGCTGCCATGTGCAGGCCTGGGGTCTCCGAGCAAAAGGAAGCTACTTTAGTCTAATGTTGTCTCTAATATCGTTTTACAAATATTAATATTACTTTAAAAAAATGAAACGATGTTTGTTTAATAGTAAAAAAAAAAAAATAATGGGCAATTGTATTTTTGTCACAATACCTGTGACAGGTTCCTGTCAAAGGAATCATTGAAGTACAGGTGATTCTGGGGCTTGAACTTGTTTTTTGGATGCTGCCCTCACTAAGCAACTCCATTTACCCTTTCGCAACAAGATGCAACAACTCAGAGTAATAAGGTAGATGGTGCAAAATTACAGCACCAGCCTCCATTACTGCTGAGTCTCTGCCCCTTTAGAGAGCTCCTCCTTACTTGGCTGTGTCAGTGTGAGCAAGACTTCCCCACAGACATGTAAGACTCTGTGCTGCATGCTAACGGAGGCAGAGACAGATGCTCTAATTTATCAAGTTAATGTGGGAAAGCTTGCAAGGCACATAATCGTTTTGCTGGGCACGGCATATTACCACATTCCAGGTTAGAGCATTGATAAATGAGCAGTGGTGGAGAATTTGTCTATTAAGATTATTAACTTTCAGCTGCACAACTGAGGTGGGTCTGTTGTGCTCAGTCAATGGTGATGTCATAGCAATCAATTAGGGCACACCTGGTCCCTGTTCAGTGCTTGATCTTTTTTTGGTACGTGTTAAAGTTTTATGTTACATTATACTATTTCAGAAAATGTGTTAATTTATAGTTTGATTTGCTGCAGCTGTTATTTTATAATTTTTTTTGATTGTTTGCAAAACTGCAAACTAAATAATATTAAGCTGTATATATAATAAATAGCACTTTTTATTATGTCATCTCATTTCAATAGTATAAATGTTAAAAAATGTTCCAAAGCATTTTAGATCTGCTTCAAATTTCATTCTAGTTTTGCTTTGGCGAAATCAAATATTTGAAATAAATATTGTTGCCAAAGATGTTATAATACATGTATCAAGGAACTTATAGTAATTTATCTTATGTGTGTATGTAAAAAAAGATTTAAATGTATGTAAATACATATGTATTTTCCTTTTTACTATTTTAACTGGACTGGTTTGTGGGAGGGATTAATAAAGTAAGTTTACTTGTATGGTATGAATTGATGTGACTTTTTGTAATCCTCATTATTAGCCTCGTCTGTTGCTGCAAATTTTTGTCATTATATCCACAAATAATTAGTACAAATGTATGCATGTTTTCCACTCAAAACTGGTACTTGACCCCCCCAATTGCCTCTCACATTCTCAAAGTCATATTGTCACATATGAATATATTCAGTAAGTATTCCTTTTATGAATAATTTGTCATGGTTTTTTTTAATTTTTTTTTTAAATAGTCCCAGACATTTGCAGAATAAGCTGTTGTTTTTCTTTAACATACTTCACTCATGTTGGTTTGATGCCACTATTCTACTATCCTCTGTTTATTTATAGTAGTGTTGTTCTCATTGTACTGTGCTCTTTAGTTGCCCCTTAGATCTTAGCCCTATTGTGTACAAGCACACTTTCACTTCCTGTTCAAACAGGTTGTCAATTAGCTGTTGAGCTGAGTTGCATACTCAGTCTAACACAACTGATGGTGATGAAAAGAGGTTTGGGTTGCCAAACACAACATCAAACCACATTTATTGACAAGCTCAAAAGCAGGGTCAAGCACTCTTAGAAATGAACAGATGTTCTGTTTTTGCTCAATGTTATTTTGCTCACAAAATACTAGATTCTATGCATTTTTTAGTTGTTTACATAATTCCAATAGTACTAGTATATAAAACTTCCTGGGACAAATATACTTTGTGCAAAACATATTTTATTGCTTTGACAGCTTTCCATGGGTGTTTATGCAGGTTTGAATGCCATTTTAGATCTTGGCCCTCTGTATATTTACTTCCTCACATCAGCTTGGTAGTGGAAGCACATAAAGGTGGATTCCTCCTTTAACCAGAAGCAATATCATCCACAAATGTACAGTAGTCTGTGATGAAACATTCCACAGGCTTGCCAGAAAATCCCAGCAAAGGGATGGTATCAACCTGTTAAAAATTGATTACATTATTAGTATGTGTTAAGCAGCATGTTAAATCATGTTTTGTTGGCAACTAGATGGTGCTGTATTGTAATTTCACTGCTTTTCTGGCTGCATAAGCAATGCTTGACCAAATCTGCACTAGACTGCTCTCTGGCCCAGTTTGGGAATGTATACTTTAAAGTGTCACATAAAGGCAGCTCTTCCCTAAATATGTCTGCTATTTCATTTCACTGAACTAAAGGACTAAATACCGTATTTTTTGCCATATAAGACGCACTTTTTCTTCCCCAAAACTGGGGGGGAAAAGTTAGTGCGTCCTATACGACAAATGTGTTAAAAAAAATAATTAAAATATTATACTCACCCGATACCCGGATCCTGCGTGTGTCTCTCTGCAGCAGCGTCTCTCTCTTCTCTCCTCTGCCAGCATCGTGTTTTCTCCTGTCTGTAAAGCAAAGCGAAAGAAGCCGGCACAGCGCCACCTGCTGTTCCCTGTCCTAACTGCCGTACAATAGAAAAAAAGCACAGAGTGATCAGAAGGGGAATTTGAATGACAGAGTGATCAGAAGGGGAGTTTGAATGACAGAGTGATCAGAAAGGGAATTTGAAAGGTACAGAGTGATCAGAAAGGGAATTTGAATGGCACATGAGTGATCAGAAGGGGAATACCGGTATGAATGGCACATGAGTGATCAGAAGGGGAATAATCTTTCAGAATCTTTTTTTCTAGATTTTCCTCCTTTAAAATTGGGTGCGTCTTATATTCCGGAGCGTCTTATACGGCGAAAAATACGGTACTCTTTGTTCTGACTTAAACTATCAGGTTTGATTGTAACCCAAAGATGATGTGCCAAAATATGTAATTCATACATTTTATGTACACACTTTCCTATTTAAATACTAACGCGCAAAGATCAATCAGTTCATCCCTGACTCGAAGTCCCTCTGCCACTGTTTGTAAATTGGAGGCAGAATGTTGGTGCACTTCTGGAACAGTTACCTCTGGAATGTCCCAGGTATCAGCATGGTGTATGCACTGAATATGCAGAAGGCAGCATGCCAGGGTGCGTACTGCAGTTCACCACCAGGCCACTGAGAGTTGGAGTACTAGATGTGGTTCGTCATGGACTTCTAAAGATTCATAGTAATATTTTGTCCCATCAATTGGTTTAGATACCAAAAGCCTATTTAGTCCAAAATTGGACTAAGTATTATGAAAAAACGAGAAAGGAAGGCATCGAAAGAATTGTTGTAAAAAAAAATGAATGTAATTTTTATTCGAATACAAAATCATTAAAAATAAAATGGTAATCAATATTCATACAATGAGGTTTACTTTTCCACTGTAATTTTTGGTAGAGGAAGTTACAAACTTGCATATATTTCAAGCATAGCAGGACGGGGTCCTACCCGACGCATTTTGCCCCCTTCTGGGGATATATAGATCCTGGAATTGCAGTAATACCTTAGTTACAATCGGATTATAATACATGTGTGATATACAGAGTAATATTATGCGAGATATAGCAATTCTTGCAACATTTAGACCCATAGCATAATTCATAAAAAAGGAGGATTATAAACTTACTCTTGTGTAATATTGAAATTACACCAAGTAGTAGTAGATTGTCAATTGATTGGAATACCAATCACTGGAACCGTTTGAATGCTCTGAGGAGGGAAGGGGAAATGTAAGGAACCTATTGCATTGATGATAATTAAAATTGAACATTAAAAGTGGGAAGTGGTAAAGCCTTACTTGGGTGTTTGAGGTGATATTCGAGCGGTTGTGTTAGACAAAAAATTATTATTTTTAGAAGAGTTGGTATTAGGTAGATCTAACGAAAAGGTGATAGTAGTGTCACGAATGACAGGGAGGGGAGGGTAACAGGAAGGTGTATAAACTACTAGGCCTCAAATACCTAGGGAAAAGGGAATGGTCACCCCTTGCAAAACCCTAATCCAGCCCTGACTCCTAACCATATGAGCATCCCCTGAAGGTAGGGATACTCATACCCAGGAACCTAGGCCCTGCTAGCCCTGCACAGCCCTAGCAGTAGGGTCTGGATTGAGACTGCTGGTCCCTTCCCCTATGAAGGACCCAGTGTCTCCCTGAGGCCTAGTAAACAACAAATACCTAAACAAAACACCAATACACCAAAAGAACAGCAACTTATCTTATAAGCAGAAATCAACAGGAACTCAGAATGGCAGGACACTCCAGCTATTCACATCCCAGTAGTGAATATTAACCGCACAGCATGAACTGTGAGGCCAGACTAAATGGAAGAGCAGTAATGAGCCCCAGCTGCACCTGATACAAAGGGAGTGGTCATTACCAACAACAACACAGCAACAAGTAAAACCAAAGAGGCTGTCAGATAATCACACATGCAGCTAGTCTGACAGATCCTCAAACTTCTGTCACGGAAGGGACCGTGACAAGTAGTTACATTATGGTTTGTGGCCTAATAAAAAGAGAAGTACACTGATTTCCATAAGTGTGAGTTATTGTACTTACTGTTAACTTATTCAAAGCTATAATAAATGTGGGTACAGTAGTTGAGATTCCTTATTGTCAGGAAATTTTGTCAAAAATGTATATAAAGTAGTATAATTGTGTGTATTAGCAAAACCCTGGATATCTGTATGGGTGTAATATTAAAAAAGGTCCACAAGATGGCGTACCTTTACAGTGTGTTTCCGTGACACACACACACACACACACACACACACACACACACCTACGAGTGCTCAGTAATTTGTTATGGGAGCAGGGTGTGTAAGCAGACACGTCTCCGCCCTTAATTTGGACGAGTTCCAATTTTACATATTACAACTTATTACTTATGTGCAGAAAAGAACATGAAGCACATAGAAAACAGAAACAGACAATATTCAAGGGATATTTAGTGGGTGAATAAGAGATAGTGGGAGTTTGAAAATGTTCAGGGCAGTATAATATAGTTAAATACAATACTGTAAACTATATATTACCATATAATTTTCTATGTATATTAATAATTTAATTATCTATGTATATGTCAGGTAATCATATTAAATTGTAATATTGGATAATGGAATGGTGTTTCATGGTTGAGTAATTGACAATAAAAAGATACTGTGGTAAAAATATGGTAAAAATAATGTAATAAAGGTATTATGGTAGTAATATTGGTAACCTCATTATTAACGTAACAAGGTGGTGATTATAATATTGATTACCGTTTGTATTCAAATAAAAATTACATTGATTTTGTTTACAACAATTCTTTCGGTGCCTAAAAAAGCTTTCTTTGCTTCCTTTCCTGTTTTTTCACCACCAGGTCACACCAAGCACAAAAAATGTGTTTTTAGCAGCCCAATGGTGTTCGCCACGACCCCCTGGCTTTTCTGTAATTAAGTTCTGCTTGTGACTGGGGGTGACGCACTGGCGTCAAAAGCCATGGAAGCTACCCATATCCTTTGTCACCTGTTAAAAGAAAAAGAAAAAACTTGTGGTTTTTCTTCTAAGTGTTGTCTGGGTTCAGTGTAACCCTAGAGGTTCTTAAAAAGGTTGCTAAGGGTTGTGCTCCCTGATCAGCTTAGGGCTTTTTGGATGTTAGGAGCCATTCTTACTATGAACTACTACACTATCGTACTGTGAGTTAATGTGGTAATTACAGTAAGGTTAAGTGAGCACCTGAAAATTAGTTAAAGGGTTCCAATGGAGTACCATTATCCCGTGCAGCAACCAACATTGTTGCAGTTGTGGCCACAACAGCACTCACAAGAACAACAATCTCCATAAACCTAAACGGAATCCGCAAATGCATGTGCGTGTGCAGGGCGCACATATAACGCGTTCTGACGCGCCCAACATAAATGTGCACGGTGCTCACATAACGCGTATGCGCCATTGCAACCCTATATATTTTTTAAAGAAGTTCTTAGCCTTTCTCCTTGCAACATTAAAAATTTGGTATTCCTTTTGCAAAAAAAAATTTTTAGAAAAAAAGAAAAAAATATATATATTTAAGGTAAGAATTCACTATTTACTTTACTCATCAAAATGTGTTTTTTGGGTTGTCCCATAACTGTTTCTCTTTTTTCCTCCTAGGACCATGGATCTTCCCCCATTCAAAAGAACTAAGAAACGTCATCACACCCCTGGCACCACTGCTGGCACTAGCAGGACCAGCACCACTGCACGCACCACCACTGGCATTACCACCCCTAAAGCATTTTCCAGCCCATAGGCCAGCAGGCACCTCCCTCAGGCAAGCTAGGTTGACTAGGAAAGCAGGCCAAGAACCATCCAGACCCCAGGGCCATCAACCTGGCAGCTCAGCCAGTTTAAGTTAGCCCAAGGATTCTGGTTTTAAGGCAACCAGCTTTACTCCTGAGCAAAATGCAGCCCTCATGGAATTTTTTCATCAAATCCATGGGGCTTGGACTCCCAGACTTCCCATGCCAAAGGGCAGGGACTTTGAGAGGAACTTGCCAGGAGGGTAATGCAGTGGGCAGTACTTAATGGACCCAGTGTCAAAAGCGTGTGAGTGACATCTTCAGACACATCAAAAGGGTCCTGGGCACCGAGGCCATAAGGAGTGGGACATATCCCCAACACCTTGTGCAGCGTCTTAGGGAGTATGAAAGATAAGTGTTGCCAATCATTGGGCGAGAAACGGTGGTAGAGGTGGACTACCGGGATGACTCCGATGCTTGGCAACCATGTAAGTTCAATCCTTTTAGACGAATTACCTAACTACAAATGTAATTTTTTTTTAATTTGAACTTTTCCTTGGTTTTATTTAGAAGAAATGTGATCATTTTTCTAAGTTTAGCTGTTTATTGTTTTTTTATTTTTGACTTCTTTTTACTTGCATCACATTGTGGAATTAGAGAGAGTGCAGAGAAGGGCAACTAAACTAATAAAAGGAATGGAGGAGCTCAGCTATGAGGAGAGATTAGTTGAACTGAATCTACTCTCCCTTGAGAAGAGACATTTAGGGGGGATATGATCACCCTGTATAAATATATAAATCGTCCATATAGAGATCTCTCTTCCCAATTATTCACTTTGAGATCATTACAAAGAACAAGAGGGTACTCTTTGCGTCTGGAGGAAAAGAAGTTTAAGCTTCGGATAAGGAAGGGATTCTTCACTGTAAGGTCTGTGAAAATGTGAAATCGGCTCCCTCAAGAAGTAGTTTCAGCTACTACAATAGATTGCTTTTCTAGAAGCACAGAATATAACTGGGTAATAAGGATTTAAAGACTTGACTGGTTGGACTTGACGGATTTATGTCTTTTTCATCCTAACCTACTATGTAACTATGTAACAATTTATGTTTTTCAAACTTTTTCCTATAGTACGCCCTCAGACACAGCAGTCCCCTCCTGCCCTCTCTGCTCAGAGTAATGAGGATGATGAGGATGGCACTTCACACGTAGAGGATGACTCTGGTCTTCCTCCTGGTAATATGAACCTTCATGGTAAAGGTATTTCCCGAGTTATGGACATCCAACATAGGAACGACTCCTAGATACAAACAGGGCTTCCCTGCTCGCTTGTGTGCAGGACAGAGCCTTGATGGGGATGGTTGCATGACTTGCAGAAGAAATCTTTGGATTGTAGCTCTTTGATGACCAAGACAAACTCTGCAGTTGTTTCTTTTTGCATATCAAAGCACAGCTTTAGAAGTTAATGAATGTCTAGGCTCCATAAAGGTTTTTTTTTGCTTTGTGACTAACTCACAGTGAGGATTTTATATAGTAACTGACACCCTGCTGCCTAATGATATGTTGTGACAAACATCTGTCCTAATTGCATTTATTAAAATAATGAACCTGTTCTGACTTACATACAAATTCAACTTCATAACAAACCTACAGTCCCTATCTTGTATGTAACCCAAGGACTACTTGTATATCTTGTTTGACAATATGCAGTTGTCTATATTCATGTTTACAACAACAGTCATATGTGTAATATTTCAGCTCCCCCACATGTAAAATTGCATGCATTTGTTTGTCTTGAAGTGTAGGTTTTTTTTTCGTTTGTTTTTTAAACTGATCAATACAAATTATGTTTTATAGTCAAGTCAAAAGATAAATAAGAACCTTCTATCTCTATATAATTTTCTTGGTTTTCATGTTTTAATCGAAGGTGTTTATAGTGCTGCCTTCCTTTGGGAATGTCAGCCAGGTTAATAAATTAATAATTTAAAATAGACTCCAATTTCTGTGTGATTCAAAAATTTCTGTTTGCCTTAGCTAAATATTGTGGACTTTAGATGCGTAGAGATTTGTATACACATTCATTGATTTTGATGTAATATGTCATGTGCTTTTGTAGAACATCTGTGTCCTCTGATTTGTGGTTCCAGAGAATTTTAGAGCTTTGCATCCACTGTGGAGGTAGGCAAAAACTGGTCAATTTGTATTCTGTTTTTTATAGGTTGTGGGGGGATGAACATTTCCCAATCTGCTGCAGGTTAGGGTCCCTTAGGTGCCCAGGTAATACCAGAAGAGGAAATGCCTGAGCTTTCTGTAAGGTATCCATGTTGAATACCTTGTCAAAAAACCAAGGAGAGGAAGGGTTTTTTGGCAAACAAAAAAGTATTGTTTTCAATTATACATCTCATAAATAGCAAAACATCAATTATCAATTCTGGTTAACCACCATGGGAGTTGTGGTCCCATATGGTGAAGTTCAGGCCCTTGGGAGCACTATACATACAACGTTTAACATTCTGCGCACAAGTAAATCTGTAGCTTGTTATAGTACAGGACAACATATCAGTTCATAATAACCGTTTACCCTGACGGGTTTCGCCTGTTATTGGCTTCTTCAAGAGTAGCGGCAGTTCCACGAATTTGTACACATGCAGTTATAATATCAAAGTATATATAAGTGTGTAAACATATACAATGTAAATGATATTGAACAGTTTTGGGTCAAAACATACATGATATTCTTTTAAATATCAATGAACAAAACAGATTTGTCATATAATGAAAAAAGGGTGATTATATTCTTACAGAATGTATTAAATAAACATACACATCATAATTATAACGATTTTCATAAATATTGTAAAAATGACTTACATAGTCTGCTGTGTAGCTTGGTTCAACTGATGTTATAGGAACTATAGAAAAGTCCTAAACATTTAGGGCCTATATAGCGATGTTTTTGAATGAAAGTACACTTCAAACATGTTCTCAAGGCAGCTAGGGTCGAACATCATAATGATATAGTGGAGAAATCTATAAAAAATTGTTCATAATTAGATCATCAGTAGATGGCGCCAGTGTGAAAGATAAGGGTTGCTAGTGTTAAACAGACCTGTGGTTTTTCAGTGATCTTCAGGAGGTTTTCCTTTCCACAGAAGTGTGTGCTGGTTCACGCATGCAGAGGAGCAGGAGAAGCCCCTGGCTCAGTCTCTGTATATAGAAAGGCGTCCAAGGGACCTCCCCCCACTCCACGCGCATGCTGCCGGTGTCCTAGCAAAAAAAAAACTACCTGTGAAAAATAACTGCCAGGGGGCAGATACCAAAGGGTGTGTACTATGACTTCATCTTCAGGAAAGTTTCACTTTCACTTTGCGTATGAATGCAGCATGTCATCTACTGCAGCCTTACATCTCTCCCACTGCAACCCTACATCTCTCCCACTGCAGCCCTACATCTCTCCCTGTACAAACCTCCATATCTCCTGAACAGTATGTCCTCCTGACCTGAAATTTTCAGGGTACATAGGGCCTCCTAGCTAGCAGTACCCTAAATTTCATCTCCCCACCTTTAATAACTTACAAAATATCAAGGTCATAATTATAAAAAGTAGTAATAAAAAAAGTAGTAAAATTGAACATCAGGGTTGCTCTTTAAAAAGTGACTGTGTCTAGAAGCCCAGAATTAAACATACAAATTATGGACCCCCGGGGCAACCTACATAGCAAGAAGGTGTGAACCCCAAATTTTTACCTACCTGTCACAAAACTCGAAATGTCATACTACACTACCCTGTCCCCTTCAATACTAAGAACCCCAATTACCCTGGAACAGGAAGATGTACAAAACCAAAATAGTAGGTGCATGGGGGACACCTGTAGATAACACCCCCTAAAATGTCATCATTGGGCCATTGCCAGAACAGGTAGAACTCTGCCCATAAAAAAACTACCCTGTTACACATTGCTGGAGGCTTCCAGCACCTGAACCCCAATTTCCCTTGAACAGGGGGGTGCAGGTGAACAAAATCATAGGTGCAATGGGGGAACATCTGTGGCTAACACCCCCTAAAATTTCATCAATAGGCCATGGCCAGAACATAAAAAACTCTACCCATCAAAAAAAAAAACACTCTGTTGCACATTGCTGGAGGCTTCCAGCACCTGAACCCCAATTGCCCAAGAACGGGAGGGTACAGGTGAACAAAATCATAGATGCAAGTGAGGGACACCTGTGGCTAACACCTCCTAAAATTTCATCAATAGGCCAACGCCAGAACAAGTAGAACTCTGCTCATAAAAAAAACTTCCGTTACACATTGATGATGAAAGCAATGTGTAACAGGGTAGTTTTTTTATGGGCGGAGTTCTACCTGTTCTGGCGATTGATTAAATTTTAGGGGGTGTTGGCCACAGGTTTCCCCCACTTCCACCTATGAATTTGTTCACCTGTACCGCATTGTTCTTTGAAAATTGGGATTGAAAGTAGGGAAAGGGGACAGTGTACTGTATTATGAGCATTTTCTAATTTTGTGACAGGTAGGTAAAAAATTTGAGGGTTGCACCTCCTTGCTACCAGTATGTAAGTGGCCTTGGGGGTCCCTAATTTGTTTGTTTAATTTTGGGCTTCTAGACACACTAACGTTTTAAACAGCAACCCTGATGTTCAATTTTCACTACTTTTTATAACTAATTATTAAAGGTGTGGAGATGAAACTTGGGGTACTGCTAGCTATGAGAGTTCCTTATGTACCCTGAAATGTTCAGGTCGGTAGGATATACTGTCCAGGAGATATGAGGGTTTGTACAGGGAGAGATGTAAGGCTGCAGTAGATGGCATGCAGCATTCATACGCAAAGTGAAAGTGAAACTTTCCTGACGATTAGGTCATTGTACACACTGTTAAAAACGATTTCTTGCTGATCCCAGATCAGGTTCAACGTGTTGGGAGCAATGAATAACACACACAGCTCAAGCATGTAGTTATATCACTTTAATATCACATTGCGGTTTATATAGTCAGATAACAAGGTGGAAGGCACTTAGTAGTTAGTCAATAACAAGAAACTTGCTGAGCAAGATGTTTCAAGGTAAGAAGCCTCAAGGTAAGGATGGAGCAAATATTGACCTACTGATAACGAGGGTATAACTAGTTATAGACACAACTCAATCATTTGCAAAATATAGCAAAAAACACAAAAACAACTAAACTTCAAGACTCAGCAAAATTACAGTCCTTACACACACTCACTGGTTTCCGCCTCAAGGCAGTTATTTTTCACAGGTAGTTTTTTTGTTAGGACACCACCTTTCCCTGTCTTGTTAGACGAGGATGTGTGGATTCGCCCTCCCCCTTCCTCCCTCTACAATGACGTTGCTTAGAGAGGCTTGCCCTGGGCGCCGCCCCTCTGACCTACGTCACGTTGGTAGCCTCTGGGACTCCCCCAGACGCCAGTAGCATGCACGTGGAGTGGGGGGAGGTCTCTGGCACGCTGTCCTATATACAGAGAGGGGCTTCTCCTGCTTCTCTACATGCATGAACCAGCACACACTTCTGCGGAAAGGAAAACCTCTTGAAGATCACTTAAAAACCACAGGTCTGTTTAACACTAGCAACCCTTATCTTTGACACTGGCGCCATGTACTGATGATCTAGTTATGAACAATTTATTTTAGATTTCTCCACTATATCTTATGGTGATTGAGCCTACCTGCCTTGAGTACATGTTTGAAATGTACTTTCATTAAAAAAAATCACTATATTAACCCTAAATGTTTAGGACTTTCCTATACTTATACCATGAATTAAACCAAGCTACACAACAGACTATGTAAGTCATTTTTACAATTTACAGTAATTATGAAATTGGTAATTATAATTATGATGTGTATGTTTATTTGATACATTCTGTAAAAATATCATCACCCTTTATTCATTATATGAAAAATCTGTTTTGACCATTGATATTTAAAAGAATTTCCTGTATGTTTGGACCCAAAACTGTTCAAAATCATTTACATTGTATATGTTTACACACTTAGATATTATAACTGCATGAGAACAAATTCGCGGAACTGCCGCAACCCCTGAAGAAGCCAATAACAGGTGAAACAAGTTGGGTTAAACGGTTATCATGAACTGATATGTTGTCCTGTACTATAGCAAGCTACGGATTTACTTGTGCGCATAATGTTAGACGTTGTATGTATAGTGCCCCCAAGGGCCTGAACTTCACCACACGGAACCACAACTCCCATGGTGGTTCACCAGAACTGATAATTGATGTATTGCTATTTATGAGATGTATCATTGAATACAATACTTTTTTGTTTGCCAAAAAAACCTTCCTCTCCTTTGTTCTTTACATATCTTGCGTATATTTAAAGGATTGGCACATTGTCCCTTAGGACATCCAGTATACGTAAACTTCAACCACCACTAACATTAATTTTTATTTTTTATTCTCTTTTAGCACCCAGTGGATGCAGGTTTGATTGGGTGAACCCAGTGTGGCCAGGCAGCTTCTAAACCTCATTCAGAGGCTGGTTGGTCATTGTGATAGAATGATGGAGTCAAGGATGGATGCCCCAAGGTCAAATGATATTTGATACATAATAACATGTAGTGTCTGGTTGAATAGTTCCAACAACAAACATCAGCCATTTTGGCTCCATACGTGTTACGAGTTGATCATCTCTGTAATTTGTTCAGTGAATCCCTGAGCCAACAAGATTCATTAGGGCAAGCATATCTTCATACACTGGGTTTGTAAATCCAAGGCAAAAGACCTCCTGCAGGCCCGGCTCCAGGTCCAGGTCAAGCTGGCCTTATCAACCACACTAGGTAGATGCTGGACCCTGGGTTCCAGGTGAGACATGTTTCCTATCTTATTCTTCAACAAAATGAACATCACTAAATGTTTTCATGACTCCATGACACCTATAGTGTTTGAGTTCTCCTGTGTGAAGCCATTTGTTTGGATGTTAGCCTGGTGTCTAGTTTCTGTTTGACTGTTTGACCAATGTTCACAGGTTAGTGTACCTCACAATTACGCTACACTTCATCTAGTTAAGTTTAGTTTGATGTGGGCCAAGTACACTCAACATTTAGTTTGGTTATCTAATCAAAGAAGAACGTGAAAGTTTTAAAATTTGTCTAAAATTATTCTAATCAAGTATGAAGTCTAAACTCAATACTATATCAGTATTGTTGTAATGACCTTAAAAAAAACAAAAAAAAACACATATTTACAAAAACACAATTGCATTATATTTGTTCACCAACTTAGCACAAATTTTTGGTAGGGACCAACTAAGGCACACCTCACTTCTTAGACACTTGCCTTTAACAGATAAATGTGCTTTCTAATTGTCCAACTAAATTTCTGTTGTTTAAGCTAAGATACACCTAGGGGTTCAGCTGTGTATTGCATGCAAAATGTATGGTTAAATTATGTTACAATCCCATTTAGTTTGAAGAGGACATCTCTAACAAACACAACTTTGTTACTTTTAAGGTCACAGTATGTTTGCAGAGATGACCAGAGAGGAATGCAGGAATGTAACTCTTACAAACTTAAAAACAGGTTGGTGTAGGGTAAGAGCATGTTATATATGTTTCCAGGTTGCTGAGCAACCAGCTAATGTGTAAAAAATATTTTTTTTGTTTTGTAAAGGACACCAAGGATGTAAAAACAAAGGCAGAAGGCATTCCAAAACATTTGTGACTTGTGATTTTGTGATTTAAACAAATAAAAAAAACATAACTAAATATTGATTTTAATGGTATTTATTTTTTTTCCCCCCCCCCCCCCAAAACATACTTTTTAAAAACATAGTTACTGTTTGTTTTTATACCTCATAAAGGAAATGGATGGGCATACTCTGATGTGGTCTAGCTGATGCTCTATGGCAGACATCCTGCAGTGTATCCAGTACAGGCCCTCTTGTAGACTTTCTGCTGGGTGAAAAAAAATTTAACCAGAAGAGTTTGGAAAAAAACATTTAAGAAAAGTATTGTCCTTGGGGAAAAAAACAATCAAGAAACTGCCATGTGGCTGGGGTGGGGATGGGACCTCCTCAGGGCCGGCTGCCTCCATCGAGCATGAACTGGCTGTGTATGTGGAAGGAGACAAAAAAATTAGAGAGGTAAGTACTGAGCGAGTGCAGCAGTAAGGAATGCAGCTAGTTCTTAAATTGAACAGTGCTAAATATGAAAGTTATGTTATCTAGCTTGTTCAAGTTATTACTGTTTTGCTGTTTTCACCTATCAAAACAAGAAAGAAAGCTGCTTCCGGGGGCCAAGCAAATTATGGCAATGGAACTAAAGTGATGCAGTTTGATGTCTATGGAAGTTGTGGCTTTTCACAAGGCACAAACTTGCCTAAATGACATTTAACGTTTGTCTTCTAGTAAAAACTGCCTAGACATGAAGCTAGTGATACACTCATAATGATACTTGTTGGAGCTTGGCCTTACAAACTATATTCTAGTTTATATTATTTGTCCTAAAGGAATGTTTACAAATTAGAAAGATTATAAATATGTACATTACTTACTTGCTCCAGTAGCTGCAGATTAAAAGAAAACCGCATAAGTAAAAGTGGGTGGGTCAGACTTAAGTATATTTGTAAGGTTTTTCATGGATAACAGATTAGGCTTTAACTTGTAACAGATACTTTTTGGTTATTTAAAAATTTGGGTAAAACATTTGCCAGTAAGGGACAACTGAACTAATCATGTCTATTTTTCTTCATGTTATCCAACAACTTAATTTGACCCAAAAGCATGGTAATGAGTTGAAGCTATATGAAATGGTGCTAGATCTTTGTAGTTTTACCTAAAAATGGTGAAAGTGGAGTAAGAATATGTTTGATTTAAACATTTTTAACAAAAGGTGATTAAAGGGTTAGGCTACAGGCATTGTCCTTGGCCGCCTCCTCTCCCTCGTCTTAGGACTTGGGCTGGTCAGGTGGGGCAGGGGGCTCTTCCACCGCGACGGGCTCCTCCTCCATGTCTTGAAGCACGGCCAACTGCCTGGATGGCTGCTTGACGATCAGCAGCCGTCGTGACTTAGCTTTACGACCCCCTGTGTACAAGCACAGAGGATCTTCATAGCTATAAATAACAATATATATACAGAATTTCAGCCCACCAGATTGAAAGAATTTTAAGATATGGGGATCACAATTTTAAACAATTGTGAAAATACAACATTGGGAGTGCAGTTAAAAGCAAATGTGCCTAGGAGTAATTAATTGAAAATGCAAATTGGGGCCCCCTTACATAGCTAGGAACATTGTGGTGGGGAACCCAAATTGATACCTACAAGCCTCAAATCTGTAACTGACATACTATGTTAGCCTTACCGCTTCTCTTCTTTGAACCCCAATTTCCCTGGAATGGTGGAGTGTACAAAATGTAGGTGCAGTGGGGGACACCTTCAGCTAACCACCCCCCACCACTACAATTTCTAGGGCAAACGCACTGCCTTGGTACACATTACTGCCCATTTCTAACACTTGAACCCCAATTTCTCTGGAAATGGGGAGATGTAGGAAACTGAAAAAGTGAGGGGAATGTCTGTGGATAACACCTCTCAAAATGTCATCACTATGGCATCATTACAACATAAAAAACTATGGCCATCAAAATGAAAAGAAATTGGGGTTCAGACATTGGTAGGGTACAGTCCTGTGTTTCTTTTACCATGCTATTGAACGTTTGGGGGGGTGTTAGCCACAAGTGTCCCCCACTTGAACCTTCATTTTCTGGTTCCTGTAACTCACCATTCCAGAAAAATTGGGGGTCAAAGAAATGTAGGTATAAATTTAGGGCCCCCCCCATTCTCTGCTATGTAAGTGGCCCTGGGGGTCCCTAAATTTTCATTTTCTATTTTGGACTCCTAGATGCACTTGCCTCTGAAAGAGCAACAACCTCAATGTTCAAATTTCCAAACTTTGCAAACTTGTTACCCCAATATTTTGACCCATCTGCTTACTAACTTTTCCCCCAAACCATTAAAATACACAAACACCAGTTCTGGACTTAAATTGGCTGGGAAGCAACCATTTATTATCTATAATTAAATAAATTATCCATTCCAGTAAATAACAAATAAATATCCAATCACAAATAAATTACTTGATTTTACATTTTTATAATCAAGCATAAATTGA
This sequence comes from Pyxicephalus adspersus, assembly GCF_032062135.1. Classification (NCBI taxonomy): domain Eukaryota; kingdom Metazoa; phylum Chordata; class Amphibia; order Anura; family Pyxicephalidae; genus Pyxicephalus; species Pyxicephalus adspersus. The sequence goes on from NC_092861.1 coordinate 99,783,519, forward strand.
CATAACATAACAGCCCCTTAAATATAACCAATTAACCTAATCCCCCCCTTTTAATAATACATAACAGTAAACAACAATAACCCTAATGATATAAAACTCCAACCTCCTGGTGATACACCCAAACAACAAAGCTGCAGGTCCCAGAAGGCAAAATCCGCACCCAACAGCAATTTAACTCTTCCAACATCTCCACATTGGCCCCTAGCCGTCCAGCACCGCCTCAGGAGCCGTGATCATCCATTCACCATTGAGGGGGGGACCCCACCCAAGAGTAAACCCCTACCAAAATCCTTGCCTTCTAAGACCCCAACTGCCACCAGCGCACAGGCGTGAAACCTCACACCTGAGCGCTACCTCCACACTCGCTGTGCTCGGTGAAGTCCATCCTGCAATCCAAGAAACCACACATCTGTACCAATAGCATTGAGATGTACACTGTCCCATCTTAAGCACCTCCAAGTTTCTTATCCAACTCTTGATGACGCACCACAGCACCCCTCTTCCTGGCCACACAAATGGCCCACCTCCTTTTTCTCCTTACTCCGGGCTTTGCGTTTTGGGTTCCACCAACCGGGCTTCCCTCCAACTGGTCCTGGTTACAATATCTGACCAGACCGCAACACGCCAGGGAACTCAACCTCCAATCCACCTCTTGACATCATAAAGCAGGTCCTGCATGGATCATTTACCCAAAATCATAGCCCCTAGCAGGGATCCCTACCACACCAGGGGGCCCATCCAAAGCCATAAATGTGTGGATCTCAGGCACCGCTCAACTCCAAAAAAGTCCAGGCACTCCGATCCAACGACCTGTCACCTCCATGCCAGACAAGCCCAACTGTCATCAGTTCGGCCACACTGCCTCGCACCCCACCAGACGTAGGAGTGTCCGACTCTCCACACCAGGTAAGCCTGATACATACAGCCGAAAGCTCCTGGACCCCCATCTTCCAATCTTTCCATATCCACATCTTCAAGCCCCCACTTGGCTGGCTCCATAGCCGCTTCAATTCTAACAAAATGAGAGGAGCACCTGTCCCAAACTTTTTTGAACACTGCCATAAACTGACATGTAGACAAAAAAAATTTTCAACCTCGTGTACCAAAAAGGGTGCCCTCCCCTCAACCTTTGCCTTCCTAAATCCTCCACCCCCCAACTGGGCATACCTGAGACCCTTCCATTCAAAACAACTCCACCTGGAAACCCCTTCACATCGATCGGACTTCGACAGCCGCATAACAGAATTCCCCTAAATCCTCCATGCTTCTCTTCCATATCCTTTAACCGCCTGTCAAACCGAAAAAATCCCTAGTCAAATCCAGCAACCCATGCCATTTAAATCAAAACACCACCCCTGCCTTTCTTTTGCTCACTGCCACCCCAGACACCCCAGTTCCAAAACACTCTCCAACCAAACAAACAACATATGAACATATTCCTCAACTGATCTACCACCCCCTGTCCTGTAAGTCTGCCTACTCGTTGGACCCTCAGTCCTGTCCGCTGCCAAGGGTATTTCAAAATGCCCAGCCAGGTGTTGCCGTGTGGCCAACTGCATTCAACCTCCCACTGACTGCTGCCCAATGATCAAAAAGACATCCAAATAATGGATCACCAATTTCACCCCCCAAAACCATCCAAACTACCCATTCCAAAAGTTGCTGAACTGTTCAAAAAGCGTGCAAGGAATTGAACAACCCATATTCAGGCAGCGATCCACAACAGAACTTCCCCCACCACTGGACCTTCCCCCACCACTATACTCAACTGACCCAAACTGTCCTGATGCACTGTTAGCAACTGAAAGGAAGCCCCAATATTCACCTAAGCCAACAGCGCACCTTCCCCATAGCATCTGACCGCCCTGAATCACCCCGACAAATAAGGTATATGCCACCACACAAATTACCGTGTCAAAGCCATCATTTGCCGAACCCCTTGGGGAGAACTATAAATGGTGACTCATGATGAAACTTACCCACATCCTTCCTATGAACAATCCGCAATAGTGAAACCATGAAACCATCCAGTGGCGATTAACTAAACTGCCCACTCGTCTTGCGCCAAACTTACCTACTAACTCAATGCTTTCTCCACCACCTCTGGATACCTCAGTGAAGACTTCAAATACTGCGGGATCCACAATGGCATCTACCCCGCTGAATCACCTCCACTTCTGTATACTAACTTTAAAAGGGGACACATGCTTTTGCCCATCACTGGAGTCATCCCTCTTGCCACTGGCCCACCGCCATGCTTGAAACTGCGCTTAAGGCCATATGCGCCAACGCACATTTGCAACCCTATTCATTATGGAGCCAACAAACCCCTTTATTCTTTGTGGCTGGCAACCCACCTGCCTGCTGACCGCTGCCTTGCCCCCTGCAGAAAACTGCAGGCCCCCCTTGCCTGTTCGCTGTCTTCGGACACATCCACAGGCCAATGTATTCTTTCACCAATGACCCTCGCAAAACTCCAAATGTAAATAACCAATTGGGAGGAATTAACCCTATACCACCTACTCGAACTCTCCTCACGTTTCCCCCCCCCCCCCAGACTCCACTCCAAAAACGCCAAAAGTGCAAAATGACACAAACTCACCTTCCTTGGTCAAGTGCCAGCCCAAGGACCCTACAAAAACCCCATAATGCTCCCCCTGCGCCGAACCACTTTGTACGTCCCTCACCCCACCACCGGCCCTCTTCCCATCATTTTTCCCTCATGCACCTCCATGACACCACTAGCCACCTGCCCAGAGGCCGCCCCCCCTCATCCATGACCCCCTGTCCACCCCCCAACCCCCCAAATTCCACGCACCACCTCCTAAAAACCTGTGAGCATTTCTTCAAAACCCCTCTACTCCAAACTCACCCCCACCATGACCACCCACCTCACAAGGACCCCCACCCCCAAGCACTTCTGCCTGTTACCCCCTGAAACCCCCTCCCCCTAATGCCCCCTCATGCCCCCCATTGCACAATCCCGGTCCCCGAGGCCCCAGCGACCGCACCCTCGGACGGGCCTGCAAATTTAGGCTTCTCCACTGGTAAATTGGGGGCTGCGCCCCCTGTAAGCCATGCCCCCCCTCGCATGCACTCTCCGACGTGGCCCCACCGTATGCAGGGGCCCCAGCTTCCAGAGAGGCCCCAGGCCTCTCTCTCAGGTGATTTTGGGCTGTGACTTGACAGCTGCAGCCCCTTCCCCATAGCTCAGCAGTGGATAGAGATTCCTCCATAACCTGCACCCGGCCTGGGTCCTACTTGACTGGCTGGCTAGGAGGGATCCTTAAGGGGCTTCCAGGTATGTGCAGACCCTGTAAAAAATGATGAGGGCTCTGGCACACCGGAGGCACATCCATGGATGCCTTCTCCCTGACGCAAACTTGTTCTTCCTGGAAGAGGGCCTCCCACTTCCAATTTCCCCCTTTCAACTTATCCTATGCCTAATCACCTCCTACCCCCTAACCCTTCACACCACTGGACTAGACCTCACACTCTGTCATGTAGGCCCTTCACCTAATGTCTTATGGGTACAGGCCTCTCTTTAAATAAATTTTGGTTAGTGGTAGCTAGGAGGGTCCTCTATATACCCTGAAACTTTCAAGTTGTTTCAACCAAGGGTTTAGGAGATGTGAAGAATTGAAGACGGTGAGTTGTTAGGCTGAAGAATATGACAAGCAGCCTTCACACACACCTATCACACTCTGTTGCTGCTGATGTCATTGTACACGCACACTCGGGTGAATACATTTCACAGTTTTTCAATTTTGGAAAAAAATATAGGCAGTGATGGGGGGAGGGCACTGGCTTTACTGCCTCTATCTTGCTATCACATGCACCATGCTATTAAAGAATCACCATATTTTTCTATTGTATAAAGAGTGACTTTCCCTTTTTATATAATGGAAAAACGTGTTTTTTTCAGGGGCTTTTTTATGTTATAAAAAAAAAAAAGTTGCTCAGTCTCACATGTAACAACGGCCCTCAGTTTGTCTGTTGAGATGATTGGGTTACATACGGTGTCTGACCTAATTATCTCCCAGACAGAGGAGAGACATTGTGTGTTCAGTATGGGAGACTTTATAGACAATGTGGTTTTACTGTCTGGAGATGAGTGGGTTACATCTGGTGTCTGACCTAATTATCTCCTAGACAGAGGGGAGACATTGGGTGGGAGTGTCCCGGATTGTGTGGTTATTTCCATTGGTCGGTGTGTCTATCGCCTAGTTCTCCATCCATACCAAGTGTGGCATCAATAAAGTGTTCTTTCTTTTCCACCCTCAACTTGCAGCCGTGTCTCGTGTTGTAGGGAACCACTATATTACTACTAGCCTTATAAGAGCTGCCCAACTACTGGGTATCACAATTCAGATTGGGGAGTCACTGGAGTAACTCCCATAGGTTGTCGCCAACGGTTGATACCGTTACATTTGGTGGCCACAGTGGGATGGTCCTTCTACCATGGGAGGCGTGCAGGTCAGATGGACAGCCGATATGAGCAGCTAGGACGACCCTCAAGGATCTACTGGAAAGCCGTGGAGGGAGAGCCAGCAGCCGACCTAAGAGGGCGCTGATTGTGGAGTTACAGCAACAGGATCAGAATTCTGCCATGGCTGAACTCCCTATTCCGTCCGGAGATGAAACAGCTCGCATAGTGAGGGAGTGGTTGGTGATCTATGGGCCAAACTCCTCTGAGGAACGGATTGCACAGACTTTTGCCCAGGTAGCAGTGGAAGTTCGAGAACAGAGGGAATACGAGCTGCAAGGAATTATTGCCCAGCGGCCTCCAGAGCCAACCCCGATAACCCTTACTTCGGCCAGCACAGAAAGGCGAAAGGTACTGTTTGCTGCATTTAAACAGTTCTCCGAGACAGAGGGGGAGATCGACAGCTTTTTGGCAGACATCGAGAAGCAGTGTGCACTTCAGCAGGTACCACCAGAGGAATGGGTTACCATTCTATCTGGCCAGCTATCCAGGAGAGCAGCGGAAGCCTTCCGGGCCATTCCAGAGGACGAGGTAACACGATACTACCTTGTGAAAGACACTTTACTTAAACGGTATGCCCTAACCCCCAAGGCATACCAGCAGAAATTCCGAGTTATCAAAAAACAGGGAGGTGACACCCACATGGAATGGGCTAACAGGTTGCACCTCACCGCTACCCATTGGATTGATGGATGCCAGGCTGTATCTGCCGAGGAGGTGTTATAACTTTTTCTCTTGAAGCATTTCTTCAATAATCTACAGCAGGACTTAAGCAACTGGGTAAGAGTCTGACGCCCTCACACCCTCACCGAGGCGGCCCGCCTGGCCGATGAGTATACTGATTCCCGACGACTGGACCCAGCGTTACCCCAACCTAATCCTCGAGTGGATACCCGGGTCCCCGGTGTATCCAGACCCTCTCCACGACCGGAGTTCAGGGCCCCTGTTCCGCCCGGGCCCCCTCGTGTTGCTGGTCCTTCCAGGAATCGGTCAGAGTATTCCAAGGTGAAATGTCACCGATGCCACAAACTAGGACACCTAATGGCCAATTGCCCTTTCAGCCCCCCCGACCTTCCTGGAACAACGCACCCACTGGGTCAACCACTGCTGCATCCGGTAACCCGGCTGTTCCCTGCGTGGACACAGACATTCACCCTGAGGAATATCTGGGGGTATTGTACAAGGTCAATCCTATCCAGGCTGATTCCGGGGATAATAGACAGCAGCACTGACAAGAGGTCAACCTCGACGGACAGGTCGCCCAAGGATTACAGGACACTGGGGCTACCATTACACTGGTACAGGGGCACCTGATTCCAGACCATAAGCGTACAGGGAAAACCGTAGCTGTTCGAGTGGCTGGGGTAGCCGTATTTCGTCTGCCTACCGTCCGCGTCCACCTGGACTGGGGAGCTGGATCCAGTGTAGTAAAAGTCAGCATAATGGATAACTTAGCTGCAGAGGTCCTGCCGGCCAACAATTTGGGCCCTCTTACATTCGCCTACGTCCCCACCTCTACCGCAGCTGCACACCATGTGACGACCAAGTCCCAAGCGAGAACCGAACGGACCAGTTCCCCAGCTCGGGAGGCCCAGGTGAGACCTACCCTGACTGTGACTAATACCCAGACCTCAATAGCTTGGGACACACCTGAGGAGTTTGGGAGAAAGACTAGTGCAGATCCGTCCCTTCAGAAATATAGGGAAAGGGCACGAATCTGGGCTGGGGGGTTGGACAACGAAGTTTTTGTGTGGGACGCTAATAAGTTATACCGGGTCACTGAACAGACAGGACCGAACCCCTACCAAAAGCGCCAGTTAGTAGTCCCCAGCAAGTATCGAAGCGAAATCCTTAGAACTGGGCACGACTTTTCCTTGGCTGGACACTTAGGAGTAACCCGTACATTACACGGGGTAACCCAGGCCTTCTTTTGGCCTGGGGTGCACGCAGATGTACGGACTTACTGCCGAACCTGCGAAGTGTGCAAGCGAGTAGAGAAACGAGGGGATCACCCCAGGGCTCACTTGGTACTCCTGCCCATTATTGAAGAACCCTTCAGCAGGGTAGCCATTGACTTTGTGGGACCCCTTGCCAACCCTAGTCCATCGGGTAAGATGTACATACTTACCCTGGTGGACTATGCTACCCGCTATCACGAGGCAGTTGCTCTGTCAAATATACAGGCAGACACTGTAGCTACCGCCCTGGTACAGATTTTCTCCTGAGTCGGGTTTCCCAAGGAAATCCTCTCAGACAGAGGCGCACAATTTACTGCAGAACTGGCACATCAGCTGTGGAAGGCCTGCCGTATTAAATCGCTACTTAGTTTACCATACCAGCCCCAGACTAACTGTCTCTGTGAGCGCTTCCATGGAACCTTGAAGCAAATGCTAAAGACTTTCACCAGCGAATACAGCAACTGGGAGCGATTCCTACCACACCTCCTATTTGCCTAAAGGGAGGTACCACAGGAATCCACTGGGTTTTCCCCCTTTGAGCTTCTATATGGGACAAAGGTACGAGGACCACTTGATCTCATCAGGGAGCATTGGGAGGGGGAAATGGAGAATGAAGAGACCCCAATTGTATCATACGTACTGGAGCTTCGGCACCACATGGGGCAGCTGGCCCGACAGTCTCCATGACAATCTCCAGGTGGCCCAGGGGCGACAGAGAGTATGGTACGACAGGGGTGCCCGAGAACATAATTTCTTTATAAGACATAAGGTCTTAGTATTGAAGCCCGGGAAGCAGGATAAACTGCAGGCTTCCTGGCAGGGACCCTATAAGGTGATAGAGAAGCTGTGCGATACCACTTATGTCATTGCCAGTTGTAAGGATGAGAGGTTAAAAAGAGCCTTTCATATTAATATGTTGAAAGAATACTTAGAGAGACCCGAGAATGTGTCCGCTGTATGCAGCCCTGCCACGGAGGACCCTGACAACCTACCCCTACCAGACCTCTTAGAGAAGGGGTCACCCGCCGATCTCCTTAGCCAGGTTCAATTAGGGGACAAACTCACTCCTACTGAGAGGGAACAGTTGCAAACCCTATTACAGGCTAAGAGCCCTACTTTTTTCCAAGAGCCTGGGTAAACCACTCTCGCGACTCACACAGTAGAAACCCCTGGACAAGCCCCACTCCGACAGGCCCCTTTCCGCATCCGGGATGCAGTCTGAGAGGGGATGCAGAAGGAAATTCAGGAGATGCTGAGGTTGGGGGTAATCGAACCTTCAGACAGCCCCTGGGCATCCCCGGTCGTCTTAGTGCCCAAGAAAGATGGTACCACCAGATTCTGTGTGGACTACTGCAAGTTAAATGACAGGATGATGACTGATGCCTACCCTATGCCCCGAGTAGAGGAGCTTTTGGATCGCATAGCCAGGGGACACTATCTAACCACCATTGATCTCTGTAAGGGTTACCGGCAAATTCCCCTAGCCGAGGAGGCGATCCCCAAGTAGGCCTTTGTCACCTCGTTTGGCTTGTACCAGTTTAGGGTCATGCCGTTTGGGATGAAGAATGCCCCAGCCACTTTCCAGCACTTCCAGGATTTCGCTTGTGCGTACCTGGATGACATAGCGATCTACAGCGAGTCCTGGGAGGAACATTTAGCTCACACAGGAACGGTGCTGGCCTGACTCTGAAACCAAATGCCATTTTTGGACGGCGGAGGTCCAGTACCTAGGACGCCGGGTGGGGTGTGGGAAACAGCGACTTGAGCCTGCTAAGATTGAGGCTGTCGCTATCTGGCCCACACCTCGCACCAAGGCCCAGGTACTGGCTTCCTGGGCACAGCCAGGTACTACCGACGCTTTGTGCCTGACTATAGCGCCATCACCAAGCACCTGACTGATCTGACCAAGAAAAATTTACCCCGACAGGCCCGGTGGTCTCCTGTCTGTGAAACTGCGTTCCTAACCCTTAAGACGGCATCAGTTCATGCTCCCCTCTTGGCTGCCCCGGTCCCTAACAAAGGCTTTATTGTTCATACAGACGCTTCAACTGGGGGCAGTTTTGAGCCAGATGGGAGAAGATGGAGGAGAGCACCCTGTCGCCTACATTAGTAGAAAGCTTCTTTCCCGAGAGGTCAGCTATGCGGCGGTGGAGAAGGAGTGCTTAGCCCTGGTGTGGGCCCTAAAGAAACTAACTCCATATTTATACGGACTTTAAGAATTCACTCTTGTTACAGACCATAATCCGCTTGTGCGGCTAAACGGTGTTGCAGGGGACAATGGCCGGCTACTGTGATGGAGTATGGCACTCCAACTTTACAACTTTACTATCCAGTGCTGGCCTGGAAAACAGAATGGCAACGCAGATGGATTATCCTGGCAGACTGATCTCTACCGTGAATACTGGAGACTGGACAGCCCCAGGGTGCCCTGAAAAAGGTTCAAACCGGGTCTGCCAGCGTGTTCCACTAAGAGGGAGCCATGTAACAAAGGTTTGTCTGTTGTGATGATTGGGTTACATACAGTGTCTGACCTAATTATCTCCCAGACAGAGGGGAGACATTGGGTGGGAGTGTCCCGGATTGTGTGGTTATTTCCATTTGTCGGTGTGTCTATCGCCTAGTTCGCCATCAGGTCCAGAGTGGAGGTCCCCTTGCATGGGGACTTGTATATAATACCAAGTGTGGCATCAATAAAGTGTTCTTCTTTCTTTTTCACCCTCAACTCACAGCCGTGTCTCGTGTTGTAGGGAACCGCTATGTTACTACTAGCTCTTGTAAGAGCTGCTCAACTACAGGGAATCACAATTCAGTTTGGGGAGTCGCTGGAGTAACTCTACAGGGCTACCCGGACTAGGGGGAGGGACGTCGCCAATGGTTGATACCGTTACATCACACATGCCCGCTAATTATTTCTGTACTGCTAATGTGAACTAAACCACATCACAATATTACACTACTACAAGGGATTACACAATTAAAACATGGAAAGTTTGATCAAACTATACAGCACTCAACAGTTTGGACATACTAACAAACCAGGCATTATAAAGTTGGAACAAAGTATAGGGTGAATGTAGAACACAATAATAGGGGTTACTGGATACCTATGGCATAAGCTAGGAGCACCAAATTTGCTATGTCATGCCCCGCCCACTTTCAAGCCTAAAAACGTTAGTTTTAAACGCTAATTTCACATCTAAAAACAATTATAGGGAGAACACTGATGTGTGTGTGCATATATATATATATATATATATATATATATATATATATATATATATATCTGTGTATACATGGACACACACACACATCTAAATATTTGTATACATGGACACACACACATCTAAATATGTGTATGCATGGACACACACACACATCTAAATTTGTGTATGCATGGACACAAATACATCTAAATCTGTGCATGCATGGACACACACACACACACCAAAATATGTGTATGCATGGACACAGACACACACATCTGAATATCTGTATGCATGGACACACACACATGTAAATATGTGAAAGAATGGACACACACACACAAATCAAAATATGTGTATGGATGGACACAAACACACATCTGAATATGTGTATGCATGGACAAAAACAGTCACATCTAAATATGTGTATGTGTGGACACACATGTAAATATGTGTATGGAAGGACACACACACAAATCATAATATGTGTATGCATGGATACACACACCTAAACATGTGTATGCATGGACTAACGTACACATTGAAATATGTGTATGCATGGACAAACACAGACACATGAAAATATGTGTATGCATTGACACACACACACACACACACATCTAAATATGTGTATGCATGGACACACACACACAACACACATCTAAATATGTGTATGCATGGACACACACACACATCTAAATATGTGTATGCATGGACAAACACACATCTAAATATGTGTATGCATGGACACACACACATCTAAATTTTTGTATCCATGGGCACACACACACATCTAAATATGTGTAAGCATAAACAAACACACACACACCTACCTAACTGTTTATGGATGGACACACACACCAAAATATGTGTATGCATGGACAAAATCACAAATACCTAAATATGTGTATGCATAGACACACACAACTAAATATATGTAAGCATGGACACACACAGACACATTTAAATATGTGTATGCATGGACACACACATCTAAATATGTGTATGCATGGACACACANCACACATCTAAATATGTGTATGCATGGACACACATATCTAAATATGTGTATGCATGGACACACATATCTAAATATGTGTATGCATGGACACACATATCTAAATATGTGTATGCAAGGACACACACATCTAAATTCGTGTATGCATGGACACACAACCACACATCTAAATATGTGTATGACACATACAAACACAGACTCATCTAAATATGTCTAAGCATAGACAGACACACGTAAAAATGTATATGGATGGACACACACACACATGAAAATATGTGTATGCATGGACTAACACACACATATAAATACTGTATGTGTATGCCTGGACACTCACACATCTAAATATGTGTATGGATGGACACACACACATCTAAATATGTGTGTGCATGGACACACACACACATACAAATACTGTATGTGTATGCAAGGACACACACATCTAAATACGTGTATGCATGGAGAAACACAGACACATCTAAATATATGTATGCATTGACACACACACACACAAAAATATGTGTATGCATGGACACAATCACAAATACCTAAATATGTCTATGCATGTATGTGTATGCATGGACACACACACACAAACTTCTAAAAATGTGTATGCATGGGCACACACATCTAAATATGTGTAAGCATGGACACACACAGACACATTTAAATATGTGTATGCATGGACACACACATCTAAATATGTGTATGCATGGACACACACATCTAAATATNTATGTGTATGCATGGACACACACATCTAAATATGTGTATGCATGGACACACACATCTAAATATGTGTATGCATGGACACACACATCTAAATATGTCTAAGCATAGACACATATACATGTAAATGTGTATGGATGGACACACACACACACACATGAAAATATGTGTATGCATGGACTAACACACACTTATAAATACTGTATGTGTATAGATGGACACACACAAATCAAAATATGTGTATGGATGGACACACACACATGAAAATTTGTGTATGCACAGAAACACACACATAAATATGTGTTTGCATTGACTAACACACATACAAATACTGTATGTGTATGCAAGGACACACACATCTAAATACGTGTATGCATGGAGAAACACAGACACATCTAAATAAATGTATGTATTGACACACACACATCTAAATATGTGTATGCATGGACACACACATCTAAATATGTATATGCATGGTGTAACAGCTGGCCAAAGAAATCACAGGATTTTGTCCGGAATGACAGGTAAATTGGCCCCAGATACAGGTTACGCAAAGTATTTTTCTGTTCAGTCAGACAGTTTGCCTTTTGACCTGAGGGTGGGGGAGCCAAAGAGTCCTAGGTATGATCAGGTGTAACTGTCTCACCTTAAATGCATCCTGGAAATTAGGCTGGGGTTATAAACTCCCAGCCTACATATTCCTGTGGCTCTGTCTTGGCTGATGAGCTAGGAGGAGGGCCAAGGTGAACTGTGAGTAAAGACACAGATTTTGTTGGGAAAGCTGTATGGTTAGGCCCTTGGAGTCCTGCACACCACTTGGTTGTGCTGGATTGTTATTAAAGGGATTTAAACGTGTGTTAGAGACCAAGTTGCCAAGCTTTATTTTTGCTGTTTGTTTTATTTTGCCTGTTTTTGTGTGGAAATAGTATTAGTAAATAAAACCCTTGATGCACATTTAACCTGCTGGTCCTGTTTCCAGTTTGAAACACCCCCTGTTGCTATGGGCGATCTCACAATGGACACACACTCTTCTAAATATGTGTATCAATGGAGACACACGCAAATCTAAATATGTGTATGCATGGACACACATCTAAATATATTTATGTGTAGACAGATACATCTAAATATGTGTTTGCATAGACACACTTAAATCTGTGTATACATGCGCGTACACACACATCTAAATATGTGACTGCATGGACACACACACACGTAAATATGTGTCTGCATGGACACACACACACGTAAATATGTGTCTGCATGGACACACACACACCTAAATATGTGTGTCTACATGGACACACACACACCTAAATATGTGT
>NC_092861.1:99797103-99798732 GCF_032062135.1 Pyxicephalus adspersus
GACAGATGCATCTAAATATGTGATTGCATGGACACACACACACGTAAAAATGTGTCTGCATGGACACACACACCCACACACACACACACACGTAAAAATGTGTCTGCATGGACACACACACACCTAAATATGTGTATGCATGGACAAACACACACACCATGTATACATGCACACACAGAAATCTAAAAATGTGTATGCATGCACACACAGAAATCTAAATATGTGAATGTGTGTATGCATGGACACACACACACACACACACCTAAATATGTGTATGCATGGACAAACACACACAAACACACACACCATGTATACATGCACACACAGAAATCTAAAAATGTGTATGCATGCACACACAGAAATCTAATTATGTAAATGTGTGTATGCATGGACACACACAAACACATGTAAACGTGTGTATGCATGGATACACACACGTAACCGTAACTAGAAACATTTCAATTTAATTTAATTTTAAATTATAAAACTTGCATGGAGACACACACGCAAATCTAAATATGTGTATGCATGGACAAACACACACACACACATCTAAATATATTTATGGGTGGACATTTACATGTAAATATGTGTCTGCATGGACACACACACACCTAAATATGTGTCTGCATGGACACACACAACACACACACACCTAAATATGTGTCTGAATGGACACACACACCTAAATATGTGTCTGAATGGACACACACACACACCTAAATGTGTGTATGCATGGACACACACACACACACCTAAATATGTGTCTGGATGTAAACACACACACACCTAAATATGTGTCTGCATGGACACACACCTAAATATGTGTCTGCATGGACACACACCTAAATATGTGTCTGCATGGACACACACCTAAATATGTGTCTGCATGGACACACACCTAAATATGTTTCTGCATGGACACACGCACACACACACACACACCTAAATATGTCTCTGCATGGACACACACACACACACCTAAATATGTGTATACATGGACACACACAAACAAACACACACACACCATGTATACAAGCACACACAGAAATCTAAAAATGTGTATGCATGCACACAGAGAAATCGAAATATGTAAACGTGTGTATGCATGGACACACACACATGTAAACGTGTGTATGCATGGACACACACACGTAGACCTGTTTCTTGATTTGTCATTACATTTATTTGGTGCATGTATGTTACCGTAACTAGAAACATTTCAATTTAATTTAATTTTAAATTATAAAACTTGCATGGAGACAGACACGCAAATCTAAATATGTGTATGCATGGACAAACACACACACACATCTAAATATATTTATGCATGGACAGATGCATCTAAATATGTGTTTGCATGGACACACAAACACATTAAATCTGTGTATACATGCGGGTGCACACACATCTAAATTTGTGTCTGCATGGACACACACACACACACGTAAATTTGTGTCTGCATGGAAACACACATGCTCCTAAATATGTGTCTGCATGGGCACACAAACACACACGCTCCTAAATATGTGTCAGCATGGACACACAAACACACACGCTCCTAAATATGTGTCTGCATGGACACACACACACACACGTAAATATGTGTCTGCATGGACACAAACACAC
>NC_092861.1:99798770-99803473 GCF_032062135.1 Pyxicephalus adspersus
TAAATATGTGTCTGCATGGACACACAAACACACGTAAATATGTGTCTGCATGGACACACACCTAAATGTGTATGCACGGACACACACACACACACCATGTATGCATACACACACAGAAATCTAAAAATGTGTATGCATGCACACACAGAAATCTAAATATGTAAACGTGTGTATGCATGGACACACACACACACGTAAACGTGTGTATGCATGGACACCCACACGTAAACGTGTGTATGCATGGACACACACACACACGTAAACGTGTGTATGCATGGACACCCACACGTAAACGTGTGTATGCATGGACACACACACCCACACGTAAACGTGTGTATTCATGGACACCCACACGTAAAAATGTGTCTAAAAATGTGTATGCATGCACACACAGAAATCTAAATATGTAAATGTGTGTATGCATGGACACTCACACACATGTAAACGTGTGTATGCATGGACACTCACACACATGTAAACGTGTGTATGCATGGACACACACACATGTAGACGTGTGTATGCATGGACACACACACACACACACACACACACGTAAACGTGTGTATGCATGGACACACACACCCACGCGCGCGCACACACAAGTAAACGTGTGTATGCATGGACACACACAGAACAAACATTTAAAGGTGGTAATAAACACATTATTGCAATCAAACAATATGGCTACAAACACAATAACATAGCATAGGATAACGCACCAAACAAGACCTTCTCCTGCTCGTCCTGTTGTTCCTCATCCTCCTCCCCCCCAAAAAAAAGACAAACGGAAAAGCAAGCCATAAAATACTCTTATATATGCACGTCGTTATGCAGACAGCTGTGACAAATTTGCCTGTGATTGGGATATGCATCTTCTCCTTCTGCTGTACAGTACCAATAACAAGCTATGTACTGCAAGCATTTTGCATTGCTTTGGGTTGCCACTAGGTCTACTTCTGGTATTCCCTACATTATGCTGTCAAGGACTTTCATATTCAATGAATACTCATTGTCTATAAGGAAGCATCTTAGCTGATCCACTAGTAGTACTGAAATGTAGACTACCCTCAAGCTGGCCAAGTTCTCCTGAGCCCACTGCATAATTGGTTGAAGATTGTTCTTCAAAGCTTTACTCAAGGTAAAACATATGAAACTACTGCTTTGTTATCGATTTAGAGTAAAACATTTCCCCCCCAAATTGGAGAAGTTAAAGTTTGCAGAACTAAGATCATTGCCTTAATCTTCAAGACGAGGACACCACTATATGGGAAATAATATTATTTACTGGTCTTGAACACTGGTGAATACCGGCAGGAGGTTTGGGGGCCTCTACCAGAGTCTGCTTGATCACCTCAGATATCTGGATTCACTAGAGTCAGTGATTTCACCTCACCATTGGGATGTAAGTCAGCAGTTGTCCCCAGCAAACATAGGCACTGAGAGGCTAAGATACATGTGTAAGCTAATGCCTTTGACTCAAGACAGCATGTTTGGTTGTTCTTTTATGGAAGTTTAACTATGTTCTTTTCTGTCTAGAACTGCTCCCAGTAAAAACATCCCTTGAGATGGTATAAGGTTTCTCATTTTAACAGCTGATGAGCCACTTTTTACTTTCACTACTTCTTTCCTCACTACTGTAGGTTAGTCTGTGTGGGTAACAGGACTAATTGCTGGTAAGGGCACCTGTAAATGACTAAATTTCCATATTAGCAAACACTAATACCTTAAGTGGAGAGATGATTGACAATACTACTTGCGCTGTAACGATTTTCTAACTGGGGGATAAAGTAAGTTTGAATGTCTCCTCTGATGCCCCTCTTCTACCCACTTCTGCACTGCTGCTGGAACACACTCAAAGATGCATTCGGGCCACCATGGTTGACCTGAACAGATGGGAGAAGGGAGAGTAAAAATGAGCTTGTTTTAGGTAATTTCTTTAGGAGCTTGTTAGGCAGCACATGGGAGACCTCCTAATAAAACACAGTTCATAGTTACATAGTTAGACTTTTTTCTTTTTTCCAGCCTGACCATCCACTATGGAAATAAACATGCTCAAAAACCTGCATATTCCAGATAGAAACCTATATGCACAGTTGATCCAGAGAAAGGCATAACAACTTATTAAGCATGGTTAAATTTACTCCAACAAGGGAAAAAAATCTTCCTGATTTCCTAGGGCAATCAGATACAATATTTGCTCGATCAAGAGTCTCTGGTGTAATTTCTTTCAAAATTAACACACAAAAATACTAGATGAACAGAATATATCTTTTTCTTAAAACATTTTTATAGAACTTTGGTAAAACTGCTTCCTGAAGGAGTCTATTCCACACTTTCACAGACCTTACTGTGAAGAATGCTTTCCATTTCCACTGAGATTACAGATTCAGTTCAGCTAATCTTTCTTCATAGCTGAGTTTCTTCATGCCTCTTTTTAGTTTAGTTGCCCTGCTCTGCAAGTTGCACCATACCTTTTTTGTGAACTGGTGTCCAAGACAGGACTGCATATTCCAGATGAAGTCCAACCAATGTTTTACAGTAGGATCATGTCTGAATCTCTGCAGTCTATACCTCTCTAATACAAGTAAATTATTTGCTTGCTTCAGAAATTGCAGCTTAACATTGCATGGTATTAGGATGTTTTGATAAATCATAGACATAATCCCTTTGGCTCCCCTAAATGTGTTGCTAGCCCCAAGTGCATAGCTTTACATTTATCGATATCAAATAACTTCAAGAGCTTTATTCCTTTACATGAGGGATGCAAAGCCTACGGCCTGCGGGCCACATCTGCCCCTCTGCTGATTCCCTCTCTGCTGTCTCTGCTCGTTGTTTTGCAGTGAATGGGGCGTGTCCATTTTCTATGTATCTCTCTATGGCATTGTGCTACCAGGAGAGGGAGCTGCTCCCCACCCACCTTGTACTATGAGATAATCTTTATTTGTGCAGCAGCAGCATGAGGGCTGTGTGCAAGCTGCTGTCATTATCCCCATGTATAAACCTTCATGAGCAAGTATGAGTGTCAAAGAATTTTGATATTTTCAGGCTACACAGGGAGCTGTTACTAAACCAAATTTCAGCCCTCTAAACATAACAAATTGCTAGATACAGGGTCACAAGCATAAAATCCTATTAACAGTCAGGGATATTTTCACATTAAGGGGGGCTATTTCAAATGAGTTTGCATGCAATGGCAATGAGCATTAGGGTACTGTCAATTTGCTCTGTGCTGTGGTACCTCAAATATATGTTTGCTCGTTCACAAATTTTCAAGACTGCTTTGGGACTGGCGGTGAAGTTACCCCTTCCTTATGCCATACAACCGTGCCTAGGGGTAGACGATCAGTACCGCTCACTGCCGCCTGGAGTCAAATCTGCAGATGCTACGGTATGATGGACTGAGCAGCTGATGGGGTGCCTGTTACAGATAGCTGGCCAATAATTTCTATGGAATAGAGGCATGTTGGCAACTGAAAATGTGGGAGCCAGTAGGAAATGCCCCCCCCCCCCAATAAAATGGTATACCCCCTCATACCATGCTACCCTGTCACACATAGCTATCCCTGTGATATTAAGTCCTGATCTCCCCTTTAAATTTTCAATTGTCTTTTAAAATGCCTTTGTCTGCAAATTGTCTCTCTAGCAGACTATGGTCATAAATTTCCCATTATCAGGTATTTCTTTATCTGACAACCAGGATCCATCCAGACCCTCCAGTCACAACACCTGCTGTAACTGTGTTTTTTGTGTCTACAAGACTCATAGAATTCAGATAAGGCTAGACAGAGTGTCTCAGATTGACCTTTGAGCTGTATTTTGAAACCCATTTATTTGTAGGCTTTATATTTTTCATATATCATTCTGTATTAAATATTAGTTGAGTGATTTGTAGAAAAAGCCATGTAAGTCTAGCAGAGGAAGCTTTCACTGATTCCATCTTGTTGGTAAGGAGAACAGCACTGACACATTGGGCACTGCAGGGAGCAGAGTGACTCTTGCTAATATCTTGGACTTTACACAGCAACCTGGACCTAGAAAACCAACTCTACCTAAGCATTATTTCACAGTTTTCCCTTTTCATCTCATGCTGTTGCTATAGTTCTGTAATTAATATTTGATTAGTTCTTACTTTTCTGTAATTGTTTTTGCACTGTTATATGTTTCTAGCTTAATAAACACTATAAAAAGTGTAAGTTGAATCTCTGAATGCAAATTCAAATGCAATGTAAAAATAGTGTAACTTGCTAACCTGAAGACACTACTATAAATATTGTGATTACTGAGAGAAGAAGGAACATAACTGTGGTTGCCAAGGGTAACGGTGCATCTTTGCACATGGTGGCAGTCTACCTGTAAAGAGCTAGCATAGTGGGTAACCTTGCCCTGTGATAGCCCTTCTCAGCCTGCTGGTGCGTGGAATGTTGCAGAGCATGCTGGAAATGTGCAGGGGTGCGAACTGAGAGGGCATTCGTCACAATCCCCTTACTCATTATGAACCCCAATTTTTCAGTAAGAAAAGGAAAATGTGCAAGTGCGGGACTCTTGTGGCTACCCCCCCTAAAATTTCTTCACTATGGCGCCATCACAAGAAATTATAAATTATACCTGTCATACCATGCTACCCTGTCACACATAGCTGGACACTTACCTTCTGTGAACCCTAATTTCTCTTTACCAGTAGAGAAAGGGAAATGTAGGATAAG
>NC_092861.1:99803511-99823889 GCF_032062135.1 Pyxicephalus adspersus
CGATTAAAGTTTTATCACTGCTACCATACCATGGTGCTGTGTGGCATATAAATGTCCGCTTATGTTTTTTGAATACCAATTTCTCCTGAAAGGGGAGCTGTAGGTATATTAAAATGTAGGATAAGTGTAGGGTTAGTATGACCCCTATCATACTGTACTACCCTGTCACACATATCTGGCCACTTACCTTCTGTGAACCCTAATTTCTCAGGTACAGGGAAATGTACGGGGACCTGAAGATGCAGTAAGAACATGTACCCATTGGATATCTGTGACATGAATTGCATTTCTCTAGAAGTAAGGGGTACAAAGATTAGTGGCCCCCTATAACAGAATGCATTTTATGGTGTAGTTTATGCTCTTTGGTACAGGAATGGTAAATGGGGGAGCAATATATGACCTGCCAGCACTGTATGATATAGTTAGTTTTGTATCTTTCATTAATAAAATGTTGCATTATTAAAATGAGCATCAAATGGTGATTGCAGAATTTCTTGATTTGTCATTACATTTATTTGGTGCATGTATGTTACCGTAACTAGAAACATTTCAATTTAATTTCATTTAAAATTTTAAAACTATACTTTTTTAAACATACATATTTAATGTTTGTTTGTATTGTGGCCCGCAAGTTTTATCCCAATGTCAAATGCAACCCCCAAATTAAAAAAAGGTTGGGCACCGCTCCTTTGCATAATTTGGTGTCATCTGCAAACACAGAAATAGTACTTTAAAATCCCAAACTCTATATTATTTATAAAAATGTTAAAAAAATAAGGATCCTAAAAGTCCCGGGTACACCACTCAGAACCTTAGACATTTCAGAGTATGAATCATTAATCACTACTCTCTGAATACAGCCTTTAAGCCAGTTCTTTATTACTTACAGATTTAATTTTCTAAGCCTATAGACCCTAATTAGCACATTAACCATCTGTGAGGTACTGTGTTAAATTATTTTGCAAAGTATAAGTATACTATATCAACTGCTGCTCCACTGTCTAAGACTTTCATTATTTCCTCAAGAGAGTAAATTTGTTGGCAACTTTGTTTTTTTCATGAATCTATGCTGACTATAACTTATAATTTGTTTTTCTAGAAAAAAAACTATTTTATGTGGTTCTCTATCAAACTCTCTATGATCTTCCTACTATATACGTTTGATTTACTGGTCTATAGTTACTTCATTAAAGCTTTGCTTACTTTTTAAAGATAGATATTACGTTGTTTGTTTGTTCCACCCGAAAGAATAGCCCCAATGGATAATCAAAGAGGAGTGGACTCCTATTTGCCCAGCCTGTGATTACATATAGTGTATCTGTGGGAGGAAGAGAAAAAGAGAGGGAGGGAAAGCCAGGCTTTTGAAGGGCAACCAGAGTTAAATTTAAAAACACAAAATGTTATTGGTCCAACAACATAATTGAAAAGAATAAAAGCTGTGTCTCTATAAATGAATCCTGGGCTAACATATAACCATATGTTATATATAGTATCATACTGGGTTAACGATGGCGGTAAGGTGTCCCACCGGACGCGTTTCGCCCAAACCGTGCCTCCTCAGGGGTAAGGGGAGACCTTAGAATTTATAACAATATACAGTATTAACAATCCATATATATGCATAGGCTAACATTAGACTGATGTTTACAATAAATCCATAAAGAAAAAAGAAACCAAACAAGACTTACATAGTATTATTGCTGGGGCTTTTTACTGTATTAGGAGCCTTGTGATATCGAATTGCTACTTGTAAGTGATTTGAAAGTAAGACCGATATCAGTTTGAACGTACTGTGGTTTGGAGAAAGTAGAATGCAAAGCATGGGTAAATATGAATAACTATTTTAATATAGTAATAAGTGTGTGAGCACAACTGATATTTATAGTGTGGTTTCGCTTATGTATTATATAGCTAGCTAGTAGGGATAATGTAACTTGAAAAAAAGATAGTGTTAATAAAGATATAATAAAAGATGTAGCAAGTATTAGTAGGACATTGATTTACTAAAGATAATTTTTGGTGTTACTTCTAGATAGAAACATATATTGATGACGTTATGATGTAATTATCAAATTCGGCCACAAAATGTTGCCAAAATGGCATTACCTGCTGGTGTTTGCAGATGTTCGAGTTGAGTGAACGGTGTGATAGAAGCTTGAAATGTTTAATCCAGGACTTTCATGTACACAATGGTTATGACATCTGTCTGTCTTTAATAAAAGGGATAAACGGTTTGTGATGGAGAAATGGCTATTTTGATAAAGCCTCTACCTTAGAAGTAAATGACAGTGATCCATCAGGGGAAGATAAAGTGTTGTCTTCTCGTATGGAGCTAAGACAGACAAGGGTTTTGCATTAGTAAGTTTGTGGTTTTGTAATAAGGATGTTTGAGAGGTAGTTAAGAGAAAATACTTAATTTTTTCAATGTGGTATGTGGGTGAGCTGCGGGCAGCCATCCAAAAAGGGACATTGCTGTTTGCTGCTAGTGCCTAAATGGGTTGACCCATCTGTGTGACATAAGGTGCGTCCGCCCTTACTCTTTGTGTGTGTCCCTAGTTCCGCCCTGATTCTTTGTGTGTTTCCTGTTTTGGTGCTTCTGCACCAAACAAACCGTTAACACAAACATCACCCCACTTAATTAAACACAAGTAAGGATGGAAGCCACTATATCCCCTAATCTGGAATACACAACAATAGTAAGGGCGGAAGCACCAAAACAGGAAACACACAAAGAATCAAGACGGAATTAGTGACACACACAGAGTCAGGGCGGTATTAGTGACATATGCCACAGGCCTCAATTTACCTCCATGCATCTGAGCAAGCACAGCAGCCATGGTTTTACAATTCTCTCTTGCATACAATACAAATGGTACATTGAAATTCAGCATTCCCAATGCAGGGGCAGAGGTCAGGGATTCTTTTAACACCACATATGCTTTAGTCCTTTCAACAGACCATTGAATGTTAGGGGCGCTGGGGGTGGTACTGGGGCGGAGCTGTGCATCCCAATAAGAGTTGTCAGAAATCAAGTGTCTGCAAAAATTTATCATGCCAAGAAAGCTAAGCAGCTGTCTCTTTGTCTGTGGGCAAAGCAGACTGGTAATGGCATGTACACGGCTGGGAGCAAGCAGCCGGGATCCTGGGGTTAAAAGCATTCCCAGGAATGTGAACTGTTGCAGAACTGAATTTTTCCTTCCTTTCCCAAAAAACACAACAATGAAACAGTATCCTTCTGACATGCCTCCTGCGACAGGCTACACAACAATAAATCCACACATCTTAGGTGCTGGAAATGTGGAACCATGCTGTGGCTGACAGTTGGCAAGGACCTGCTGGAGGGCAATTGAGAAAACGGCAGGTGAGTCAACGAAACCCTGGGGCAAGTGACACCAGGTGTACTGCTGTCCCATGAAAATGAAAGCCATAAGGAGCTGAGCCTCAGGCCATAATGGTATGGAGAAAAATCTATTGGCCAGATCAATAACACTGTAAAATTGGGTCGCGGTCGGTACTGCTGTAAGGATGGTAGTAAGATCTGACATGACTGGTGTCAGGGGTGTAACCAGCTCGTTGATGGCTCTGCGATCCTGTGTAAAACGGTATGAGCCATCAGGATTTTTGACAGGATTTACTGGAGTATTGTAGAGAGCAGGTTTTCTTAAGAATGCCTTGCTGGCAAAAAGATTGAATCAAGGTTGCTAAGGAATCTTCCTTGTCTTTAGTTAAAGGATACTGCTTTTGGTATATTGGTGCAGGGTTCTCCCCAGGCCCTTTGAGCTGGGTGCACCACCCGGCACTTTTCAGCACCCACCCGGGTGGTTACTGTAGTTACTGTTTTTGGGTGGTTACTATAGAATTTGGTCACAATACAGGGGCTGCCACCCACCTACAATTTCTTCCCACCCGGCTTAAAAAAATTTCTGGGTTGAGCACTGTTGGTGTATGTGGTTTTGTGGGTGCTGTATATGAGGTGCAGTCCAGGAATCCCACGTCATATGGTCCGGTGGACCATGTGCTGTCAGGAACTGGAAAATCCAATAAGGGCAGTTGCAAGGTAGTATTGACATTAATCCCTCCCTTTGGGTCAACAACCAGTGACATTCCCAGAGATCCCAATAGGTCTCTTCCTAACAGGTTAACTGGACAACTAGGTAATACCTTGAATGAGTGATGTGTAATGTATTCTCCATGTACTGTACATATGAAATTCGAGGTGTGCGTGATGTAGAGGTGATGACTCCATTTATTCCCACAGAGGGCCCACCAGGTGTAGATAGACCTGACCAGGATCGGAGGACAGGACAGGTTGCTCCTGTGTCTACTAAGAAGTCTGTCAGGAACTGTTCAATTTCTAATGTGATTATTAGGTTTTCACCAGCCTGGTCAGAGATCTGTAACAAAGTGGTGGTGGAGTCTTACTGTGGGTATCCCTATGTTTGATGTGGTTTGCCTCCCTATTGAATAAGGTAGTTTGGGGCAGGGTGGTTGTAATTGTGAGCTGAATGTGGCTGCATTGGCGCGCTATGTGGTTGCTGTTGTACTGACTGCTGTTGGTGTGTAGGGCAGTCCCTGGCCCAATGACCTTCCTGTCCACAGGCAAAACATGCTTGATTCCTTCTAACAATTCCAAATCCTCTATTGTTATTCCTGTCCTGTCTACCTCCTCTGCCTCTACTCTTTCCTCTGTACCCTCCGGGTTTCCCTGAAAAGTGGAGTCCTTGCATATGGGGCTTTGAAGGTTTAGTAATTTCAAAACCTCCTGCCGCGTCTTTAGTTAACAATTGTCCCAATATATCCTGCGGGGGTAATATGCTCCAATTATCAATAAAGCAGGCCTGGAGCGACACCTATGGGCGAAGGGCCTCATGACAGGGTAGCATTGAAGGCTGAATATGTGATAAGGGTGAAAAGTTCATATAAGGGGGGCCGTGGGTGGCTGAAAATTGTAAGGGGCATGAGTCAGTTGTGGTAAGGGTTTAGAAGTTCAGGAAAAACCGGATGCAGGCACGTGGGCAGAGGAGGTTATGTAATTTATGGTAATAAAGAAAGTGCGGAAAAATCGGGGTTTGGGATTGGAAGAAAGTTTTGGGGGTGGTAAGGGTTTTAGGGGTTAAAAAGGAGAGGTTTGGGAAACTAAGCAGATCCTTAAAAATTATTGCCGTGGGACTGCATCCATCTTTATTATGGCGGACGTGGAAACATTACTGAAAAAGCTTAAGGATGCTGCGGATGTTCGAGGCGCAGAATGGTTGGAGAAACAATTGAACACGGCACTACAGGGGGTCGAGTGGGGGACAGAGCCGGAGCCCCCCCTTGTCAGACGCACTCGGCGGTCACGGCCACCGGAGCGCTTGAGTCCTTGTGGGACCCCCGGGGTTCAGCGCCGCGGTAGGAGCCCCGTCAGGGACCCTCCAGCTCCCCCGGTTAAGAGAAGATCAAAGGATTCCAGCGGGGGAGCAGGGAGGAATCCTCATCAAAGGCGGGACCCCAAGGAGGCGCAGCAGCAGGAGGATCTTCAGAGGGGCCGGTCTGTGCTGCGAGGAAGAAGGGGATTGGCTACAGGCACGGAGGAAGAGGACGCACTTACCATGGGCGGCGGTGCCCGGAATGGCGCTGGCAGGGCTGGAGACGTGGTGTCCGGCACCGGTCCGGCCTCGGGGGAGGCCCGGGAGATGATGGCATTGATGGTCCGGAGGAGCAGTAGAGGATTTCCTGCAGCGGGCTCCGGCTTGTGTTCTGACGGGCGGAGCTTACAGAGGCTGGTCCCGGGCGGAAGTTCCGGATCGGTGGCGGCGCCTGATGATGACGTCATCCAGCGGGACCCGGAAGCTTTGGAAGATGATGACCGTAGCGTGCAGGAGGAGGCCTGTTCGGAGGGGGACGTCTGGGAGGCGGCAGAGAGATCACCGGCGGGGCCAGAGAATGTGGTGGCGGCCGCGGGCCTGAGGGAGACCCAGCAGCCTTGTGAGTATTTGGGGGTTTGGGATGGGCGGGGGGGGAAGGGGGGTCTGGGAGGTATGCTGGTAATATTGTTATGCAAGATGTGAGTGAAAAAGGTGCAGGGGCACTTGGGGGGAGGCATTGGTGCCAACAAGGGGAAGGGGGCCAAGGGGTTTGGGGGGGGGGGGGAATTGTTAATGGGTTTGAGGGATTTGTTCTTGAAATTTGCTGGTGTACCTGCCGTGGATGGGGCTGTTGGGGGCAACAATAGGGGCGGGGCTTTGGCTAGAGAGGGGATGCCGGTGTTGTCTGGGGCAGGGCCAGTGCAGAGCATTAATGAGGGGTCGGTGGAGCACTTTGGGGGTGCCGGTGGTGAGGGGGGTGCTGTGGTTCAAAAGACAGGAGGAGGTGGTAGTCAGGATGTCGCAGGGGAGATGGCCTCTCAGGGTATTGCGGATGGTGCCAAAGGGGAGGTGTATGTTTGTTTTGAGGGCCCTTTAGGGGCACATTTAGCGGCAGAAGTGAGAGAAAAAATCTGGAAGGGGGAGTATGTTGAGATTTTTTCTTTATTGCCAGTTGAGCGATTTGGTGGCCGTGATTTGAAGCTTGGTGAGGGCAACCGGGCTGGGGAAGACAAAGGGCTGTGGCGTTTGATACCGAGGACTTTCCAGAACTGGTTACAGGCATTTGCAATCTTGGCTAGTATTGTGGGAGAAAAGGCTCCGGAGAATTGTTCGGCGCTTTTTTGTTACTTGGATGCGATTAGGGAAGCATATAGGGTGTATTGAGGGATAGCTTGGTTGCGTTACGATGAGCAGTGTAGGCAGCGGAAAGCTATGAGGCCTGGCATGCGTTGGGATCATAAGGACATCAGCCTGTGGATGCGACTGATGACGTCGGCAAGGTTGGTACTGCAGCCTTTTCATGGTGGCGCCGGGGGTTCAGGAGGTGCGGGACCCCTGGCAGGTAAAAAGAAAGGCCTTTGTTGGTTGTTCAATGAAGGAGTGTGCAAATTCGGTGCTACCTGCAGGTTTAAGCACGAATGTTCAAGTTGCAGGGGGGCTCATTCAGGAGCGCAGTGTATGGTCAAAGGGCAGGGGCGGCCCATTGAGTCTGCGGGAAAAAGGGAAGACCCCGGTGAGGCTGGAAAGCATGGTGGATTTTCTAAGTAAGTATCCGGATCGGCGGGCCGCAGAAACATTGAGGGAGGGTTTCCAGGAGGGTTTCTGGATCCCATGCGAGCGGGTAAGTTTAAACGGGGTACACAAGAATTTGCGGTCGGCATTGCAGAATCCAGGGGTGGTGACTGCAAAATTACAGAAGGAGGTGGATTTGGGGCGCATGGCAGGGCCTTTTCAGGAATTGCCTTTGAAGAATTTGGTGATTTCTCCTTTGGGTGTGGTCCCCAAGAAGGAGCCGGGTGATTCGGATGATCCATCATTTGTCCTATCCTAAAGGGGAATCGGTTAATGATGGCATTGCGCCAGAACTGTGCAGGGTGATGTATACTTCCTTTGACGTGGCAGTTGACCTGGTTAGGAGGGCTGGGAAGGGGTGCCTGATGGCTAAGGCCGATGTTGAGTCAGCTTTTCGGTTGCTGCCGGTGCATCCTGATAGTTTTTGGTTGCTGGGTTGTTGTTCGGAGGGCATTTTTTATGTGGATAAATGTTTGCCTATGGGCTGTTCAATTTCTTGTTCTTTGTTTGAGATGTTTAGCTCCTTTTTGGAATGGGTGGTGAAGGAGGTTTCCGGGGTTCAGTCCATCATTCATTATCTAGATGATTTTTTGTGTATTGGTCCCAGTGGATCTTTTGTTTGTGCTAATTTGTTGGGCACTTTGGAGCATGTGGCGGGGCAATTCGGGGTCCCCTTGGCCGGGGATAAAACTGTAGGCCCTGGGACTGAGCTGTCCTTTTTGGGGATAATTTTGGATTCGGTGCACATGGAGTGTAGGTTGCCTGAGGACAAGTTGGAAGCTCTTAGAGGGGAGGTTAGGAGGGCTTGTTGTTTGGAGAAGATACGGTTAGTAGAATTACAGTCATTGTTGGGAAAGTTGAATTTTGCTTGCCGGATCATGCCCATGGGTAGGATATTTAGTCGCAGGTTAGCAGCAGCCACAGCTGGGATCAAGCGGCCGGAACATTTTGTTCGTTTGACAAAAGTTTTGCGGAAGGATCTGGGAGTATGGAGGCAATTTTTGGATCAGTACAATGGGCGGTCGCTGTGGATGGAGGCCCCAGTTGATAACGAATTTTTGGAGCTTTGGACGGATGCATCCGGAAGCTCAGGCTTTGGGGCTTATTTTGCAGGACACTGGTGTGCGGAGGTTTGGCCCGAGGACTGGCGGAGGTTGGGGCTGTGTAAAAATTTAGTTTTACTAGAGCTTTTTCCACTGGTGGTAGCATTGACTTTGTGGGGATCATTGTTGCAAAATCGGAAGGTGAGATTCCACTGCGACAACTTGGGGGTGGTGGAGGTGATTAACAATAATTTTGCATCCTCCCCTCATGTCATTTGTCTTTTGCAACATTTGGTGCTGGTGTGCTTGCGGTTAAATGTGTTTGTGCGGGCTGTGCATGTTCCTGGGTGCAAGAACGTACTTGCTGATTCTCTTTCTCGTTTCCAGTGGGACCGTTTCCGGGAATTGGCTCCAGGGGCGGACGTGCAGGGGACCCCTTGTCCGGAGGGGTTATGGTCGGTGATTTGGGGGTGTTAGCGGATCTCCTCAAGGATTCGGTCTCTGTTGGGACTTGGAGGGCTTATGCTACCGTCTGGAGGGAATGGTGGGTTTTTCTTGAAGGTGAGCGGGAGCAAGGGCATGAGGCCAGTGGGGAGGAGATGGTTTTGTTGTTTTTGTTGGGGAATTTTCAGAGAGGAGTTTCTGGTTGTGTCATGGGAAAGAAATTGGCGGCCTTGGCCTTTCTGTTTAAGGTCTTGGGTCAGGTGGACAGTACGAAGTGTTTCTTAGTTCGCCAGGTGATGAAGGGCTACAGGAAGGGAAGGGGCCGTGTGGATCAGAGGCGGCCTGTGTCATTTGAGTTGCTGGAAGAGATATGTAGGAATGTGGGTCGGGTGTGTTTTAATGAGTTTGAAACGGTTCTTTTTAAAGCTGTTTTTCTTGTTACCTTTTTTGCAGCTTTACGGGTGGGAGGGTGGTATCCCCCAGCAAAGGAAAAGCGGGGGGCCTGAGATTGGGGGATGTGAGGGTATTGGGTGATGAGCTATGGGTATGGATTCATAGGTCAAAAACGGATCAAGGGGGTAAGGGGGCCCGGCTTGTCTTGAGAAGCTTGGAGGCTTTGGATCTATGTCCGGTAAAGGCGATGGGGGAATATGTGGCGTCTCGGCCGCAAGGTGAGGGGCCTTTGTTTGTTCATGCGGATGGGTCCTTTGTGACTCGTTTTCAATTTGTATCGATATTCCGACGCTGTGTGGAGTTGACTGGTAGAAGGCCGGGTGAATATGCCGCTCATTCTTTCAGGATTGGGGCAGCCACTGAGGCGGCCAGGTGGGGTTTGGGCCTGGAAGTTATAAAAAGGATTGGGCGATGGGAATCCCATCGGTTCCGTTTATATGTGCGGCCACACTTATTGTAAGTATTTTACTTGGGGGAATTAGCCGGGGATAGACGGGTATGTGGTTATGTTTGAGGTTTGGGTGTTATTTCTTTGGTGCAGTTCTTGGTGGATCAGTGAGGTGTTTTTTCTTTGTGTTCTTTGTTGCAGATCGGTCAGCTTGTTTGGTGTGGATCTTGGGCCATTCATACGTGTATTGGGGGGCCAGAAGGGCAGAGGTGCGCCAGAATGGTAGACAGTTAGTCTTGCAGCGGGAAGTGGCGAGGGTGCATTGGATCGGGATACCAGGTATGCAGTGGAAACGGGTGGTTCCCGAGGTGCACAGGTTTGCCGGTTTGGATAGAGCCCCTGATGTGTTAGTGCTGCATGTGGGTGGCAATGATCTGGGGTTTCGGCCTATGAGGGAATTGATTCAGGACATTAAATTAGATTGCTTAAGGCTTAGGGAGGCATTCCCTGGGACCATATTGGTTTGGTCGGAGATGGTGGCTCGCTTGGCATGGCGTCAGGCCCGGTCGGTGGAACGGGTAAACAAGGCCCGAATTAAGGTAAATAGAGAGGTGGGCCGTTTTTTGGGAAGGATTGGTGGTTTGGTGGCTAGACACAGGGAGTTGGAAACTGACCCGGAGTTGCTCTTGCGTAGGGATGGTGTGCACCTTAACGCGGTGGGGAATGATTTATGGTTACTGAGCTTGGGAGACGCTGTACAGCGTGCAGTCAAGGTGTGGGGTGCTCGCAAACTTAAGGGGTCAAGTTTGCGGCTGGTGGTGGGTTTTTTCTGTTGATCGGGTCCATGGAAGTTAGAGGTGGGGTAAGGGAAATACAAGAGGGGATGGGGATACGGAAAAAATTTGATTGGGACAGTAAGGGTGGCCTTGCATGACACTTGGTTGTTGTGGAGGCTTGTGTGGAATATGGGATCCGCTAACTGTCCCTGAGGCGGGGCATGGGCGCCTGGGGGCCTGGTGGGAAAGCGGAGACAGATGGAGTACTATCAGAAATTCTTACCTTTCATGGATCCGTTTGAAGAAGTGTTCCGGTTTATAAAAAATGTTGTTATTTATGTGTTTAAATACATGGTTAATAAAGGGGGGCTGCTGTGGCCAATTATTCACCAAGAAAGTGTGTTATTGTTTTTCTTTATTATGGGGTATGTTGGGGGGTGGATTAATGGTCACAGCAGAGGAAGGCTTCTAATGCTGTGCCCTGGTCATGCAGTTTTAGCATGTTCAGGGATTAATCCAATAATCAGGTGACTGTGTGAAACAACATTCAAGTTTCCTCCTAATCCTGGAACCTGCCTCTTCCTTCCACACTTTCCTAAATATTCGAGTATAATCACTTACTGTTTCTCCTGCTTTCTGTTTGCACGCCTATGCTGTGGCCATTGATTTTCTATCTCCAAGTATCCTAACAAATTCATTATGTACTTGGTCCCACATAAGTTTTTGGGGTTAAGTACACAACAGTGGATGATGTGTAGCTGCTGCTGCTGGGTGTTGTAGGACTAGTGGGGGGTGGTAATTTTATCTTTGACTGCTTGGTCTTTGTTTTGGTAAGAAGAGGAGGGGCTGAGGGGGAATCCTGTGTAACGGTTTGTTGCTGCACGGACTGTATTAGACAGATATTGTGCTCGTAATCCTCATCCTCCTGTGTTCTCCTTTGTTTTTCTGCTGTTAGTTGTGGATAAAAGGGTGTATACGAGGGTGGAATAGAGGATGTGATTTGGGCAACAGTTTTCTCTTTTCGGGAGTTGTAATCTTTCCAATACATTTTCAAAGTGTACCAGACTTCTTCGCGAGCCTTTTTGTATTGCTGGTCCCACTCGTGGATCTAACTTTTTTTTCAAATATAATGTAAAAGGATCAGTGTAATAGTCTCCTGCTATGTGGTTAACAAAATCATCAAGAGTTTCCCCTGGAATATCCTCATCACTTGGTGACATGGCTGTGAGTTTTAGTTTCTGTAGATTTTAATGCGTTTCTTTACATTTTTTTTTTTTTTATGGGGAGCTGGTGCTGCTTTGTGGAATTCCCCCTACCTTGGGTATTACCCATAGTGTAAATTACAGTAAAAAATATCAGACGGTTCTACACAGGTATTACACAGGTATCTACACAGTTCAGTTGATAGCTGCAGTGCTCGCTGACGTCCTGTTCCCAGGACCGCTTACCAAAACGTAGCTTAGGTCACGAGGCAACCACAGCAGTGAGGATTGACCCAACCTCACCTTGGCAACCAGATTAGTACACAAACTTATCTTGTATACAATATCTCTTACACTTCTAAATTATTGACATCATAAATCTTATTCTCAATACTTTAAACAGAAGCCATCAGTGTGCACAAATTCAATAAAAGATTTCCCAAATCTTCCTAACTAAGGACCCAGTCCTTCTATGAGGGAGTCTACACTGCCACAGTGTTTAGGTTCGTAAGATATCTAGAGGGACACAGGGAAGGGCAGAGGTAGAAAAGAAAATGTCTACTTACCCGATCCTGGTCTTTTTAAGGTAGGTAGATATCCCACTTCTGACACCAAACTGTTAAGGCGATCTCCTGTTGAGCCTAGATCAACTGTCTCTCTTTCTAATAGCTTCTGTTTACGGTGCTGGAAGAGTATGTAACACATGCAACTTAATGTGTGGTTAGATCACTCTCAAAATTTTGTTTGCACACAGTTTATATAACAGTTCAAAGACATGATCAGTTCATGATCACATGACTACAGACAACTAGCAGACATGACAAGTGTCCTTGTGGTTCTCTTAGAACAAGATATATTTGTCAAAGTAACAGATATATGGACGTAGGGAGGAAAGGGAGAGTTTCATGGCAAAAAAGCGGGAAAGCGGACGTTAGTTTACGAATAAGGAGAGTACAACTAGTTTCAACATAATTCAATCTTCTACAAAACATAACAAAAGCACAAAAATAATTAACTTCAAGACTCAGCAAAAGTCCTCAGCTACTTTCAGACGGCTGCCCGCAGCTCAACCACTTACCACATTGAAAATAAAAAGTATTTTCTTTGAACTACCACTCAAACATCCTTATTACAAAACCACAAACTTACTAATGCAAAACCCTTGTCTCTGTCTTAGCTCCATACGAGAAGACAACACTTTATATCTTCCCCTGCTGGATCACTGTCATGAGCTTCAACTAAGGTCTCTATCTTATACTATTTATTCGTTATTCACAAAAAAGCCATTTCTCAATCACAAACCGTTTATCCGCTTTATTAAAGACGGACATAGATGTCATAACCATTGTGCATATGAAAGTCCTGGAATAAACATTTAAAGCTTCTATCAAACCATTCACTTGACTCGGACATCTGGAAACACCAGCAGGTAACGCTATTTTGGCGCCATCCTGTGGTCTAACTGATAATTACATTACAACATCCTAAATATATATCCTCGATCTAGAAGTCACATTAGCAGAAAACACAAGCAGGTAATGTCATTTTGACGCCATCTTGTGGCCGAATTTGATAAATACATCATAATATCCTCATTATATATTTTCTATCTCGAGGTAACACCAAAAATGATCTTTAGTAAATCAATGTCCTACTAATGCTTGCTACATTATCTTTATTAACACTATCTTTTTTCAAGTTACAGTATCCCTATTAGCTAGCTAAATAATACATAAGCGAAACCACACTATAAATATCAGTTGTGCTTACACACGTTTATTCCAATATTAAAATAGTAATTCATATTTACCCATGGTTTGCATTCTACTTTCTCCAAACCAAGGTATGTCCAAATTGATGTCGGTCTTACTTTTAAATCACTTACAAGTAGCAATTTGCTATCACAAGGCATCTAATGCAGTAAAAAGCCCCAGCAATAATACTAAGTATGTCTTGTATGGTTTCTTTTTTCCTTTTTTCTATATTGATGTATTGTAAACAACAGTCTAATGTAAGCCAATGCATATATATGGATTGTTAATACTGAATATGGTTAAAAATTCCAAGGTCTCCCCTTACCCCTGAGGAAGCCCGGTTTGGGCGAAACGTGTCGGGTGGGACACCTTACCGCCATCACTAACCCAGTATGATACTAAACCTTATTGCTATTTTTTGCAAAACTAGTGGTTATATTTGTTATCCTATGATTCATTTATAGAGACACAGCTCTTAATATTTTTAATTTTGTTGTAGGAACAATAAAATTTTGTGATTTTTATATTTAACTCTGATTGCCTTTCAAAAGCCTGTCTTTCCCTCCCTCCCTTTTTTTCTTCCTCCAACAGATGCACTAGATATTACATTGGCCATAGTCAGTACAGACCCACCTGACTGAGAAACATTGGAATGAGGCAGGATAAGTGACTCCAAGTGAGGACAGGAAAGAAGAATGAAGTTGGACTGGGTGGGGGCAAACACTTATTGTTACCCAGGAGGGCAGAGCCACAGCCCATTGCTTGCTGCCCTGTCGCCCAGGCTCTGATGTCCTGATGTTTAGTGATTAGATTAGTCACAGAGCCTTATGTTATAACTGTGACTGACAGGTCAATTTGACAGATAGACTGTGACAGCTGTCATATTCAGAGTTAAGTGCAGTTAACCTGTAGTTGATACAAAACCTATGACCTTGCCAGACATCCCATGCTGCACATTTTTGGTGGAACATGAGATGCATTTTTCTATCCTAATATTATTTTTATCCTTCTGAACTAAGATACTTATGGCAGTGTCTACACAGTGCCAACCTTTTCCTTTTCTATAGGCCAGAATATGTGCAATCAGCATCTTTCATATGATCTTCTGTACCTGCTTGTTCAACTACCAACTAAAGTCAGTCAGTAGACACTAAAAGAACATGATAGATTGCTGGATAAGGGGTTAAAAATGGAAATGACTTTTTTTATGTATTTTTGCTGTTGTAACAGGAAATTCACATGGATGGAAATGCGAAATTCTATCAAAAAGCTGAAACTGAGCAAACATCATTCAGTGATCATCATCCAAGGTCAGATCAGAAAGGTGGTTTCCGAAGCTCTTTCCGTAAGCTGTTTAAAAAGAAGTGAGTAAAAAAAAAGACAGTTTTGTGAAAGGGCCCTATGCTCTGTAGGCATGAAGGATTTAGAAAAATATTTTTCACCAAAACAGCCACAGTAAATATATTAACTAGTAGATGTAACCAAATCTTGGTGACTTGATTCTTTGTTACCCTGATATAGAAACCTAATTTCACCATCCATGGTGAATGAATGGTGTACTGCCATGGTGGATTATGTGCATCTTTTAACCAAGCTTGTAATGCCAGTTGCTGATGTGGATTCTCAGCACAGTTCTACTAAAATTCACTAGTCCGCTAGTGGACTCTCAGTAGGAATGTATTGAGAATAGAGACTGGTAAACCTAAAACAGTCACAATCTTGTAGGTTATTGATCTTCCTACCAGAATGTCTGAAACTAGTGACCGATTTACTAGTACGATATGGGCCTTTAAAAAACAAACAAAAAAATAAACATGAATACCTAAAGCATAACACAACAGGTAAAATAATAACCTGTATTCATTGCTGTGCTCTGAGATTTTAGGTACAGTGGAGTAGACAACAGGGAGAAGACAAGCGAGAAATCATCCATAGACCAGTCTCCAACAAGAAAGGAGATCTTCAGAGTTCACTCTGTTCTTATCAACGAACTTGACCGTGGAACAGCTGTGTAATAGGAATCTATAGGAAGAGAAACGGCAGAGCAAAATCATCTTTAGCAGCCAGTGAATCCCTTTATTTGAAAAATGAGAGCAATTAAAAAGTCCAATGCAATAACACTTTTACTGCATTCACAAAAAAATTAATAGAAAGTGAAAAGATTTATATAGAGGTAACTTTAGTATTACAAAACGTTAAACTCCCTGTAAGCATATTATAGCTACTTTTTAATTTATTACAATTACGTGTATTTTATTGTAGTGCCATTATAGTTGTAAATAATTCACTTCTCTTTTGCCATTAAATTTAGACATTTCTAACTGATGCTCAAATATTATGGAAAAATAGGAAGTAACCATACCCATGTACTCATATATTATATACATAAACGCATGTTATGCAAAATTTGTAGGGCTCATTAACTAAATTGGGGAAAGTGAAGTTACCAAATTGACCAATTCCACAATTCTAACTTCCCCTGAAAAAGTTAAAACTGACTGACATCTTCACCTGCTTCTTCTGTTTTTGCTGTTTTATATTATATTATATATATTATAATATAAACACAGGCATGCTTAAAAATCATTTGAGATTATTAACAGAATTTTGGTGTAACAATTGCTGGCGATACCGAAGTGCAAGTTAAGGATAAGAGATGAAAATGGAGGGATAGATAAAAAAAGCAATATAACATGCAATCATTTCTTTGAATTCAAACTGGAAAGAAAGGAAAAAATAGATTACTCATTCTGCCTAAACGCCTAGGCCAAATTTAGCAGCAAATGTATGTGTCTGTTAACTTACATGGAGGTTCCCAGCACACTTTCAGTTAGCCAGCAAACAATATAAGAATCCCCAAACCAAGGTTTTTAAACTACAGAGGTTTGAGTTGTTCATGGGGTTTTGGCATAGATTTGCACATACATGTAGAAGCCATACTGATGCATCAAAGCACTGTTGGCTCTGAAAAGTGTATTTATAGCTATTATACAGAAAACAGGCTCACCTGGAGGTAGCCATTTCCTCCTTAATGGTACAGTTAAAAATAAGAATCTAATAAGCCATTCTAAAAAAGGACAGAAAAAAGGCAGGCTATTCAGCAATTTAAATTCAAAAAATACATTTTTTTATTAAAACAAAAAGGTAATCCCAGGATATACACAGGTCAACTATGCTTATGCCCTAACTAGACATAGATATCCTAAACTTGCTTGGAAAGTATTAGACCCATGTTTAAAGTAGCACATAGGATCCTATAAGTAAATTGCTATTGTGTATCTTATCCTGACACGTTTCGCTCAAGGAGCTTCCTATACAGGATTGTAGAGTATTTGTGGTTGGCCACTGCTCTTCTATTCTTTTTAGTTAGTCGCTATATTAGTTGAGTGGAGGTATTCGATTCTTTTGATTGGTTATTGATTGGATTTATTGGATATCAGATAGGAGATAAACTCTTTCTTTCTGTAAGTCCTAATTTAACTTTTTATAGGAACTCTTATAATATTGATATTACTTATATTGGTGCCTATAGGTAGTTCTTCTGTGGGTTTGGTAGATATCTTATAAGGCTTCACTCTGAAAGGGTGTTAATTTCCAATAACAATCAAGTGCTGCAGCATAAGGTCCTGGTGATGCAGAGCAGGACCTTATGCTGCAGCACTCTGCCAACAAATTTGAAAATAAACATTTATATCCCTACTTACCTGTCTTTCCCTGGCACATACCCTAATTAAAGCAACTAACAATTTATTTAACGCTATTGGAAATTAACACCCTTTCACCAGTCAAGCTTGCCTTAGAGGAATTGTGCCATTTGCTGGAGGGAGCTCTCCAATCAGTGACCATTTACACCAATCATAAGAATCTGCAATATCTACAGACAGCGCAACGCTGGGCACTCTTTTTCTCCAGATTCAACTTCTTTCTCACTTATCCACTGGGTTCCAAAAATGAAAAAGCAGATGCCCTTTCTTGTTTCTTTGAGAAGGAGGATCCTGAATCAGAACCAGCCTTCATCATAGACTTGGCTCAATTTGTGCCCATGGCCCTAGTCCGGCTGTATCTAATTCCTCCAAGAAAGTCCTTTGTTCAAAAGAGCCAGTGCCCTTTGGTCCTTCAATGGGGGCATGCCTCCAGGTTTGCTGGGCAATGGAAAGTTTTCGACTGATTAGCCATAATTACCGGTGGCCAAATCTGAAGCAAGATGTGGTGGACTTGTGGTGTAGCTACATGTGCTGAATGTGCCCAGCACAAGGTGCCAGGAAAGCTCCCCTCAGGTCCTCTACTTCTGCTTCCCATTTCAGAACAACCCTAGTTGCACATCTTCATGGACTTTATTATCAATTTCCCATCCTCCAATAGTTTCTCGATGATTTGGGTTGTGGCTGATCGATTTTCTAAAATGGTCTTCCGTCTGCTCCAACTTTGGCAAAGATCTTCTACAAGATCTTTCCTTATTCAGCTTCACGGTTTGCCATCCCACATGTTCTAAGAACATGCACCTTAATTCTTGCTTCTGGAGGGCCCTTTGCGGCCTCTTAGAGATCGAGTTAGACGTCTCAGCCAATTACCCTCAGTCAAATGGGCAAATTGAAAGAATCATCCAAGATATGAACGGGGCTTTTCTGCTTGCTCGTGTGCAGAACAGAGGCTTGATATGGGGTGGTTTTCATGACTTGTGGAAAAAAATCTTTTGGTTTTACCTCTTTATTGACCAAGACAAGCTCTGCAGTTGTTTGTTTTTGCATATCAAATCACAGCTTGCTCCAGAATATAACGAATGTCTAGGATCCATAAAGTTTTTTTTTTTTGTTTGTTTGTGTAAAACTCACAGTGAAGATTTTATACAATAACTGACAACTTGCTGCCTCATATGTTGAAACAAACATCTGTCCTAATTGCATTTTTTAAAATAGTGTACCTTTTCTGATCTACATACAAATTCAACTTAAGAACAAACCCACAGTCCCTATCTCGTATGCAACCTGGGAACTACCTGAATCTGCATTTTTATACCAACTTCCAGCAAGTTAACTAGTCGGAAATACTGCCGCGGGCTGAACTTGCCCACAACAATTGTGCCAGCGAGTCTACAGGTCTGACTCCCTTTTTCATTGTCTCCGGTCTTCATCCCAGGCTTCCTTCTCCTGTCCCTTCCTCGTCATATGTTCTTGCTACTGCTAATCATCATATTCAGCAGGTTCCGAAAAAGGCCCAAGAGGCCTTTCTACACTCCTCTGCACGCTATAAAAATGGCCTGACAAGAAGAGTACTCCTGCCCTTCAGTTTTCTCCTGGTGACAAAGTTTGGCTTTCCACAAAAAGTATTCTGTTGCAATGTCTTCTCCCAAGTTTGCTCCACGCTTCATCTGCCCATTTCCTATCTTTTGTCAGGTTAACCATGTCATTTACAAGCTAAAACTGCCTCTGTCTCTGAAGATCCATAACTCCTTCCATGGAGGTTAGGTTAAAAAAAAGACATAAGTCCATCAAGTTCAACCACTAGTGAAATAAACATATCCCAGATATAAAACCCTATAAGACATAGTTGGTCCAGAGGAAGGCAAAAAAAACCCTGGTACAATTTGCTTCAACCGGGGAAAATTCCTTCCTGATTTCACGAGGCAATCGGATGTTCCCTGGATCAACAGTCTCTGTTATCTTTACTTTAATTCTTTAATACCCAGTTATATTCTGTGCTTCTAGAAAAACATCCAGCTTTTTCTTAAAGCAATCTATAGTAGTTGCTAAAACTACTTCCTGACGGAGCCGAATCCACATTTTCACAGAGCTTACAGTGAAGAATCCTTTCCTTATCAGGAGCCTAAACTCCTTTTCCTTCAGATGCAAGGAGTGCCCTCTTGTTCTTTGTGATGATCTCAGAGTGAATATTTGGGAAGGGAGTTCTCTATATGGACCATTTACAGTTAGGTCCATAAATTTGGACAGGGACAACTTTTTTTCTAATTTTTGTTCTGTTTATTACCACAATTATTTTAAATGAAACAACTCAGATGCAGTTGAACTGCAGACTTTCAGCTTTAATTCAGTGGGTTGAACAAGAAGATTACATAAAAATGTCAGGAACTAAAGCCTTTTTTTAACACAATCACATCATTTCAGAGGCTCCAAAGTAATTAGACAAATCAAAAAGCTGAAAATAAAATGTTCATTTCTAATACTTGGTTGAAAAGTCTTTCCTGGCAATGACAGCCTGTAGTCTTGAACTCATGAACATATCCAGATGCTGGGTTTCCTCCTTTATAATGCTCTGCCTTTCCATTCTTGAGGCTTTTGAGTGGCTTGAACCTTGCAGGGCACCCTCTGTATTTACTTTCATGCAGTCTTCTCTTTATGGTAAACTTGAATAGCGATACACCTACTTCCTGGAGAGTGTTGTTCACGTAGTTGGCTGTTGTGAAGGAGTTTCTCTTCACCATGGAAATGATTCTGCAATCATCCACCACTGTTGTCTTCCGTGGACATCCAGGTCTTTTGGCGTTGCTGAGTTCACCAGTACTTTGTTTCTTTCCCATGATGTACCAAACTGTAGATTTTGCCACCCTAATATTGTAGCAATTTTCTCAGATGGGGTTTTTCTGTTTTTGCAGCTCAATGATGGCTTGTTTCACCTGCATGGAGAACTCTTTGACCGCATGTTGACCTCAAATTAACTCGAGGCCATTTATCTGCTTAATTGATAATGACATAACGAAGAAATTGCCCACATCAGCCCATGAAATAGCCTTTGAGTCAATTGTCCAATTACTTTTGAGCCCCTGAAATGAAGTGATTGTGTAAACAAAAGGCTTTAGTTCCTAACATTTTTATTCAATCCTTTTGTTCAACCCAATGAATTAAAGCTGGAAGTCTGCAGTTCAACTGCATCTGAGTTGTTTAAAATTAATTGTGGTAATGTATAGAACCAAAATTGGAAAAAAAGTTGTCTCTGTCCAAATACTTATGGACCTAACTGTATATATTTATAAAGGGTGATTATATCCCCCCTTCTCAAGGGAGGAGTAGATTCAGTTCACCTAATCTCTCCTCATAGCTTAGCTCCTTCATTCCTTTTATTAGTTTAATTGCCCTTCTCTGCACTCTCTCCAATTCCACAATGTCCTTTTTGTGAACTGGTGCCCAAAACTGGACTGCATATTCCAGATGTGGTCTGACCAAT